>NC_079495.1:27864790-28183460 GCF_030052815.1 Hevea brasiliensis | reverse complement strand
TTTTTATATTTTATAAAATTAATTATTTAGTTTCTATATTTTAAAAAATATATTATTTATATTATTTAGTCTATGTCTTAAACTATTTAGTCCCTCCGTTAAATTTTTTGTTACTCAATATTAGTTAATTTTTTATGGGTTGAAACAAGCTTCGAGGAGTTGGAACATCCGTTTTGATGAAGCCATTAAGTCATTTGGTTTTATAAAAAATGAGGATGATCCATGTGTATATAAGAAGGTTAGTGATAGTGCTATCACTTTCCTTATCTTATATGTGGATGACATTCTATTGATGGGTAATGACACTGGTATGTTGACAACTGTAGAGGTATGGTTGTCAAATACATTCTCCATGAAAGACTTAGGGGAGACAACCTATATTCTTAGGATTCGCATCTATAGAGATAGAGCGAAAAGAATAATTTATTTATCCCAAAGTCTATACTTGGAAAAAGGTGTTAAAGAGGTTTAACATGCTTGATTCCAAGAGAGGATTGTTACCAGTGAGACATGGTATCCACCTTTCTAACGAGATGTCTCCAAAGACACCTGAAGAAAGAGATAAAATGGCCAGAATTCCATATGCTTCGGCTATTGGAAGTTTGATGTATGCAATGCTGTGTACTAGGCCGGATATCACATATGCTATTAGTTTGACTAACAGGTATCAATCCAATCCAGGTTTGGAACACTAGATAGCTGTCAAGAATATCCTTAAGTACTTGAGAAGAACTAAGGATTTATTCTTGATTTATGGAGGTGGAGACTTATAATTGGATGGTTATACTGATTCTGATTTCCAATCAGATATTGATGATATAAAGTCTACCTCTGGGTACGTGTTTATTTGTAATGGAGGTGCAGTCAGTTGAAAGAGTTCCAAAAAGAGTACGACTGCAGATTCCACTACCGAGGCTGAGTATATTGCTGCATCAGATGCTGCAAAGGAAGCTATTTGGATAAAGAAGTTCGTGACAGAACTTGCTGTAACACCCCTATGTTCAGTAGTGCGTTCTACTGTTTCGGTGATAGTGTCTATCCGGACAGCTAAGATGCCTAGAACTACACTTAGATATGGGTGAGGAGACATAAAATAATGAAATAAAAGAAAAGAAAATGTAAGAAAAACAAAGGAAAAATAATAGTAATGAAATGTAACCAAGTTAAACGAGCCGAAAACCATAGCGATGGGTGACCGCACTGGGAAGTTACGGCGTGGACCGTTGACTAGCCCTGGACCTTGAGGAACCCTGGAAAACATTTTTAAGACTTAAATGAACATCTATTGAAGTATAAATGTCATTAGAAATATCAAAGAAAAGTTAATTATGACAAAGAAAGATGAGAAATCGAGAAAACGATAAAACTCGGTGTTACCGAAAAATCGAGAATGCAACCCGAATAGGGGCATTGTGGTCATTTGTGTCACACCTTACCCCTCTGTAAGGCACAACATGATCCCGTAGAATACCTAATGAACTACCGAACTTCACCTACCGATAACTCATTAAGTACCCTACAAGGGATTTTAAAACAATTTTCTTATTTTTGATAAGTGGTGAGCATTTCTAATAAGTATTTAAAACATTTAGTTAAAATTAAAACTAGTTAATATTTTTTGCCCATTTTATTTTTACGCAAATTTTCTAAAAATTTTGACAGAGTTCCCTCTGTATTTTGAGAAAACAGTTCTTCAAATACCTATAAAAAAGCACTTTTAAAAATTTTTCTCAACAACTGCTTCAATTTCATACTCAATCTCAATCAATTTCTCAACACATTTATCAACTTTCAAATTTCAAATCCACTATCCAATGATCATCAAAATACTAGCAATCCATTTCATTCATATTTCATTAGAAACAAAGCAATTTATATACATCATTACAAAATTTACATTAAGAGAATTTCAAACTACAATATATATTGCAACTTTATACAAATTTTATACAAACTGCTCAAGACTCATTTTTACATATCCATACATTTATGTGCAATATATACATCAAAAGAAATATTTACAGTTAGGGTATAAATTATACCCAAAGACTTCAAGCTGAATGATCCTCAATCTTCAAATTTCGATCTCTTGCTCCTCTAGTCTCTAAATCTACGACAGCAATAAAAGCTATCGCTGAGTACTAGGACACAGTGGTGCACAACATACTAAAATAATATTTATGCAGAATATAAACCACATTTATTCAAAAATTTGACTAAACATGAGCATTAAACACAAAACACGAATTATGAAATTTTAATGCAAACCAAGTTCATTTCGAAGAATCAAAACACATTTCATAAAATCCACAGTTAGATCATGCCATTCGAAACAAATAGAATCTCAATAGCCAGAGGCTAAAGAGAAATCACATCACAAGGCTAGCTAGCTCAAATATATGGATATCCATTCACATCCTCTTCTACTGGCACACCTCAACACTTCTCCAGAGAAGGAATCAAAATTCGAAACTAATTACCCCCACTAGTCGTGCTAGTGAGGTGTTCAAATATATGGTCATGACACTATGGTTTGAAAACTTATCTTAACCATTTGCTAAACATTGTCATTTCAATATACATAATAATTTCAACAATTTAAATCAAAACATCATAAGAATGCCATAATTCAATATTTCACATTATTCAAAACAGTATGCAAAAGATGATTATAAAAAATATACGTTGTGCACAAACCTCAAGTGAGTCGCCTCTTGGCCTTGACTCGGTTCCTCGGCTTTTTTCTCGGTATTCTTTTCAACTAAAACACACAATTTTATAATGTTTCAGTACTAGAACTTAACATAAATCCAAAATAAATTTAGCTTCACATTTATCTAGTTCTAACGTGTTAAATTCGACGTTCTCGAAATTTTTGTGTTTCGGGTTACTATTCACTATACTATTCAAGTCAAATAGTTTACTTTCTAAGGCTTAATAGGTATGGGAACTCCAACTTCACCCGCATACCACATTTTAGTCACTAAACTTGTTGGTTTTGGTTGTTTACTCAAATCCTAAGTCATTTAGGCAAATTTGGTAAATTTCAGTTTTGGAGTCTTAAGTTGCATTGTTCCATTGGTCACTTTATTGTTGTAATTTGGAAAAAATTTCTTCATAGAAAATGTTCCCCATTGTCTTAAGTTTATTCTCCTTTTTGAATCACTCCAATTGGAGTTTTGTAGCTCAAGTTATGCCCAAATTATGGTTACTGTTCATGCTGCAGAGTTTTGTTCAGGCAGATTATTGATCCCATCTTCGTTCAGCAATTTCATTAAGTTAAGTCCATAATTTGGTCTAATTTCCTTCATACGAAATGTTCTACTATATCTTAGGTTTCCATCGGTTCAAGATTCACTTAAATCGGAGTTTTCTAGAGAGAGTTATAGCCATTGAAACTTTACTGTTCAAATGGCAATCCTGCAGTTTTGCAGGTTTAGTAACTCAACTTTGCTCAATAATTTGATTAGGTTAATGGCATAATTTGGGTTGGTGTTCTTCATGAAAGTTTTAGATCTATATCTTATCTAATTACTAGTAAAATTTCAGGTCATTTTGACCTTCCTAGCTCGAGTTATGACTAAATGAACAAATACAGTTCATTTGGTCAGTTTGTGCAGTGGCAGCCTGCACTTAACCAACTTTGGTCAATTGGTTCACTAGGTTTTGGTCAGTTTTTGGGCATGGTTCCTTAATGAAAATTGTGTCATTTTATGTCTATTTTCATCCCCAATTGGTGGCATATCAATTGGACTTTTAAAATTTCCGTTTTGGTCCTTCAAAGTTGGCTTGGTCATGCTGCATTTACCCTACGAATTTGACTTCCATTCTAACAATTCCCACACATCTCCTTTGGTCATTATTGACCATTTTTTCACTTCACAATAGGTCAAACATGCCATTTACTCATTTTTCCAAATTTTGCCTCAAAACCCTAGGCCTCCAAACCCTAATCACACTAAAATGTTGCATTTATTCACATTTATGCATTTCCATCTTACTACCATTCTCATGCAAATTTACTAACACATTTAAATCCATCAAACCATACAAAATCATACTCCCCTTCAACAGGCCAAAATTTCAGTTTGGTCCTCCCCCCATATTTTTATTTCATTTTAAGTTTATTTACAAGCTCTTGATGCCATAGAAACACTAATTAAACAAAAAAAAATTGAAGTTTATATTACTAACCTTGAGCAGAATTTTCTTCCTTCTTTTCTTCAAATTTTTCTTCTCTCTTTTCCTTGAATCCTCTTTCCTAGTTGCCCAAACAAAGTCTAGTTATTGTAGGACAATTTTCTATGGTTGGATTTTGGTTCTTCAAGCTCAAAAATGAGCTTTAATGGTGGTTTAAGTGAGGGAGAGGGTGAGGGAGAGAGAATGACGTTTTGAAAAAGAAGAAAACTTGTGTTTTATTTTTTTTTCTTTTCTTTCTTTTTATCTATTTTGCTTATGGAAGACCACAAAATCTAATTTAATAAATAAATTAATTTATTTATTTATGGCATCATGCATGAGGTCATGCATGAGGTCATCACCTTTTTACTTTCTCATTTTTCTCTCTATTTTTTTTTCTATTAGTTCTTTAATTTAATTCTCGATTCTGAAATTTTCTTTTCTCCGTTTTTATTTGACAGTTAGGTCAGAAATCAGCTCTCGGGGTCAATTGACCAAATTGCCCCTCGCCGGTTCATCCTGATTTGCAATTAATTCTATATTTCTTCTGGCTCCCTGACCTAATTATTTGACTGGCTTAACAGTTCTTTTTCGTAATTTTCTCTTTTCCACTGTGTTCATAAGGGTCCTAAGGACCGCAGCGTCACTTTTTACGGTTCGAAATTTGAGTTTAAAATGACTTCGCAGTCATTCCCGAGAAGGTCACCAATCGCTGTGACTCTCGGCTCGTTTAACTTCTTATGTTCTGTTTTTCTTATTTGTACTTAACTACTTGAACATTACTAATTATTTGTGTTTATGGTTTATCTAATTGTCTTAAGTATGGTTCTAATCCTCTTAATTGTCCAGACCAACACCGGTCACCGGAGCAGTGAAATATACCAGGCTATACAAATAGGGGTGTTATAATTTGACACCCCGAGTTGTCTTTTGACCTAAATTTCCATTAAAAATAAATGATATTAAACTTTGAAAATACCATGAAAAATTAAAATGAGATACATTATGTAAATAGTAAAAGTGTGGTGGCCAAATTGCAAAAGTTGGAAAGTTTAACATTAAAATAGATTTTTAATCAATTAGTGCTCCACTAACATCACTTAAGTGGACCTTTAATCAACCTTTGGATAGAAAATTTTGTCATCTTCAACCTTGGGACAAACCAGCCGAAACAAAGTGAGAGAAAAACTCCATGGCTGAGCTTGAAGGACCTCCATGCAACCTTGGTTAAGTCACTCTTTCCACTAGCTCCCTTTATTAAACTTGACCTTCATACCTTGGGTAGCATACTAGGAGCAAGAAAGTTAAGTTTTGGTGAGGTTTTGAAGAACTTCAATAGTGGTAAATGAGTGTTTTCAATTCTTGTTTCATTAAAAGTGTAACCAAGATGGTGGGTAGTTGATTTATGGAAGAATTTTTGAAGTTTGATGTTTTAATGGCGATGTACATTTTGGAAGCCATGGAAATTCAGTATATGCAGCTTGTTTTTACTTGTTTATGGTTGTTTAAGATGTTGTTATTGATGGTAGCATGGATATGTGTATAATGGTTTGGAATTGGGTATGTAAATGGGGTATGTTCATGTGGTTAAATGGTGTAAATGGACTTTGAAAAATTCTGTTTTATAGTGTGCATGTTGAGAATGGTTACAAGCTGTCCAAAATTACCAAAATGTATTGTTAAATGTGTTAATGGTAAGGTACAAATCAGAATTGGCATGAAGGAAGTAGTTTGGTAAGTGTTGAATATGTAATTGGTAAGTGATGAGAAGTGTGTAGTAGGGTAGTGTGTGTTTTGGCTTAGAACCTTAAGTGTGTGACTCTAATTGGTATGAGACCAATTGGAGGTGAAACTATGCACAAAATATGCTAACTTTTATGAAGGAAGCTTACCAAAATTCTGCCTAGAAGGTCACTTGAAAAATGACCAAATCCGGATTAGTGACTTGAAAGCCTGGAAATTAACTATTTAGGCAGTAGTTAGTGTTTCGGCTATAACTCACTCAAAACAGGTCCAAATGACCTGAAAAATTTACCATAAATAGATTAGACATAGATCTACAATTCTTCTGAAGACACCAAAGCCCATAAATGGCCAGAACCAAGCCCAATAGCTTACACAAGTTCAGGTATCAAAACTGGCCGAACCAAAAGTGACATAAAAATGACCTAAAGTTACCATTTTGGTGCATTTTGTCCAGCATTGGCAAATTGACCATAACTTGGTCTACACAACTCAGAATGACCTGAAATTTTTCCCTGTGTGCAATAAGACATAGACCTACAAGTTTGTAGTTTGAACTGAAACCCGAAAACCAAGGGAACTAGGTCATCCGGCTAGGTCAAATTAATATACCAGAATCTGGCAAATTGCAATAAAATGCAATATACTTGAAAATGAATTTGGTAATATGCACTAACACTAAAAGGCTATAAAATGTGACATATTAGTAACATTAAACCTAATTCGCCTAGAGTGCATCGAGGGTCAATATTTTAGGTTGACTAAGGAAAATAATAGAATTCAAGAAATTAATTATTAAGCCTTATTGTTAGAGATAGTTTAAATGAGTACTGAAACACTTCAAATTGTGTGTTTCAGTTAGCAAAGACTCAGGGAAGGAGAAGGAAATGCTGAGTCAGGACCAAGAGACATTTATCAGAGGTTTGTGCACAACAGTTATTTCTTTTGAATTTTCAATTGAAATGAATTATGACAATTTGTCTGTTATTGTTTGAATTGTGAAAAATTGTTTGAATGGAAATTTGATGGATACTTATTATTTGAAAATATTGCAATTGGTTTGATACCACAGCTATCATGTATATTGATTGAATTCCTTGTTAGCTTGTCTAGTGGGATGAATTGGCTTTGAATTCCCTCTCTGACTGAAGTGTTGAAGTGTGTGCCTGTTGAGGATGAATAGAATGAGTACTCATATTATTGCTAGCTAGCTTTGTTATTCCTCACTAGCCATCGGTTTTTGGGACGAATTGGACTTTGGCAACATGATTAAGTTGTGTGTATGATTTATTGATATTTATTGTGATATTTTGAAATGGAGTTTAAATTCTCATTGACATTCACTTTCTTTTGAATTTAACTATGGTTTTAAGTACGTCACACATTACCCCTCTGTAAGGCATAACATGATCCCGTAGAATACCTAATGAACTACGGAACTTCACCTACCGATAACTCATTAAGTACCCTACAAGGGATTTTAAAATAATTTTCTTATTTTTGATAAGTGGTGAGCATTTCTAATAAGTATTTAAAACATGTAATTAAGTGGAAGGCTAGTTGGAAATTTTGGCCCATTTTATTTTTTCCTCAAAATTTATAAAAATTTTGACAGAGTTCTGTCTGTATTTTGAGAAACCAGTTCTTCAAATTCCTATAAAGAGCACTTCTAAAAATTTTTCTCAACTACTACTTCAATTTCACAAACAAACTCAATCAATTTCACAATCATTTTAATAAATTTCTCAAGTTCAAAATTCAATAATCCTCAACATACTAGCAACACATTTCATTTAAATTAAATAAAATAGTTGTACTCATATTTCATTAGAGACAAAACAATTTATATACATTCTTACAAAATTCATATTAAGAGAGTTTCAAACTACAATATATATTACAACTTTATATAAATTTTATACAAACTGCTCAAGACCCATTTTTACATGTCCATACATTTATGTGCAATATATATACATCAAAAGAAATATTTACAGTTAGGGTATAAATTATACCCGAAGACTTCAAGCTGAATGATTCTCAATCTTCAGCAGCTTAGTCTGCTGCCCCTCTAGTCTCTAAATCTGCGACAGCAATAAAAGCTATCGCTGAGTACTAGGACTCAGTGGTGCACAACATACTAAAATAATCTTTATGCAGAATGTAAATCACATTTATTCAAAAATTTAACTAAACATGAGCATTAAACACAAAACAAGAATTATGAAATTTTAATGCAAACCAAGTTCATTTCGAAGAATCAAAACACATTTTATAAAATCCACAGTTAGATCATGCCATTCGAAACAAATAGAATCTCAATAGCCAGAGGCTAAAGAGAAATCACATCACAAGGCTAGCTAGCTCAAATATATGGATATCCATTCACATCCTCTTCTACTCTTAACTTATGTTTTTCAAACTATTTAGTCATTTTAGTAAAACTATTTAGTTAGTTCCTATATTTTGAAAAAACGCATTAGTTAGTCTCTGTAATTTGACTCCATTAACTATTTAGTTTCATAATTATTTTTTATACCTAAAATTTTTCTGTACTCATGATTTAATATTTTTACATATTATTTTTTATTATTTTTTATATGATATAATATTATTATAATACATTTATTATTATTATAATAATATAATAATTTTTTAATTTTCGTAATATTTATATTTTATATACACTTAGTATTTCATATTAAGTTAATGAAAATAAAAAGAGTAATAGAAATAAGAAATTATAGAAGTGAAATTTATAATGAAAAATTTATTATTACAATATAATTTTATAATTGTAAGTGTTTTATAAATATATAATTTTAACTATTTATTATTTTGTTAATTCTTAAGTATTGAGTTTATCAACAATAATTAGTTTTTACTATTTTATAATTTTTACAAAACATATATAATTAATGTGAAAAATCTAAAATTTTTCTAATATTATTTAAGAGTTTCTACCCATAATAGTAAAATAAATTTAATTTAGTTTAATTTTATAAAATATTGATTTTTTTTTAATTTTTATTTATTTTTAATTTAATTTTTAATTTTTTTGACAAAATTAATTGTGCACATTTATATCAATAAGTATTAATATTATTAAGTTTTATTTACTATATAAAATTTTATATAATTTTATTTTTTTATTGATATGGAGAAAAACTTTAAAAATAAAACTGAGAAATATATTAATACTAATAAATTATTTATAAATAATAAAATAATAACTAAAATTTTTTTATAAAAAATAAAAATTCAATGCCAATAGAATAAAAAGCTCTAACGTTAATATGTTATTATTTTTAATTAAAATGATTATAGTAAAAAATATATAGATAATTATCTGATTTATACTAAAATATTTTATCAAACTAACCTATAACGTATTTTTAAGTTAAATTTTTTATAATTATTTTTCAATGAGTAAACATCAAATTTTGATTAAAAAAGTTAATGATACTTGTATTCATATGAAAATTATGATTTTTTTTAATTTAATTATCAATTTATATTTATATTTAAATATAAATTTATTAAATTGAAATAACAATATTCAAAGTATGATTTCTAATTCTTTTGCATGTATTCACTATTTACCAAGTTAGGGTAGTATTATAGTATTAAAAAATTAAAAAATTAAAAAAATATATTGTTTTATACATACGAACATTAATATTTTTAAACTTTTAACGTGTCATTTTAAAATAAAAAAAATCAGTATTATAAATTATAATCATCTTATTAATTATATTAATTTTATAATTAACTTAAACAACATATTTTATTAATTATTATATATTATTTAAAACTTTTATATTCATACAATTTTAATATATATTGTATACTAATTAACTATTTTTTATAAATCAACGAATATAAATTTTTTGTCCATTGTATATATAAATATATGTGATAAGTTAATAACTAAAAATATTCTTTTTGTATAAAAATAAAATCAATGTTAATAGAATAAAAAACACTAATGTTAATATATTATTATTTTTAATTGAAATGATTACATAAAAAACATATAGACAATTATTCAGTTTATAGTAAAATATTTTATCAAACTAACTTAAAACGTATTTTAAATTTATATATTTTATAATTATATTTTTTAAAATTATATTTTTTATAATTATATTTTATAATAAATAAAAATTCTATTAAATGATATAATGCTTGTACTCATATTAAAATTGTGAATTTTTTAATTAAATTACTAATTTATGTTTATATTTAAATATAAATTTATTAAATTGAAATAATAATTCTATATTTAAAATATGTTTTTTAATTCTTTTTATACGCATTCAATATTTTCTAAGTTAGAATAACATTATAATATTATAAAATTATATATATATATATATATATATATATATATATATATATATATATATATATTGTACAACCCGATTTTTTCACAAATTCTATTTCTTAAATTCAAAATATTATTTTTAATAAGATATAATTGGATGCTATTTTAATAAAAATTACTGTTATTGAGAAACTTAAATTAATGTTATTTCTAAACATACCATATAAATTATTTAATAGCCCTATTTAAATTGGAATTATTGGTTTTATAAATTAATGTTAAATTAATTATCAAAATATAAGTATTATTTCATTATTTTCAATCTGATTTTAAGGTTTGATTCAAATTATTATTATTATTATTATTATTATTATTATTATTATTATTATTATTATTATTATTGTTGTTGTTGTTGTTGTTGTTGTTGTTGTTTAATTAAAAAAAAAAAGATTTTTTGGACCAGGCCCCCCTTCCTTTTCTCTCTCCCCCATCCCACTCTTTCTCTCACTTTCTCCCTCTTGCTTTCCATCCGGTCAGCCAGTATCAGCACTGGCAAGGCACCGACGGCCTTCCCCCATGTCCGAGCAACAACCAGACGGTGGCAGCACCTAGCAGTAGACAGCACACAGAGAGAGAGAGAGAGAGAGAGAGAGAGAGAGAGAGAGAAATCGCATAATAGGGACCCAACTTCCCGACGTCACTCCGACCATTTTCGGTGGCCATTTCTAGTGGTTCTGTAACACCTCTTACCCGTCTACAGTGTAGCCGAGCAAGGCGTGCTGCACGGCGTGCCGAAGCACCTAGTCTGTGATTATCACATTTTCTGAACTCAATTTGATTTTAAGAAGTCTTTTATGTCATACTCATATCATGCTGATACTATTTTTATACTTTAATAAAATCAGTGTTTCAAAAATGGTAATAAAAAATTTGGCAAGGTGCCGTCTGTATTTCGAACAAACTGTCTTTCCAAACCAGTTGAAAACAGTTTAATATGATAATATCAAAATCTCAAATATTTCATAGTCTCGATTTCTCAATAAAGTCAATAAACTTTTACAGTCATTAAACAGTTCCATAATACAGTCCATAATAATTTAAATATATCCAGAAAATCTCCATAGTATTTAATATGTACAAGATATTACAAACTTTAGAGCTTTTATAATATTACAAAATATAGGGCCAAATTTCAATTATACAATAAAAGTACAAAATATAAGATATCCTAAGTCCTACCATATATGCAATGCAGTGCAGATGACTCTAGACTCCTGTGCAGATCTGATGTCTCACCCGATCATAGGTTTGCTGGGCTCCCCAGCTGTGTCTCCAATACCTACGCGTTACAAAAGCAACGCGTTAAGCACTTTTGCTTAGTGGTGCCAAATATAAAGAAATATACACTAAAATAAAGTAAATGAATTTATGACTTCGGTATTCTTTACAATTGTTGATTCTGCCTTTATTTGCTAACATTTCAATAATTGCTAATTTTTGGTAGTGCTGTATGTCAGTAAACTGGATTTAGCTATTTGAATTTAATAGTACTTGAATTACTGCCCGTGTAGCCTATATGCTTACTAGACTGGATAAACGGATATACTGGCACTGGGTACCTAGTAACTTGGGCCGTCACACCATCGGTCACTAAGTGTCTCCTAGTGTGCAAATAGTGTGGCTAAAAAGCCATATAATCAATCTAGCGATAAGCCAAGAATAAATACACAATATGTATGGCCGTGGGCTATTAAAGTCACAGTGCGGCATAATCAGTCGTAAAAACACAGTATGGCATAAAGCCATTTACAGAACAACTATCAGAATCCTATTGGCATGCCAACCTATCCAAACTAGTCAACTAGGAAAACTAGGGCACATTATAAATTAAATGTTTAATTCTTCAATTTTTAGAGTTTACTAACTATTATGTAATTCATAAGTCAATGCATATGTTGATCTTTTTAGGTACTATGGATAAGTTGTTTCTAGCATCAACATGTCACATATTGTAATTCAATATGCTGCCAATATAGTGCAATTTACCATTTTGATAAGTTGGAATTCATTGCCAAATTGCTTCAAGCATCATTGTATGTAAATGTCAAATTCTCAATTTTTGGTGTCCTAGATTGGTCTAGCTTAAAGTACTATTTCTCTTGGTTTTTAGCTTCTGGTCAAAGAAGCAAAATTGTAACTCTATGTCTTATTACATGCGGAGCAAAATTTCATATCATTCTAATTTTCATAGACCAAGATATGGTCAATTTAATAAAGCTGGACAGATTGCACCTTTAGTGTAAAATTTGATCAATTTTAGGTCACTTTTAGTTCTGGCAGTTTTGATACCCGAACTTGTGCAAGCTATTTGACTTGGTTTTGGTCATTTTTGGGATTGGTGTCTTCATAAGAATTGTAGCTCTATGTCTAAGCTAACCATGGTAAAAATTTTAGGTCAATTGGACCTATTTTGAGTGAGTTATGATCATCCTAATGATTACTGTTTATATGGTCAAAAATCTGGGTTGTAAGGTTGCTATTCCGGATTTGGTCATTTTTAAGGTCAGTTTCTAAGCAGAATTTTCACAACATTTCTACATGAAAGTTGGCTTATTTGGTGTCTAATTTCACCCCCCATTGGCCTCATACCAATTGGGTTCACGGTTTGGCACTTATAACCTAATTTATGTACTGCCATCAATACACAACCTGCACAAAACACTTACACTTCCAATTTGATATTCCTTCTCCTCCTCCTTACTTCAATATTCAATCAATGGCACTTCCATATATATATTGTACACAATTCCAACAAACAATTTTGGGCAGAATATTCAAGTGCTCAATGCACACAATTCACCATTAAGTTCAACATTCACTTATACCAAAATTCAACATATCTCCATATCAATATTACACATACACTTCAACATACTCATACTTCAATATCAATTACACATGCTACCCACAATTTAACACTATCATATTCCATTAATAAACTTCATATTCACACACAAATTCATGACATTATAGGCTGCCAAACATTGCAGTTTTCCCAAAGCATTAAGGTTTCATTTCACACCCTTAATTCAAGCACTACATGCACATACTTAGATTTTGACTTATTACATCTTCCATTTGAGTTAATCAACCTTAATTTCCATCCATTAGAGGTAAAAAAAACTCAAATATAACACATATTCATGGCTGCCGAAAATGGACCATTTCATTTCTCAATGTTTTCTTCATTTCTCTTCACCAAAATACTCACCTCAACCTAAACACAAGGTTTACTAAAGCAAGGGAGACGTTTTGGACACTTACCACTTTTGAAGCTTATCAAAACTTCACCAAATCTTGTTTTTCTTGTTGCCAATATCTTCCCCAAGGTAAGTAGGCAAGCTTTAATGAAGGAACCAAGTGGAAATGGTGGCTTGATCATGCACAAATGAAGGTTGCATGTGGGGCGGCCATGGTGGTTTCCATGGTGAATTTCATTTCGGCAAGGTGAAGTTGGATGAAGAAGAAGATGATTCAGCTATCCCAAGGCTTAGATAAGTGTCCCATGGCTGGAGTTAGTGAAGCACTAGGTAATAGTTTAGTGGTTAATTAGTTAAAGTTTCCTTATTTGCTCATTTAGCTCCATTCTTTTACTATTTACACATTGTATCCTATTTTAATTTTTCATGACATTTCCTAAGTGCAATATCATTTATTCTTAATGGACATTGAGGTCAAAAGGTAGCTCTTGGTGTCAGATGACCAAAATGGCCCACTTCGAGTTATATTCCCAATTTTTTGATAACACCGATTTTTGTCTGTTTCTCGATTTTTCGTTTTTCTTTATACTAATTTATTAATTTTTCTTTGATATTTCTAGTGTAAATTATATTTCAATAGACCTTTAATTACTTCCCGAAATTAAATTTCGAGGGTTCCCGCAGTCCTAGGGTCGGCAACGACCTTCTCAGTGCGGTCACCCATCGCTGCGGTGTCGGCTCATTTAACTTAACTTCATTTTCTCTCTTTCATTTATCTTTGATTTTTTTTTGTATTTTCTTTTTATTTATTTCATCATTATATGTCTGTTCACTATCACCGAAGTGTAGTTCCAGACATCCTGAGTTGCCTGGACTGTTATTTGGCCACTGGAGCAACAGAACTTACAAAATACATACAGTGGGGATGTTACAACTCTTCCCCTCTAAATAAAAATTTCATCCTCGAAATTTACCTGATGTGAAAAGCTGAGGGAACTGTTGCCTCATTGTCTCCTTGCTCTCCCATGTTGCCTCTTCCGTGTTGTGGTGTCTCCATAGGATTTTCACTAGTGGAATTGTCTTATTTCTGAGCTCTTTTACCTTTCGTGCCAAGATTTTAATTGGTTCTTCTTCATATGTCAGGTCAGGTTGTACCACAATTTCTTCTGCTAAGATGACATGTGAAGGATCTGATCTGTATCTTCAAAGCATCGAGACATGGAACACATTATGTATCTTGTCCAGCTCAGGTGGTAAGGCTAATCGGTAGGCTACTGGTCCAACACGTTCCATAACTTCATATGGGCTAATGAACCTAGAGCTTAATTTTCCCTTTTTCTCGAATCTCAACACTTTCTTCCACGGTGATACTTTGAGAAATATCTTCTCGCTAACTTCATACTCAATGTCTTTTCTTTTCAAGTCAGCATAAGATTTTTGTCGGTCTGAGGCAGCTTTCAAATTGGCCTTTATCAGTTTTACATTTTCCTTTGTCTGTTTTATCAGGTCTGGCCCCACTAGTTTATCTTCACCCAATTCAGTCCAACATACAAGTGTTCTGCGTTTTCTCCCATACAGTGCTTCATAGGGTGCCATTTGTATGCTAGCTTGATAGCTATTGTTGTATGCAAATTCTGCCAGTGGAAGGTATCTGTCCCAACTTCCCTCAAACTCAATAACACAACTTCTCAGCATATCCTCGAGGACCTATCACATATGTTCGGTTATTATTATCAGTATCAGTTCAATTATTGTTTATAATAACTCAATAAGTTTCAGAATTTACCTGGATTATTCTTTCTGACTGTCCATCCATCTGAGGATGAAAAGCCATACTAAAATGGAGTTGTGTGCTCAAGGACTCTTGTAATTTCTTTCAAAATCTAGATGTAAACCTCGGGTCTCTATAAGATATAATGGAAAATGGGATTCCATGTAGTCTAACTCTCTCACTGATGTACAATTCTGCTAGTTTTTCCAGTGAGTAGTCAGTTCTAACTGGCAGAAAATGTGCTGATTTGGTCAACCTATCCACAATCACCCATGCTGCATCATGCTTCTTCTGAGTGAGAGGTAGACCACTGATAAAGTCCATAGTGACTAGGTCCCATTTCCATTCAGGTATGTTTATGGGTTGTAACAAACCTGATGGAACTTAATGTTCTGCTTTGACTTGCTGACGTGTCAAGCATCTAGTTACATAGTCAACTATGTACTTCTTCATACCTGGCCCCCAGTATCAGAGTTTCAGGTGATGGTACATTTTTGTGCTTCCTGGATGCATAGCATACACACTGTTATGTGCTTCTCTCAGAATACTGGTTTTCAATTCTTTATCATCTGGAACACACACTCTTTCTTTATAGTACAGGCACCCATTTTCTTTTGCTTCATATTCAGTTTCCTTCCCTTTAGTGATTTTGCCCATAATAGCCATTAATTTCTCATCTGTCTTCTGCCCATCCTGTATTTGTTGTAATAGATTCAGCTTCACTTGCAACTCAGCCAAAATAACTCCATCATGAGTTAAGGACAGTTGGGCATTCAGAGATCTTAATGCTACAATAGATTTTCTGCTTAAAGCATCAGCGACTACATTTGCCTTCCCAGGGTGGTAATCAATCACACAATCATAATCTTTCAGGAATTCAATCCATCACCTCTATCTCAAATTAAGTTCCTTCTGGGTTGGCAGATACTTCAGACTCTTATGGTCTGTATATATGTAGCATTTTTCTCCATACAAGTAATGCCTCCATATCTTAAATGCGAAGATAATTACTGCTAACTCTAAATCATGAGTAGGGTAATTCTTTTCATGTGGCCTTAACTGCCTGGAAGCATATGCGACTACTTTCCCTTCTTGCATGAGTACACACCCTAACCCATTGTGTGAGGCATCACCGTAGACAACAAAGTCTTTTCCAGACATTGGCTGTGTTAACACTGGTGCCTCTGTCAACATAGCCTTCAGCCTCTCAAAACTGGCTTGACACTTGTCATTCCAATCAAATTTTATATTCTTGTGTAGTAATTTGGTCATTGGAGCATCTATCAGGGAAAATCCCTTTATAAATCTTCTATAATATCCAGCTAACCCCAAGAAACTTTTGATCTCAGTTGTATTTCTGGGAGGCTTCCTTTCCATCACTGCTTCAATCTTCTTGGGATCCACTCTAATCCCTTCAGTTGATACTACATGTCTAAGGAATGCAATCTCATTCAACCAGAACTCACACTTGGACAATTTAGCATACAGTTTCTTCTCTTTTAGAGTCTGCAGAACAATTCTCAAATGCTCATCATGTTCTGCTTTATCCTTGGAATACACTAGGATGTCATCAATGAAGACCACTACGAACCGATCTAAGTATGGATGAAAGATACGGTTCATCAGGTCCATGAATGCTACTGGAGCATTTGTTAACCCAAATGGCATCACCAGGAATTCATAATGCCCATACTGGGTTCTAAATGCAGTCTTAGGCACATCGTCATCCTTCACCCTTAGCTGATGATATCCTGATCTGAGATCAATCTTAGAAAACACACCAGCTCCCTTCAACTGATCAAACAGATCATCAATTCTAGGCAATGGATATTTGTTCTTCACTGTTACTCAATTTAACTGCCGGTAGTCAACACATAACCTCAGTGTCCCATCTTTCTTCTTAACAAACAATACTGGAGCTCCCCACGGTGACACACTGGGGCATATGAACCCCTTGTCTAGTAATTCTTGCAGCTAGATTTTTAACTCTTTCAATTCAGTAGGTGCCATCCTATACGGAGCAATTGAAATTGGAGCTGTACCCAGCATAATCTCAATTGCAAATTCAACTTCCCTTTCTGGTGGTAAACTAGGCAATTCCTCAGGAAATACCTCAGAAAAATCCTTTATTGTGGGTAGGTCAGACAAGTTAAGTTTACCCTGCCTAGTGTCAACCACGTGTGCCAGATAGGCTTCACACCCTTTTCTCAACCATCTCCTTGCAACTGTAGCTGAGATGACATTAGACAAGAAATCTGTCCTTTCACCCATAACTGTTATTTCTTCGTTCTTAGCAGTTTTCAGAGAGATTCTCTTCAATTTAAAATCTACTATTACCTGATAATGGGATAACCAGTCCATTCCCAAAATCACATCAAACTCATGGAAAGGCAGTTTGATTAAGTCTGCTGAGAACTCTTTCCCTTGAATCTTCAATGGATAGCCCTTATACACCTTGTTTACTACCACACTGTGGCCTAGCGGATTTATGACAAGGATGTCTTGGTCACTTTTCTCTACTAATATTAACTTTTTTACGGGAAACTTGATACAAATATATGAATGAGTAGATTCAAGATCCACTAATGCATGCACAAAAGTATTATAGAGGAGGAACGTACCCTTGATGACATCTGGAGCATCCTGTTCCTCCTATGCCCTTATAGCATAGGCTGTGGCTGGTTTTCTACCTTCTGCTCTCTCCACAGACTCTGATACAGCTTTCTGTGAAGTATCGGCTGCCTCGGCTATCACACCTTACCCCTATGTAAGGCATAACATGATCCCATAGAATACCTAATGAACTACCGAACTTCACCTACCGATAACTCATTAAGTACTCTACAAGGGATTTTAAAACAATTTTCTTACTTTTATAAGTGGTGAGCATTTTCTAATAGGTATTAAAATCATTTAATTAAAGTTGAAAACTCGTTAAGATTTTTGGCCCATTTTATTTTTTGGCAAATTTTATAGAAATTTTGGCAGAGTGCCGTCTGTATTTTGAGAAAACAGTTCTTCAAATACCTGAAAAAAAACACTTCCAATAATTTTTCTCAACAACTTCTTCAAATTCACAATCATCCCAACCAATTTCAACACCATTTATCAATTTCCAAAAATTCAAATCCACAATATCCAATTCAAATACCATCCAAAATATTACTAATTACTTTCATTCAAATTAGAATAAAATACTTCCATTCATATGTAATTAAATGTAAAAAAAATTATATACATCATACTAAAAATTTACATTAGGAAAAATCCAACTAAAATTTATTACAAACTTTATACAAACTGCTCAAGACCAATTTCACATGTCCATACCTTTATATACATTACATACATCAAAATAAATTTTTACAGTCAGGGTATAAAATATACACGATAACTTCAAGCAGGTAGGTCCTCAATCCTCAGCAGCTCAGTCTGCTGCTCCTCTAGTCTCTAAATCTGCGACAGCAATAATAGCCATCGCTGAGTACTAGGACTCAGTGATGCACAACATATTAAAATAATCTTTATGCAGAATTTAAATCACATTTATTCAAAAATTGGACTAAACATGAGAATTAAATACAAAACATGAATGATGAGATTTTAATCCAAACAATTTCATTTCGAAGTATCAAAACCAATTTCATAAAACCCACAGTTATATCATGCCATTCAAAACAAATATAATCTCAGTAGCCAGAGGCTAAGGAGATGTCACATCACAAGGCTAGCTAGCTCAAATATATGGATATCCATTCAATTTCTTCTTTTACTGGCACACACCTCAACACTTCAGTCAGAGAAGGAATCAAAATTCAAAACTGATTACCCCCACTAGTCATGCTAGTGAGGTGTTCAAATATATGATCATGACACTGTGGTTTCAAAACTTGTCTCAACAATTTACTAAACATTGCCATTTCAAATATACATAAATAACTTTCAACAATTTAAATCAAAAGCATAATAAACATTTCATCACAATGATGTCACAATTCAATATTTCAAATTATTCAAAACAATATGCAGAAGATAAATTACAAAAATTATACGTTGTGCACAAATCTTAAGTGAGTCTCCTCTTGGCCTTGACTCGACACCACGGGTTCCTTCCCGGTATTCTTTTCAACTGAAACACACAGTTTTACAATGTTTCAGTATCATAACTTATCAAAAATCCAAAATAAATTTAATTTCACTTTTACCTAGCTCTAATGTGCTAAACTTGACGTTTTTTTAAAATTTGTGTTTCGAAGTTACTATTCACTACACTATTCAAATCAATTTGTTGACTTACTAAGGCTTAATAGGTATGGGAATTCCAACTTCACCCACATACCTCATTTTGATAACTAAATTTGTTGGTTTTGGTTGTTTACTCAAATTCTAAGTCTTTTAGGCAAATTTGCAAATTTTCAGTTTTGGTGTCTTAAGTTGCACTATTCCATTGGTCATTTTTCTGTTAGAATTTGGCAAAACTTTCTTCATAGAAAATGTTCCCTATTGTCTTAAATTTATTCTTATTTTTGAATTACTCCATTTGGAGTTTTGTAGCTTAAGTTATAGCCATTTGAATCATGGCTGCTGGATTGGACTTAACTCAGATTTTCTGGGCAAATTCTGGTTTTGGCAGTTTTAGGTCACCAATTTTGGGAGGCCAAACGACTTGGTTAAGGTGTAATTTGGGTTTGTGTTCTTCATGAAAGCTTTATGTCTATATCTCAGCTGTCTACTGGTAAAATTTCAGGTCATTTAGACCTTCCTAGACCAAGTTATGGCCAAATGAACAAAACATTATTCATTTAGTTATTTTTGTACAACTCAGACTGCAAAAATCTGGATTTAGTCAATTTGTTCACTAGGTTTTGGTCACTTTTGGGCATGATTCCTAAATGAAAAATGTGTCATTTTGTGTCTATTTTCATTCCAATTGGTCTCATACCAATTGAACTTGTAAATTTTCAGTTTTGGTCCCTCAAAGGGACCTTGGTCTTGCTGCCAGCAACATGACCATTTTCAATCCGAATGTAAACTCACCTCTAACACTTTCAACACATCTCAATTGGTCACAAATGACCATTTCTCACCTCAAACTAGGTCAAATACATCATTTTACAATTTCTCACATTTTTTACTCCTAAACCCTTGGTGTCCAAAACCCTAACTCATGCAAAAGGCTCAATTAGTTAAATCAAAGTGCAATTAAAGTGTCTAAACATTGTTTACATACTTTACCAAGCTTAATTGTGTCTTTAATTGCATCCATATCACTCACATCCTAAATCTTATATGTTGATCGAATTTCACATATACTCTACACACTTGGTTTGTTTCATTTCTTTTATCAATTCTAAATTTATGTTCTACTACATAAACAAAACTTTAAATAGAATTTGAAGGGAATAAGCACTAACCTCTTCTTTGTATTTCAATCTTCCAACCCTCCAATTTTTCTTCAATTTCACTTCTCCTAAACTCCTCCTTGAAGTTTAATGTGAGGATTTCTACTAATTTTCTAAGGGATTTATGGGGGGTTTTAAGATCACAAAAGCTCAAAGGAAAGCTTTAATGGAGGAAAGAAAAAAAAATTAGAGAGAGAGAATGAAGAGTGGCGGCCTAAAGTGATGAAGAAGACCAAATTTTAATTTTCTTTATTTAGTTAATTTTATTGTATATTTATTCAATTTTTGACTTAGTAAAAAAAATTAAATGTAATTATTTTTATTATCATGCTTAGGTCACCACATGATGTCATTATATTCTTTTCTTTTTTGAATTTTTTTTTCATCTCTTTGTTTTTTAGTTCTTTAATTCAATTCCTGCTTCTGAAATTTTCTTTTCTCCAATTTTATTTGACTGTTAGGTCAGGAGTCAGCTCTCAGGGTTAATTGACCAAATTGCCCCTCGCCGGTTTAACCCGGTTTGCAAATAATTCAATATTTCTTTCGGCTCCCTGACCTAATTATTTGACTGGCTTAATAACCTTTTTTCGTGATTTTCTCTTTTTCCACTGTGTTTGTAATAGTCCTAAGGATAGTGGCGTCACATTTTACGGTTCGAAATTTGAGTTTAAATCGACTTCGCAATCCTTCCCAAGAAGGTCACCCATCGCTGTGACTCTCGGCTCGTTTAAGTTCTCATGTTCTGTTTTTCTTATTCATACTTAACTAATTAGCAATTGCTAATTATTTGTATTTATGGCTTCTTTAGTTGTCTTAAGTGTGGTTCTAATCCCCTTAATTGTTCGGACTGGCTCCGGTCACCGGAATAGTGAAATATACCAGGCTATGCAAATAGGGGTGTTACAATTCTCTCCCCCTTAAAATAAATTTCGTCTCGAAATTTTACCTGGTATCAATCTTTGAACAGCTATGAGTGCTGTCTCCTCATGTCCTTCTCTCATTCCCAATTAGCCTCCTGGCCCGAATGATGGTTCCACAGCACTTTCACTAATGGTATTTGCTTGTTCCGTAGCTGCTTCACCTCATAAGCCAGAATCTCTATGGGTTGTTCCTCATATGTGAGATCTGGATTCACTTCAATTTCCTCTATTGGTAGTACATGAGATGGGTCTGATCGATACCTCCTCAACATAGACACATGAAAGACATTATGTATCTTCTCTAACTCTGGAGGTAGTGCCAATCGATATGCCAAAGGACCCACTCTTTCTAGAACCTCATATGGCCCAATGAAATGAGGACTCAGTTTCCCCTTTCTGCCGAATCTCATAATTCTCTTCCAAGGAGAAACCTTGAGGAATACTTTCTCACCCACTGCATACTCAATATTTCTTCTCTTCAAATCAATATAGGACTTCTGATGGTCTGATGCATTCTTAAGTCGATCTCTGATCACCCTAATCTTTTCCTCGGTCTGCTAAACAATTTTGGGCCCAATCATCTTCCTTTCACCCATGTCATCCCAACACAATGGGATTCTACATTTTCTGCCATACAAAGCTTCATATGGAGGTATCCCAATGCTTGATTGGTAGCCATTGTTGTAAGCAAACTCAATCAAAGGCAAGTGTGTGTCCCAACTACCCTCAAACTCAATCACACAAGCCCGTGGTATGTCCTCTAAGATCTGAATTACTCTCTCAGACTGGCCATTTGTCTGTGGGTGGAATGCAGTACTGAAGTTCAATCTAGTTCCTAGGGCTCTCTGAAGACTACCCCAGAATCTAGAAGTGAACCTAGGATCTCTGTCTAATACGATGGATACTGGCACTCCATGGAGTCTCACAATCTCATCTATATACAACTTGGCCAATCTTTCTAAACTGTAGTCCATCCAAATTGGCAGAAAATGAGCAGACTTGGTTAGTCTGTTAGCAATGACCTATACTGCATCATGACTCTTTTGTGTCCTCGGAAGTCCCATCCCAAAATCTATCGTTATTCTCTCCCATTTCCATTCTGGTACTGGTAGTGGATGTAACAACCCAGCGGGTACTTGATGCTCTGCCTTCACTTGCTGACAAGTTAGGCATTTAGAAACAAAATCTGCCACATCTCTTTTCATACCCATCCACCAGTAATGCTCCTTTAGCCCTCTATACATTTTTGTGCCACCAGGATGCATGGCAAAAGGAGACTCATGTGCTTCCTTCAAAATGATCTTCCTCAAATCAACATCATCAGGAACACACATTCTGCCTTGGTGTAGCAGTAAACCATCATTTCTTATTGAGAATTTTGGTTTCTTACCCTGCCTGACTTCTTCCAATAGCTTCTGATACTTCTGATCATTTTGAGCAGCCATTCTGATCTAATCAATTAACACTGGCTGTACATTCCATGCCACTGCTGTCTGTCCCTCATCATTAATCTCTAAGCTGGCATGAAATGATTTGAACTCATGTACCATAGACAAAGGAGTAACCCATAGACTTGCCATAGTCTTACGACTTAAGGCGTCAGCCACAACATTAGCTTTCCCTGGCTGATAGTCTATCAGACAATCATAGTCTTTTATCAACTCTAACCATCTCCTCTGTCTCAAATTCAACTCTTTCTGAGTGCCCAAATACTTCAAACTCTTTTGATCTGTGTAGATATAGCACTTCTCTCCATACAAATAATGTCTCCATATCTTAAAAGCAAACACTATAGCTGTAAGCTCCAAGTCATGTGTCGGATAATTACTCTCATGCGGTTTCAGCTGGCGTGACGCATAGGCAATGACATTTCGATCTTGCATCAATACACAGCCTAACCCATTGCGGGAAGCATCACTATAAACTGTGTATTCTTTACCCGAGGTAGGTAAAGTCAGGACTGGAGGCTCAGTCAAATATTTCTTTAATTCATCAAAACTCTGCTGGCATTTATTCATCCACTGAAATTTCACATCTTTTCGAAGTAACTTGGTCAATAGAGATGCCAACATGGAGAATCCCTTCACAAATCGACGATAGTATCCAGCTAAACCCAGAAAACTGCGAATCTCTATGATATTCCTGGGTGGCCTCCAATTAAGGACAGCTTCTATCTTATTTGGATCTACCTTGATGCCTCTACTGATACTACATGCCCTAAGAAAGATATTTCTTTCAGCCAAAATTCACATTTTGACAATTTGGCGTATAGTTGTTTCTCCCTCAAAGTCTGTAGTACAATCCGTAGATGTCTATCATGCTCTTCTGCACTCCTCAAATAGACCAATATATCATCTATGAATACCATAACAAACTGGTCGAGGTATGGTCTGAAGATAGTGTTCATCAGATCCACAAAAGCAGCCGGAGCATTAGTTAACTCGAATGGCATGACCAAGAACTCATAATGGCCATAGCGGGTTCTAAAGGCAGTTTTAGAAATGCTCTGCTCTTGTGCTTTCAGCTGATAATAACCTGATCTCAGGTCAACTTTGGAGAACACCGCTGCACCCCTCAACTGATCAAACAAGTCATCAATGCTGGGCAATGGATATCTATTCTTTATTGTCACCTTATTCAACTGCCGATAGTCAATGGATAAGCGGAGAGTGCCATCCTTCTTCTTAACAAACAACACTAGCGCTCCCTAAAGTGACACATTGGGGTGGATAAAGCCCTTGTCAAGTAGTTCTTGCAACTGCACTTTCAACTCTTTTAATTCTGCAGGTGCCATTCTATATGGCATTATGGAGATTGGGTCCACACTAGGCATAACATCAATCTCAAACTGCACCTCTCTTTCTGGAGGTAATCCTAGCAATTCATCAGGAAACACATCCGAAAAGTCACATACTGTAGGGATGTCCCTCAGTGCTGGGCTCCCCACTTGGGTGCTATCACATATGCCAGGTATGCTTCACACCCCTTTTTGATCATCCTTCTAGCTAGTGCAGCTGAAATGATGTTTGATGGTAGTAAATGCCTCTCCCCATGTATTACCACATCACCGTACAAAGGGAGACCAAAAGCAACTGTCTTCAGTTTACAGTCAATCATGGCGTGATGCCTGGCTAACCAATCCATGCCCAAGATAATATCATAATATCTAAAGTGCATTTCAATCAAATCTAATAGAAAAACATGTCCTTGGATCACCAAAGGATAGTTTCTATAGATTCTGTTGACCAGGACCTCTTGTCCTAACGGACTAGTTACTAGCACTTCAAAACCCATTTGGACACATGGAACAGCAAGTGAATTGACTATGCTAGCACTAACATATGAGTGGGTTGAACCTGGATCAAACAACACAAATACTTCTTAATCAGAGATAGAGAATGTACCAGCTACCACATCGGAAGTCTCAGCCTCTTCTCGCTGTCTTATCATCTAGACTCTGGCTGAAGCACTTCCTTGTGCTGACTGACCAACAGTGCCCTGACTGCCAGAAGCAATGCCTCTACCTCTACCTCTTCCTCTACCAACTAATTGTGAACCTCTGGGAGTAGGACTCTGAATAGATACTTCTGCAGTCGTAGGAGCTGGACCATATTTAGGAGCACTAGTGCAGTCTTTAGCTAAAAGGCCCTTGCCTCCATAGTTAAAGTAGGCTCCCGTAGCCCGATAGCATTCTCCCCCATGAATCTTGCCACAAGTCTCACAGGGGCAGGCAGGATATGAACCCCTGCTCGACTACTAACCAGACCTAGGGGGTCTCTATTTAGAAAATCTGCCCCTTTCAAATCTTCCACCTCGACCTCTGCTAGGTCCACCAAATTTCTTCCTCTTCCCAGAAGTACCACCAGAACTTGGCTCTACTGACTTTACACCTTTATCCTTCTCTGTTTTCTCAGTCTTCTCTGATTTTTCTTTTACAGGTGTTGCTTCTGATTCAATCCTTTCTAGCTCAAGTGCTTGAGAGATGAGCTCAGAGAAGTTGTTATATCTGAATCCCACTACTTGCATCCTCAAACTGGGCTTCAAACCAGTCTCAAATCTCTTGCACCTTTCCTTGCTAGTAGAAAGCAGACTCCCAGCATAGTGGCTTAAGCGGGAGAACTCCCTCTCATACTCTGCCACTGATCTGTTCCCTTGTTTCAGACTCAAAAATTCTTGTAGCTTCTGATCAACATATGCATCTGGGATATATTTCTGTCTAAATTCTCTGATGAAGTCATCCCAGTTCAGTACTGGTGGTTCAGCCAAGCTGTGGGGGATGGTCTTCCACCAATCATATGCATCCCCTTGCAGTAGTGACATAGAGTATTCAAAGTTCAATTCATCTTGGCAGTGCAGCTTCTTGAACACTTTGTCCATTCTTTCAAGCCATTGCTCTGCCTCAAGTGGGTCTACTGTACCCTTAAATTCTGTAGCCCCATACTTTAAAAGTTTGTCATACTATCTGATTGAAGGTTGTAGTTGTACCATAGGTGTCTAGGGTGGAGCTTGAGCAGGTATACACCCAGCCATTTGTTGAAACATCGTAGCCATCTGCTGTGCGAAATTTGTAGGAAACTGCAGCATTTATGAGGCTGGTGCTACTAATCCACTAACATTCTGTAGAGCTGGGGCTTCCCCTTATGCCTCAGCTTCAACAGATTGCTCGACTGAGTGATCCCCTTCTTCCATTTCAGTCTGAAGTTAGGGTATCTCCTGAACAAATAACACAAGGAGATTTCCCTCCGTTAGTTCATATTTATGATGTAATGCATTGTATGTAACAAATAAGGACATTGAGCAGTTGTACTTAACAAAGAAAAGACACAAATTCATAAATTAAAACATACTTCAAAAATTTACTCTGATACCACTAAAACATGTCACACCTTACCTCTCTGTAAGGCATAACATGATCCCGTAGAATACCTAATGAACTACCGAACTTCACCTACCGATAACTCTTTAAGTACTCTACAAGGGATTTTAAAACAATTTTCTTACTTTTATAAGTAGTGAGCATTTTCTAATAGGTATTAAAATCAATTAATTAAAGTTGAAAACTCGTTAAGATTTTTGGCCCATTTTATTTTTCCGCAAATTTTATAGAAATTTCGGCAGAGTGCCGTTTGTATTTTGAGAAAACAGTTCTTCAAATACCTGAAAAAAAAAACACTTCCAATAATTTTTCTCAACAACTTCTTCAAATTCACAATCATCCCAACCAATTTCAACACCATTTACCAATTTCCAAAAATTCAAATCCACAATATCCAATTCAAATACCATCCAAAATATTACTAATTACTTTCATTCAAATTAGAATAAAATACTTCCATTCATATGTAATTAAATGTAAAACAACTTATATACATCATACTAAAAATTTACATTAGGAAAAATCCAACTAAAATTTATTACAAACTTTGTACAAACTGCTCAAGACCAATTTCATATGTCCATACCTTTACATACATTACATACATCAAAATAAATTTTTACAGTCAGAGTATAAAACATACCCGATTACTTCAAGCAGGTAGGTCCTCAATCCTCAGCAACTCAGTCTGCTGCTCCTCTAGTCTCTAAATCTGCGACAGCAATAACAGCCATCGCTGAGTACTAGGACTCAGTGGTTCACAACATACTAAAATAATCTTTATGTAGAATTTAAATCAAATTTATTCAAAAATTGGACTAAACATGAGAATTAAATACAAAACATGAATGATGAGATTTTAATCCAAACAATTTCATTTCGAAGTATCAAAACTAATTTCATAAAACCCACAGTTATATCATGCCATTCGAAACAGATATAATCTGAATAGCCAGATGCTAAGGAGAAGTCACATCACAAGGCTAGCTAGCTCAAATATATGGATATCCATTCAATTTCTTCTTCTACTGGCACACACCTCAACACTTCACCCAGAGAAGGAAACAAAATTCAAAACTGATTACCCCCACTAGTCATGCTAGTGAGGTGTTCAAATATATGGTCATGACACTATGGTTTCAAAAATTATCTTAACAATTTACTAAACATTGCCATTTCAAATATACACAAATAACTTTCAACAATTTAAATCAAAAGCATAATAAACATTTCATCACAATGATATCACAATTCAATATTTCAAATTATTCAAAATAATATGCAGAAGATAAGTTACAGAAATTATACGTTGTGCACAAACCTTAAGCGAGTCGCCTATTGGCCTTGACTTAACACCTCGGGTTCCTTCCCAGTATTCTTTTCAACTGAAACACACAGTTTTACAGTATTTCAATATCATAACTTATCAAAAATCCAAAATAAATTTAATTTCACTTTTACCTAGCTCTAATGTGCTAAACTTGACGTTTTTTTAAAATTTGTGTTTCGGGGTTACTATTCACTATACTATTCAAGTCAATTTGTTGACTTTCTAAGGCTTAATAGGTATGGAAATTCCAACTTCACCCACATACCACATTTTGATAACTAAATTTGTTGGTTTTGATTATTTACTCAAATTCTAAGTCTTTTAGGCAAATTTGCAAATTTTCAGTTTTGGTGTCTTAAGTTGCACTATTCCATTGGTCATTTTTCTGTTAGAATTGGGCAAAACTTTCTTCATAGAAAATGTTCCCTATTGTCCTAAATTTATTCTCCTTTTTGAATCACTCCATTTAGATTTTTGTAGCTCAAGTTATAGCCATTTGAATCATGGCTGCCGAATTGGACTTAACCCAGATTTTCTGGGCAAATTCTGGTTCTGGCAGTTTTAGGTCACCAAATTTGGGTGGCCAAATGACTTGGTTAAGGGCATAATTTGGGTTTGTGTTCTGTATGAAAGTTTTAGGTCTATATCTGAGCTATCCACTGGTAAAATTTCAGGTCATTTAGACATGCCTAGCCCAAGTTATGGCTAAATGAACAAACACTGTTCATTTGGTCATTTTTGTACTGGTCAGACTGCAAAAATCCGGATTTGGTCAATTTGCTCACTAGGTTTTGGTCACTTTTTGGGCATGATTCCTAAATGAAAAATGTGTCATTTTGTGTCTATTTTCATTCTCAATTGGTCTCATACCAATTGGACTTGCAAATTTTCAGTTTTGGTCCCTCAAAGGGACTTTGGTCTTGCTACCAGCAACATGACCATTTTCAATCCGAATTTAAACTCACCTCTAACACTTTCAACACATCTCAATTGGTCACAAATGAGCATTTCTCACCTCAAACTAGGTCAAACACATCATTTCACAAGTTCTCACATTTTTTACTCCTAAACCTAAGTGTCCAAAACCCTAACTCATGCAAAAGGCTCAATTAGTTAAATCAAAGTGCAATTAAAGTGTCTAAACATTGTTTACATACTTTACCAAGCTTAATTGTGTCTTTAACTACATCCATATCACTCACATCCTAAATCTTATATGTTGACTGAATTTCACATATACTCTACACACTTGGTTTGTTTCATTTCTTTTATCAATTCTAAATTTATATTCTACTACATAAACAAAACTTTAAATAGAATTTGAAGGGAATAAGCACTAACCTCTTCTTTGTATTTCAATCTTCCAACCCTCCAATTTTTCTTTAATTTCACTTCTCCCAAACTCCTTCTTGAAGTTTAATGTGAGGATTTCTACTAATTTTCTAAGGGATTTATGGGGGGTTTTAAGATCACAAAAGCTCAAAGGAAAGCTTTAATGGAGGAAAGAAAAAAAATTCAGAGAGAGAGAATAAAGAGTGGCGGCCTAAAGTGATGAAGAAGACCAAATTTTAATTTTCTTTATTTTGTTAATTTTATTGTATATTTATTCAATTTTTGACTTAGTAAAAAAAAAAATTAAATGTATTTATTTTTATGATCATGCTTAGGTCACCACATGATGTCATTATATTCTTTTCTTTTTTTGAATTTTTTTTCATCTCTTTTTTTTTAGTTCTTTAATTTAATTCCTGCTTCTGAAATTTTCTTTTCTCCAATTTTGTTTGACTGTTAGGTCAGGAGTCAGCTCTCGGGGTCAATTGACCAAATTGCCCCTCGCCGGTTCAACCCGGTTTGCAAATAATTTAATATTTCTTCCGGCTCCCTGACCTAATTATTTGACTGGCTTAACAACCTTTTTTTCGTGATTTTTTCTTTTCCACTGTGTTCGTAATAGTCCTAAGGACCACGGCATCACATTTTATGGTTCGAAATTCGAGTTTAAATTGACTTCACAATCCTTCCCGAGAAGTTCACCCATCACTGTGACTCTCGGCTCGTTTAAGTTCTTATGTTCTGTTTTTCTTATTCATACTTAACTAATTAGCAATTACTAATTATTTGTGTTTATGGCTTCTCTAGTTGTCTTGAGTGTTGTTCTAATTCCCTTAATAGTCCGGACCGTCTCCATTCTTCGGAATAGTGAAATATACCAGGCTATGCAAATAAGGGTGTTACATCGGCCTTACCCGACTTTCTACCCCTTGGAGCTGGAGGGGCAAGCCTAAAAGTTAATACTGGAGTGGATGTAGCAGTTCTGCGAGGACAATCTCAGACTAAGTGGTCTATAGATCCACACTGTAAACAAGCACCTATCATCCTCCAACATTCACCCTTATGCCATTTTTGGCAATGTGGGCAAGGAACAGATACTGTTGGGGCTGGTCCCCTGAACCCTGTCTCTGGAGAGCTAGCCACTAAACGGGTGGACTGGCCTCTCCTTGGTGCAAACTGAGATTTGGGCCTCTGTGACTGACCCTGACTTGGTGCTCTACTGAAACTCTGTGTAGGTGAACCTCTGAATTTCTTACTAGGGGCAGAAGATGTACTAGTCTGATCCTAACCTCTTTTCTACTGTCTGTCCCTTCTGTTCTGCTCATTCATTCTAACTTTTTCAACCTTCAGTGTAGCTTCCACTAACTTGGCAAACTCTGTAATCCCCAAGGCTATAATCATTACTTTAATGTTATCATTGAGTCCTTCCTTAAATCTCTTGCATCTCTCTGCCTCATTAGGGACTATTTCCCGCCCATAGCGGCTCAGTCTGACAAATTCCCTTTCATATTCAGCCACTATCAGCTGTCTCTGGCATAGGGTAATAAGCTCCCTTCTCTTTTCTTCCAGGTATACACTGCCCACATACTTCTTTCTGAACTTAGTGAGAAAGAAATCCCAAGTTATTTGTTCTGGTGGCACCTCACTAGTCACTGTATCCCACTATTGTTATGCATCATCTTGCAGTAGTGATACAGCAGCTTCCAACTTCTGCTCTGGAGTACAATGAAGTTGTTTCAAGACTTCCAGTTCTGTCCAACCAGTTTTCAGCTGTGACAAAATCATTTTCCCTTTTGCCCAGAAAATCCACTGCTCTTAACTTCCTGAGTCTCTCCATATGAGATTTTTGATGTGGAGGTGGTGGTGGTGGTATAACTCCTACCATCTGTCTAAAGAACTCAGCCATTTGTTGAAATGTGGCTGGTGCACCTGGTACTGGTGGAGCAGGTTCCCTCCTGTCTCCTAGTTCAGTCATAGATGGAGCATGACTTTCCACTTCCTCATCGACTACTCTCTGTGATGTGGAGTCCATATTCTGATCAAAATAACAAATCAAATCAAAAGATCTGCATTAGAGTCATCTTAGCACTTATAATGCAATGATATTATGCAATCTATCTAGGTCCAGAAACGCCTAAACTGTGCTTTGATACCACTAAATGTAACACCCCTTACCCGTCTACAGTGTAGCCGAGCAAGGCGTGCCACACGGTGTGCCGGAGCACTTAGTTTGTGATTATCACATTTTTTGAACTCAATTTGATTTTAAGAAGTCTTTTATGTCATACTCATATCATGTTGATACTATTTTTATACTTTAATAAAATCAGTGTTTCAAAAATGGTAATAAAAAATTTGGCAAGGTGCCGTCTGTATTTCGGACAAACTGTCCTTCCAAACCTGTTGAAAACAGTTTAATATGATAATATCAAAATCTCAAATATTTCATAGTCTCGATTTCTCAGTAAAGTCAATAGACTTTCACAGTCATTAAATAGTTCCATAATATAGTCCATAATAATTTAATTATATCCAGAAAATCTCCATAGTATTTAATATGTATAAGATATTACAAACTTTAAAGCTTTCATAATATTACAAAATACAGGTCTAAATTACAATTATACAATAAAAGTAAAAAATACAAGATATCCTAAGTCCTACCATGTATGCAATGCAGTGCAGATGACTCTAGACTCCTATGCAGATCTGATGTCTCACCCGGTCATAGGTTTGCTGGGTTCCCCAGCTGTGTCTCCAATACCTACGCGTTACAAAAGCAACGCGCTAAGCAATTTTGCTTAGTGGTGCCAAATATAAAGAAATTATACACTAAAATAAAGTAAATGAATTTATGACATTGGTATTCTTTACAATTATTGATTCTACCTTTATTTGCTAACATTTCAATAATTGCTAATTTTTGGTAGTGCTGTATGTCAGTAGACTGGATTTAGCTATTTGAATTTAATAGTATTTGAATTACTACCCGTGTAGCTTATATATTGATCAGACTGGATAAACAGATATACTGGCACTGGGTACCTAGTACCTCGAGCCGTCACACCATCGGTCACAAAGTGTCTCTCGGTGTGCAAAAGTGTGGCTAAAAAGCCATATAGTCAATCTGGCGATAAGCCAAGAATAAATACACAATATGAATAGCCGTAGGCTATTAAAGTCACAGTTTGGCATAATCAGCTGTAAAAACACAGTATGGCATGAAGCCATTTACAGAACAGCTGTCAGAATCCTATTGGCATGCCAACCTATCCAAACTAGTCAACTAGGTAAACTAGGGCACATTATAAATTAAATGTTTAATTCTTCAATTTTTAGAGTTTACTAACTATTATGTAATTCATAAGTCAACGCATATGTTGACCTTTTTACGTACTATGGATAAGTTGCTTCTAGCATCAACATGTAACATATTGTAATTCAATATGCTGCCAATATAGTGCCATTTACCATTTTGATAAGTTGTCATTCATTGCCAAATTGCTTCAAGCATCATTGTATGTAAATGTCAAATTCTTAATTTTTGGTGTGCTAGATTGGTCTAGCTCTATTTCTCTTGGTTTTAAGCTTCTGGTCAAAGAAGCAAAATTGTAGCTCTATGTCTTATTGCATGTGGAGCAAAATTTCAGATCATTCTACGTTACATAGACCAAGATATGGTCAATTTACTAAAGCTGGATAGATTGCACCTTTAGTGCAAAATTTGGTCAATTTTAGGTCACTTTTAGTTCTGGCAGTTTTGGTACCCGAACTTTTGTAAGCTATTTGATTTGGTTCTGGTCATTTCTGGGATTTGGTGTCTTCATAAGAATTGTAGGTCTATGTCTAAGCTAACCATGGTAAAAATTTTAGGTCAATTGGACCTGTTTTGAGTGAGTTATAGTCATCCTAATGATTACTGTTCATATGGTCAAAAATCTGGGTTGTAAGGTTGCCATTCCGGATTTGGTCATTTTAAGGTCAGTTTTTAAGCAAAATTTTCGCAACATTTCTACATGAAATTGGCCTATTTGGTGTCTAGTTTCACCACCCATTGGCCTCATACCAATTAGGTTCACAGTTTAGCACTTATGACCTAATTTAGGTACTGCCATCAATACACAACCTGCACAAAACACTTATACTTCCAATTTTATATTCCTTCTCCTCCTCCTTACTTCAATATTCAATCAATGGCACTTCCATATATATATATATATATATATATATATATATATATATATTGTACACAATTCCAGCAAACAATTTTGGGCAGAACATTCAAGTGCTCAATGCACACAATTCACCATTAAGTTCAACATTCACTTTCACCAAAATTCAACATATCTCCATATCAATATTACACATACACTTCAACATACTCATACTTCAATATCAATTACACATGCTGCCCACAATTTAACACTATCATATTCCATTAATAAACTTCATATTCACACACAAATTCATAACATTATAGGCTGCCAAACATGGCAGTTTGCCCAAAGCATTAAGGTTCCATTTCACACCCTTAATTCAAGCACTACATGCACATACTTATATTTTGACTTATTACATCTTCCATTTGAGTTAATCAACCTTAATTTCCATCCATTAGATGTAAGAAAAACTCAAATACAACACATATTCATGGCTACTGAAAATGGACCATTTCATTTCTCAATGTTTTCTTTATTTCTCTTCACCAAAATACTCACCTCAACCTAAACACAAGGTTTACTAAAGCAAGGGAGACGTTTTGGACACTTACCACTTTTGAAGCTTATCAAAACTTCACCAAATCTTGTTTTTCTTTTTGCCAATATCTTCCCCAAGGTAAGTAGGCAAGCTTTAATGAAGGAACCAAGTGGAAATGGTGGCTTGATCATGCACCAATGAAGGTTACATGTGGGGCGGCCATGGTGGTTTCCATGGTGAATTTCATTTGGGCAAGGTGAATTTGGATGAAGAAGAAGATGACTCAGCTGTCCCAAGGCTTAGATAAGTGTCCCATGGCTGGAGTTAGTGGAGCACTAGGTAATAGTTTAATGGTTAATTAATTAAAGTTTCCTTATTTGCTCATTTAGCTCCATTCTTTTACTATTTACACATTGTATCCTATTTTAATTTTTCATGACATTTCCTAAGTGCAATATCATTTATTCTTAATGGACATTGAGGTCAAAAGGCTGCTCTTGGTGTTCAATGACCAAAATGCCCCACTTCGTGTTATATTCCAGATTTTTGTCTGTTTCTCGATTTTTTGTTTTTATTTGTACTAATTTATTAATTTTTCTTTGATATTTCTAGTGTAAATTATATTTCAATAGACCTTTACTTACGTCTTGAAATTAAATTCTGAGGGTTCCCCGCAGTCCTGGGGTCGGCAACGGCCTTCTCAGTGCGGTCACCCATCGCTGCGGTGCCGGCTCGTTTAACTTAACTTCATTTTCTCTCTTTCATTTATCTTTGATTTTTTTTATATTTTCTTTTTATTTATTTCATCATTATATGTCTGTTCACTATCACCGAAGTGTAGTTCCTGACATTCTGACTTGCCTGGACTGTTATTTGGCCACTAGAGCAACAGAACTTACAGAATACATACAATGAGGATGTTATAGGTTCCATGCGCCACAAACTCCTGAGATGACCAGCTTTCAAATGAGACCAGTGGCACTACATTTGGTGGCTGGAGGAAGGAAAACCGGTGAGAGAAAGTTGAAAGAAAACACATTGGTTTCAATTTTTCTGATCACTTTTCTAGTGATCCGACTGTCGGATCAGCGATCCAAGACCACCGATGGACTCAGGGTGATGAAACCTTCAAGATGGGACTGACCCCTCCCTAATCGCACACCGTTTGAAAAAGGCAATCATCAGACGGCCTAGATCGCTTAGTAAGATTTTTGGGCCTTTTCAATTCTCAAAAATTAAAAATAATTTTATGAAAATTATTGATAATTTTTGGACTTAATTTAGGTGCGATCGGATCGGTGATAGCTCACTGGCCTCAGGACTGAGTTTTGACCTAGTCCGGGTGTCCGATGGGCTATCCCAAAAAGGGGTCATGTTTACAGTCGATCTTAGCATTTTCAAACGTTATGGATGCGTTTTAGGTGTCAGATTTGACACAGGTAAACCCGAACTCCAAGTTGTACATTTTTTTTGCTTAATACCTAATTTAGAATAAAATTCATAAACTATTCATTGGTGATTAGAAAAATTATGATTCTTATTGCAATAGATATATAACCTTGTTAAAGACTGCAGGACCAAATTTTAGAATTTTTTAGAGCTCATTTAAGTGATATTTGCAGAATGTTAGTTTTAAGGATTAAAATATAATTTTTCAATTTTATGAGAATTGCCTAGTTGGGAGGGCCTAAGAGGGGCCATGCGATGTTGATGGGATATGGATGTGGGAATTGTGATTTAGAAGTGTTATTTGAACTATATTCCAGGTTGAGTGGGTCCTAGGTATAGGGAAAACTCTGCTGGATTTTTGACATAAATTAGGGTGTCTTTGGTCTCTTTTAAGTCCTGTTTTGAGTTAGTACTATATAATATAATTATTTAGGTGATTAGGATTAGTCGTCTTCCTCCACCCAATCGCTACAATAGTCACTGGTTAATCAGTAAGTAGATATTGATTTAACTTATAATTCAATATTATTATGTATTCAGAGCATGCTCATGCATCACTTATAGATATATGTACATAGTTATTTGCTAGGCACGCCTTGTATTGCATTTATATTTGATGATGTTGTTGTGATTGTTGCTTTATGGCGATTTGGAGCTATGTGTGTAAGTTAGTGTGTATGAGTTGTGTATATGGATATGGATAGGACGGGTAGGCGCGGCTGGAGCTTGACTCACTGGAACTCGATCCTTATTATGAAAAAGTCAGGGTAGGCACGGCTTTGAGTTGATCTTGCTAGCCCCCACATTTGTATATTAAGAGAAAGTCCAGCTTTGAGTTGATCTCACTAGCAAAGGTTAAAACTAAGAGAGCTGTATAGGGGATTAGTTTCCATATATATATGCATGAGTATAGATTTGACAAACGGCTATGTGAGTGGTCCAGATTATCTTTAGTGTGATTATGACTTGACTTATTTGAATTGTGTAAAGATGTTGCATTTCATTCTTAGGGATGCACTAGACTTAGATAGTTATAGAAATTGTATGTAAAATCAATATCTTAATCTATGAGTCAAACGCTCACTCCTGTTCACCCTATTTTTTCAGGCTACAGTAGGAGTTTTTTTTTCAGAATAACTTGCTTTCTTCCTCGCAGGTTTATTAGCAGTTGCTTATTTGTACTATCAATTTCCAAAATTATAATCTAAAACTTCGCATGAGTTAGCACTAGTAATGATCTTGTCAAGTACTATTTAAATTTAAGTTTTAGTGTTTTAATAAATGCAAATTTTTATGATATTTAAAATGTTTGCAAATGGTGGTATCAGGGTTGAGCTGGGCTCCCCTAACTTTAGTTTTTTTTTATGGTTATCGGGTTGGGTTAATCCGAATAAAAATATAATATTCTATTTTATTTTATTCACATGTTGGGCCTCAGTTTTTTGCCCTGGTCATGGATTTGGGAACAGTAAAACTTACTACGGGCCTCAGGGGCTTTATACTAGTCTAGTTCCCAGTGCCAATTCGGCCCATGGGATTGGGTTGTGACAATATTAGTATTAAAGCCTAGGCTTTAGATTCATGGGAATGAGTATAATTGGGAGTGTAAAAGGAGTCTTGTTAGGAGGTCACATGCGGAGTATAGGATCATGTTTCATTTTTTTTTGTAATTTCTTATTTCTAGATTCTGCGTTATTCCTTGGGTAGTATAAGAGTACTTTAGTTTAGTATCTCGATTTTCATGGAGTACATAGTGATGTAAACTACAGTTAGCAGATGTGTTGGGGTCTGCCATGGGGATACATACTCTAAGAAGTTGTGTTTTGGTTAGTATAGGGCTAATTGGCGTGCTTATCTAGTGCAAGGCACAAGGAAATTAAGGTGATTTTTGGTAGTATAGTTGCTTTAGATGGGAGTGAGGGTAACACTACTGGCAGTCATCAGTGGATAGCCTAGTCAGAATAAGTTAATGGGTTTAAGAGGGATAAGAGATTAGGAATCTAGTTTGTTGGGATGTATCGTAGTAACTATGCAATATTCTTGATGTTAATGCTGTAAGTTGCAGATTACAGTACCGACATAGGATTATTATGTAGAGCTATGTGTTTCCCTATGGTGCACCTTGACGAGGGCATTTGCAGACAGTCTCTGTTTTGGCACAGTTATGTCAAGATAGAGTTCTATTTCTACAGGGGAGTTAAGAAAGCTCCTAGTTAGGATTTAAACCCTTGAGATAGGATATCAAAGGTTGCAGTTGGGTGATAACTAGAGTCAGTGACTTAGTTATCCTAATTTGAGTACAGAGTTATAGCATAATTGGCATGAGACTAGAAGATTTTAGTATGGTTATAGTGCAATGATGACACCTGCCTAGTGGGGCCATCTGGTCTTTGATATGGGGTCTTAGACAGTTTTGGCGTTACAAGAGACATTTTGCCTAAAGTTTAGTAAGAATATTATATCCTTTGTGTGTCAGCAAGATGCAATACCCTTGCTATCATTAGTTAAGATATAGGGTATGATCTTATGCTTTCAGGAAAGATAGAAGATTACTACTAGTGAGGGTGACCTAAAGAATAATGTCCCAAATGGGACTGTAGAGTGTGGTAGAGAGTAGTTGGCTCAAGTATCCTAAAGAGGGTATAAGTTTCATTGTAGGAACTATAAGTGATTGGCTCATAATGGATGAAAAGCCAGTGAATTGAATGACAGGTTATGGTACCCAGTACCATAAGTTTTGACTAATTGAGTGGATATAAGAAAATAAAATCCCTATAGATTTCCTCCTTGAGGTATTAGAGGGTAGTTTGTAGTTAAGCAGAGGAAAGGACAATAACTGCAAGTCAGTGAAAATAAGTCATAGAATATCAATAGATAAAAGAAAATATGGAAATGAAAATTTGGATAGTTGGTTTCAGATGTAACAAGAGAGAAATTCGAATGATCGTGGAAGTGCTAATCAGAGTGGTCAAAAGACTAATTTTGAGTAGTACAAAGGTGAAGATGACCTAGCAGAGACACTAAAAAGTATAGTTACCTATCAGGTCAAGAAGAAGAATGGAGCTGAGAAATAAAGTAATCAAGGTTCTATTTTGGATTAGATAAAAGAGATGAATTAAAGAGCAAACTGAATAGTCCAGAATAAGACAAGATTAAGAAGATCAAAGTAAGATATAAAGTACATAAAGTGCCATCTTGGGCAAGGTAAATAAGGTGAACTGAAAAGCAATATTAGAAAGCCTAGAACGAGATTACATGAGCAAGGATAGTTGTCAAGATATAGGATCTAAAAGTATAAGACTTAGAGCATGTCATAGTTCGGGCAGTGTCAGGAGCCAAAACATGGAGTTTAGAGTTGCATGATATGGATCAAACTTTGTCTATGCCTATTCTCAAGATGGAGTAGGTAGCACTGGGATAAGACCCATTTAAGCTTCTAACAGTGTAAGGGAAGTTAGTTGAGGAATGCAACCAAAGAAAGCAAAGGTTATAGGATGTGCAATGGTGTAACACCCCTCACCCGTCTATAGTGTAGCCTAGCAAGGCATGTCACACTCGGTGCTAGAGCACCCTATCTTATCTTACTTTATTCCTTTAATAATTTGTTCTCGTTATATTTTAAAAATAAATTATATTTCTAAAGGAGAAACTAATGGAGTTTGCCCTATTCTATTACCGTTTGGCGTATTTCACTATTCACCTACTTGAAATTTTCAATAATATTTTATAATAAAAATCTCATTCATGCTCATCATAATCATTCCACATTCAATTCTTGCAACTCATTTCCATGCTCAATTCATATATCAAAATTCTCAAATTTTCATTAATTACATAATTTACAAACTAATTACATAAATTCATAATTTACATGATATACAAATTAATTACAATTCCCATAATTTACATTTCAACATAATAACTAATTATAATGCACAAAATACATAATATGACTTTCGTGAGTCCTATCTACATGCATTGCTGAGGAGGTGACAACCTTGAACACTTCTGATACTTCTGCAGATCCAAACTCTAAAATCCCATTCTATTGTCCACTGGGTTTTATCTTCAGTACCTGCGTGAAGGAAACAATCCATCGCGCTAAGCATTGCTACTTAGTGGTGCGATAATATAACAAGAAAATAATATATACAAATAAAAAAAGAAATGAAGCATCATTTGGATACTCAGGAATTTAATTTAATTTAATATGATATTTCTAGTATTAACTATCTTTTGTTCTAATTTGTTCCTCTTAGAAGCGCTTAGTTCTTAAATTCACAATAATAATATACAATATACAAAATTAATAAAAATACTAAGTTTATATTCATATGGTTACAGAAGGTATATTTGTGATATTTATTTAAGTTATACCTATTCTTGCTAATCTTTCATCACTTTACTTAACAATTTTTATGTGATTTGGATAGTTTCATAATAACTAATATTCTTAATTCTAACTAATTCTTTTCAAGTCTTTCTAACCCATTTATTTAATTTCTAACATTTTTAATTTCTAATATTCTTAATTTATTTCACTGCCCAAGTAACCTATGACAGGCTTACTAAACTGGATAAGCGGGTCACTGGGCACTGGATACCGTGGTGTCTCGAGCCGTCATACCATGGGATGTGAAATACGGAACGTCAACCATGTATGCTATCAATATGGCTAAAAAGCCATGGTAACAGATAATCGGACATATAAGCCATGATGGTGAGCATAAGGCGATAAATACAGGCATAAAGCCTTATGCATTACTGCTCAAATAATACCCTATTGGCATGCCAATCTATCCAATCCGATACACGTGTCTAGGTAATACATGGGCATATTAGTACCATTAAGTGTTAATATGTTTTATTATTTCATTATAATTTCTACTTATATTTATAGCATTCAATTTTAGTTATGATGGAAGCATAATTTTCAACTCACATTACTACGCAATTTATACATTCATCATATTATCTATATTGATCATAATTCACATCAATTGTTTCACGTACCAACGTACTCAAAACATTCTTCCTTTCTCCAATAATGAGAACTAATGTCCCATTCATACCTTTATATGATTCATTTATTCATTACAAAATTTGTATGAATTATCATTTGCCATTCAAGAAGATTTTTTGTTTACTAAGTATTTATGATTTACCTTATTTCTACTCATGTACCATTTATTGGGTAGGATATTATTATTATTATTATTCTAACTATAATGAAACATAAATCTTCATGATGACTTCATCTCATTTATACATTTGACAATCTACTTATATTAATTACAATTTCATATTTTAAGTTGAATTACTAATATATTATGTATTCTATTAGTGATGGCCATATAAGCCCTAACTACCTATTCACACAATTGAGGTGAATTACCATTCATATTTCAAGTAATTTATGAACATTTCATGAATTTCAAATTTTTGGCCTTAATTTCCCTCTAACAATTTGGCCAAGATGCATAGTCCATTGGCCATACTTCCTTCATGGAAGTTATTGCTTATGTGTCAATTTAAATCTTTCCTTTTAAATCATTCACCTTAAAATAGTATAATTCTAATCATAATTACTTAATTAATGACCCTAGGCAGCCTATGAATTTCAGAAATTTCTATCTCTTTTGTCACATAATTCAAAGCACTTAGGCTTAGAATTGGCTGTAGGTCCCTAAAATAAGGTTCTAGGCCTTCATCTTAATTTTTCATATCCTTAGGGTTACTATTCAATTTACTATTTATGCAAAATTTGACTATTTAATAAATAATAAGTATGTAAGTTCTAAACACACCATCATACCACATTTTGGTTTTCAAATTTGTTAGCATTAGTTGCCAATTACAATTCAAAACTTCCTAGAAGTATTTTCAAAATTTCAGATTTTGTCTCTTAAGTTTACTGTTCCATTGGACTAATCTACAGTGATAATTTGGCTAAACCTTCTTCATGAAAGTTATTCCTTGATGTGTCTTCTTTAATTTAATCACTCCATTTGGAGTTTTGTAGCTTAAGTTATGGCCAAATTACCATAACTGGTTGGATTGGTCTATTCCCAGAATTTCTGGGCAAATTTGGCTCTAGCAGTTTTGGTGCCCTAATTTTGGCTGGTAATTTGAATTAGTTATGATCAGAGTTTGGGTTTCTGTTCTTCATCAAAGTTGTTCTACATTATCTGAGATTTTCATGGGTTCATGAATCAGGTCATTTGGACCTTTCTACACAAAGTTATCGCCATTTGAACAAATACTATTCATTTAGTCATTTTCCATATCCAGATTTTGGTTACCCGGATTTAGGCAATTTGAGTGTCACTCTAATTTGGTTTTCTGGATAGGGTCTCTTCATAAAAAATGTGGCAAATTGTCTTAGGTTTCATCTCCAATTGGCCTCATACAAATTGGAGTAACATAACTCTACTTATGGCCTAAAAACCACACTGGACTCAAGGTCCAAAAAATCCTACATGAACACAACACTCCCAATACCACCATTCCATATTACTACCAACCTCAAATCACATTCAAAGCACTTCAAATAGTTCATAATTGATCTCAACATCATCAGTTACTTAACATATCATAAAATCCCCAATTTTAATACCAAACCCTAACTTATAGATTTTTCAATTTCAAGTAACACATGCCAACTAACATCTAACTCAAATATACTCATCAAAAACCACTTCTAAGAAATTTAATTCAAACAAATCAACAAATTCCAACCTCCTCCCATGGTCGTCAAAATTAGGGTTCTACCTACTCATAGTATTCTTTTCATTTTCAAGAAATTTTAACCTAATTTCACATGCTAATCATACTTAGAATAAGAAGGAAACATAATTAGTGCACTAACCTCTTGTAGCTCAAGTCCAAGCCAACAAAAACTTCAATTTCTTCTCCTCTTTTTGCTCCCAAACACCTTAGCAAGTTTCTAGGATAAATTTTTATGTTGGGAACTTGGGAAAATATGGTGGGAATTTAAGGTTTCATGAGCTTGCTAAGCTCATCAATGGAGGATGGCTAGGGAGGTGGTTCGGCCATGGAGAAGAAAAGAGGAAGATGAGCTGATTTTTATTGCATTTTAATCTCTTTTATCTCTTATAACTAGGCTTGTTAAATTTTAATTGGTGGGAAGTTTATTTTTATTTTCTTTTTCTTCTTTCTTTTATCATTTTTAATTAAATTTTTAGCAATATTTACTCATATTTTAGAACATAAATCTCACCTACTTAAATGGACAAGTTGGTCAAAAATCTTCTTTGAAGGTGAAATGACCAAAATGCCCTTCGTTTTGCTTAATGAGCTAAAATTGTCTGTACCGATTGTTTTAATTTTCCTTGTGTTTTCTTAGCTATCTATTGTCATCGAAACCTCAATAATTCTTCACTAGAGTGTCAGAAATTATTTCACAGAGTTTTCCCACGGGTCTAGGGTTGCTAACTGCCTTCATAGTCGTTTTTCTTTAGGTCACCTATTGTTGGAGCTCCGGCTCGTTTAACCTTAGTGCATTTCATTGCTTAAATTTTTCCTTAATTTTTCTTGTCATTATTTGAGTTATTTATGACTTCTCACTCTAGTTTAAATATAGTTCCAGACATTCTGGCTGTTCGGACAGATATTGGTCATCGGAGCAGTAAAACATACGGACTATCTAAAGTGATGATGTCACAATTCTTCCCCTCTAACAAAAATTTCGTCCTCGAAATTTACCTGATGTGAAGTAGTAGAGGAACTGCTACCTCCTTGCTTCTTCACTTGTCCGCATTGCCTCAAATCCCTCCAATCTGCTATCACTGTGTGTAGAATTCCTCTTAGGGCAATCTTTCAGAAAATGGTTCATGGCCTCACATCTATAACAGGCTCTAGTCAACCCCCTACATTCACCTCTATGCCACTTTTTACAATGGCCACACTTTCTTGGGGTAGAACTTCTCATTGTTAGCCCCGATGTATTCACTACTGGTGTCTCTGGTTGGTCTCTTCTGGATATGGGTCTAGGTCTTTGTCTCTTACTCTAATCTAAAGTTTGACTTAACTGTTCTCTAGGCCTCTTATTACTAGATTGATCAAAATCTCTTTTCTGTTGATTGCCACTCCTATTCTGTTCCTCTTTATAGACACAGGTAATATATTTCTTTCTGAACTCTATCAGAAAGAATTCCCAAGTTACCTTAACTGGCGGCACTACCTTGGTTACAATATCCCACCAATGATATGCAGCTTCTTGTAGCAATGAAACTGTACACTCCAAACTTTGTTCTGGGGTACAATGGAGTTGCTGCAAGACTCTTTCAGTCCTTTCTAACCAATATTCCGCAGCTGTAGAATCATCTTCCTTTCTGCCCTTGAAATCTACAGCCCCCATAAAACTTGTTGGGGTTGTGCAAGTCCCTCTAACACTGGCACAGTAGGACCTCTCCTGTCTTCAACATCACTCTTAGTGGTGCGATAATATAACAAGAAAATAATATATACAAATAAAGAAAGAAATGAAGCATCATTTGGATACTTAGGAATTTAATTTAATTTAATATGATATTTCTAGTATTAACTATCTTTTATTCTAATTTGTTCCTCATGGAAGTGCTTAGTTCCTAAATTTATAGTAATAATATACAATATACAAAATTAATAAAAATACTAAGTTTATATTAATATGGTTACAGAAGGTACATTTGTGATATTTATTTAAGTTATACCTATTTTTGCTAATCTTTCATCACTTTACTTTAACAATTTTTATGTGGTTTGGATCGTTTCATAATAACTAATGTTCTTAATTCTAACTAATTCTTTTCAAGTCTTTCTAACCCATTTATTTAATTTCTAACATTTTTAATTTATAATATTCTTAATTTATTTCACTGCCCAAGTAACCTATGACAGGCTGACTAAACTGGAAAAGCGGGTCACTAGGCACCGTAGTGTCTTGGGTCGTATTACCATGGGGCATGAAATACTGAACATCAACCACATATGCAATCAATATGGCTAAAAAGCCATGGTAACAGATAATCGGACATATAAGCCATGAAGGCGGGCATAAAGCCATAAATACAGGCATAAAACCTTATGCAGTACTGCTCAAACAATACCCTATTGGCATGTCAATCTATCCAATCTGACACATGTGTCTAGGCAATACATAGGCATATTAGTACCATTAAGTGTTAATATGTTTTATTATTTCATTATAATTTCTACTTGTATTTTATAGCATTTAATTTTAGTTATGATGGAAGCATAATTTCCAACTCACATTACTACGCAATTTATACATTCATTATATTATCTATATTGATCACAATTCACATCAATTGTTTCACGTACCAATGTACTTAAAACATTCTTCCTTTCTCCAATAATGAGAACTAATGTCCCATTCATACCTTTATACGATTCATTTATTCATTACAAAATTTGTATGAATTATCATTTGCCATTCAAGAAGGTTTTTTGCTTACTAAGTATTTATGATTTACCTTATTTCCACTCATGTACCATTTATTGAGTAGGATATTATTATTATTCTAACTACAATGAAACATAAATCTTCACGATGACTTCATCTCATTTATACATTTGACAATCTACTTATATTAATTACAATTTCATATTTTAAGTTGAATTACTAATATATTATGAATTCTATTAGTGATGGCCAAATAAGCCCTAACTACCTATTCACACAATTTAGGTGAATTACCATTCATATTTCAAGTAATTCATGAACATTTCATGAATTTCAAATTTTTGGCCTTAATTTTCCTCTAACAATTTGGCCAAAGATGCATAGTCCATTGGCCATACTTCATGGAAGTTATTGCTTATGTGTCAATTTAAATCTTTCCTTTTAAATCATTCACCTTAAAATAGTATAATTTTAACAATAATTAATTAATTAATTACCCTAGACAGCCTAGGAATTGTAGAAATTTCTATCTCCTTTCTCATACAATTCCAAGCACTTAGGCTTAGAATTGGTTCTAGGTCCCTAAAATAAGGTTCTAGGCCTTCATCTTAATTTTTCGTATCCTTAGGATTACTATTCACTTTACTATTCATGCAAATTTGACTATTTAATAAATATTAAGTATGTAAGTTCTGAACACACTGTCATACCACATTTTGGTTTCCAAATTTGTTGGCATTAGTTGCCAATTACAATTCAAAACTTCCTAGAACTATTTTCAAATTTTCAGATTTTGTCTTTTAAGTTTACTGTTCCATTGGACTAATCAACAGTGATAATTTTGTCACACCTTACCCCTCTGTAAGGCATAACATGATCCCGTAGATTACCTAATGAACTACCGCACTTCACCTACCGATAACTCATTAAGTACCCTACAAGGGATTTTAAAACCATTTTCTTTTATTTTGGAAGTGGTGAGCATTTTAGTAGGAATTAAAAACAATTAATTGAAGTTTGAAAACTAGTTAAGATTTTTGTCCCATTTTATTTATCTGTAAATTTTAGAAAAATTTCGACAGAGTGCCGTCTGTATTTGGAGAAAACAGTTCTTCAAAAGCCTGTAAAAACACTTCCGATAAATATTTCCATAACTCCCAACCTCCAAATAATCTCAATTCAACTCAAAATTTTCGGATCAAACCATTTCAAAATAATTCCATCAACATTGCATTCAGTAAAGCTAATTTACATTCACAAGTTTAATTTACAGATATAAAATCCAAAAATAATACTATTACAGTTTATAAATACAACTCCTCAACTTTATATTAATATATATGTGACACCCCTTACCCGACTACAGTGTAGCCGAGCAAGTTATGCCACTCAGTGTGCCGGAGCACTCTATTTTATCTTAATTCATTTTTATCATAGTTTTGAATATAACTTGTGAAATATAATTCATTTATTGAAATTGTAATTTATTTGAGGTTCCGAAAATTTTAAAGAAAATCCGGCGGAGTACCGGCTAAAAATGGAGAAAACAGTTCTTCGGAACCTGTGAAAAACACTTCTAATAATCATATTTATCTATTCACAAACTCCAATATCAAAATCTCAATATTTTTCAACCATTCGTTTCTCAATCATTCATCACATTTGATAGTCATGTAACAGTCACAGATCAATATTCACTTTTCCATTTACAAACACAATTTTGCATTATTTACATGAAAATCAAAATACATTACATAAGTTTCATTTACACAAAGGAAAATAAAAATCAATTACAAAATACCAAAATGAAGCCTAGTGTCCCACCAATGCACTGTAGATGGTGAGGTGACACAGACACTATGCAGAACTATGAACTGCCTTACCGAATCTGTGGTCTACTGAGCCCTCTGTCCAAATCTTCAGTACCTATGCGTTGCAAAAGCGACGCGCTAAGCATAAAGCTTAGTGGTGCCAATAATACAAGAAAATATAATATGCAAATAAAAATAATAATTTCCTTGCTATTGTGTTCATAAGAAATGAGTAATTACTAACTTATTGTTTAGTCGAGGGCTAATCATGTTTTATGATATTAACTTCTTCATGCATTTCGTTAATTTTTTTTTTTCATGATCTTGAGCTTCCTTGTATTTTTGTAATCATTCCTGATACTTAATTTTCGTATTTTCTTTAATAATCAGTTCACAGTTATACTTTTCCATTCATTTGGTTGCCCAAGTAACCTATCTTTGGATATTTGGATGGATAACGGGTCGTTGGCACTAGGCACCGCGGTGCCTCGGGCCGTCATACCATGGGACGCAGAACGTCAACCACGTATGCAGTCAATATAGCTAAAAGCTATGATATCACATAATCGGGCATAAAAGCCATGAATACGGGCATAAAAGCCACGGATACGGGCATAAAGCCATGAATACAGGCACAAAGCCTTTCCTTTCGCAGCACTGCTAAAACAATACCCTATTGGCATGCCAAACTATCCAAACCAATCTAGTTAGGTATACTAGGGCATTTGATACTTTTAAATTTTTCAAATTTTGAATTTCAAGTTTTGGTGTCACTATTCACCTTATTGGTCAACAAAAATGTTGACTTTTGGATAGAAAATAGGTGTATTGGTTTTAACTGAAGGAACGGAAGCGTGAAAAACACAAGTTTATACCATTGAATTCAAAATTTTCACCTAGGGTCATATGCATCATGCAAGATTTATTTTTATCTATTTGATTTCAATGATAAACAACATATTAAAACTCTTTTAATATGTTTTTGGATCTGTATTTGCCATTTAAGATTTTAAAATTAATCAGATTAATTTTAGAACCCTAGATTAAATCAAGAACGATTACACTAACCTCTTGATGCCTTTGCAGTGATATCTGCGCCTTTGAGATTCGTCTTGAGGACACGGATGTTGTCCCTCTAGCTTGTCCACACCAAGAACACCTATGGCAGCCCTTGAATAGCTTCTAAAGCTTTTTCTATTAATTAGAAAATCAAGTTCTGCCTTTTAAGAGATTAAAGATGTAAACAGGACACTAGAAACAATTTCTAGTGTTCTTAATTCAAGAGATTGATGGCTAATCTCTTTGAATTGATAAGAGATGAAGAAGAAGAGATGAAAACTCTCAAAGTGGCGTGACAAAGGAGTGTGGCTGCTGGTTGTCTTTTATTTTCTCATAACAACACTTAAATAGCTAGGTTAACACATTAAACCCTTGCCACATATCACCCTTTGATTAGCTCTAGGTTTAAGTGACCCAATCACATTGTGCCAAGTGTCAAACCTATATTTAATCTTGATTTTAATCATCTTACATGATTAAAAAACATTTGGCAAGCTTATGTGTTATGCCATGTGTCACCATCTCATGGTGCCACGTGTCACACTGCAAAATGACCAAAATGCCCCTGTGTCTTAATTTTGAGTTCTTAACCCAAAATAATTATTTTCTTCTTCTAATCAATTTATATCAAATATAAATTAATTAATTAATCTCTATTAATTAATTTCTCATTAATTAAATTCATATTTAAACACTTTAAATATAAATTTAACTTATATTATACATCCAATAATCTAGATTTGGTTTCAAGTCATGCTAGGGACTTTGCAATCTAATTGCAAACCAAACCTATTTAATTAATCAATTAAACTCTTTAATTAATTAATTAAATCATATTTAAATAGGTGATAACTTGTGTATGTGTGTGACTTACTAGGCTCATCACTAATTGGCAATGAGACATGATATCAACTCTTAATATCATCAGAACTCTTTCTTACCATAAATGATTTCTCTAAATCATTTTATGAACCTCATAGACCATGGTTAACACCTAGCATAGCATGCCATGGCCACCCAATTAGTAATAAGGTTTACCTTAAATGAACCTATAATCATATGTTACCATGCACTAGAATCTCTCTGTTACAAAATCCCAACTCAAGCTAGAGTCATGGTTTATGTCAAACTCCATTTGCTATGAATATTATGTTCTCTTTTAATTCCAGTTCTTGATTAAAAAGATTTTCTCATCAGAAACTCTTTTATGAATAAATCTATCTGTCCTGGCCAGGAACTTGAAACATCAAGAACAATTAAATGAACATAGGATTTTATCTCTATTTACTTAGAGGAACAGATTCCATCTTGATCAACACCTACCTCCATATATAACTAGTAGGAGCCAACACATGCCCATATACCCATACACAGTACAAGTATGAAAGCAGTATCAAACTCAAACTACCTATATACAAGACAACTGTGCTATCTCAAGTCAAAAGATTATATGCACTGATATGATTTATGACAAAACATTGACAAGAGTAAACTCCATGTGCTTGTCATAAGTGTCACTGGTTCGGCCTACTTATCATTTATAAGTGCCTATCATGTTTGTCATATGGCATGAGACTCACCATTCCATCTTATTTATATCTCATATAAATAACTTGGGAACAAACATGAATACAATCTTTCTGGATAAGTCATGTCCTTATTATGAAGTATCCTCGATTGTGAACCTATTTATGATACTTTGTGCTAGAAATATTGTCACTCATATTCTTAACAACTTAAGAATAATATTTCTAACAAAATATCAATGGACCTTTTCTATTACACATAAATATATTATGTAAACGGAAAAGTGGAAATGCCTTTTATTAATAAAAATATGTACAAGATACATACTAAATGATATGCTCTAGGGCATACTACTAACAATTAACACCCCAAACATACCACATTTTGTATTTAAACTTTGTTGGAATTGATTACTATTACCATTTCTAAGTTTAAACCAAGGGAAGCAGAATTTTCAGTTTGTGAAGCTTAATTTCACTGTTCCATTAAGCACTGTTGTAGTGGGAATTTGAAGAAATGGCAAACATGAAAGTTGTTCCTTATTTTGTCTAGTTAAATTTCCTTTTTTGAATCACTCCATTTGGAGTTTTGTAGCTCCAAATATGGTCCAAAAACCACCACAGCTGGCCGGATTTCCATTCTGCAGAAATTACCATATCTACAGTAACATGAACAGTGACTGCCACTGCCATTTGGGTTAGGTTCTTGTCATAATTTGGGGTAGGTTTCTTCATGAAAGTTGTTTGTCTATGTCTTAACTTGTTTCTGTATAAATTTCAGGTCAATTGACCATATCTACAGTAAGTTATGGCCAAATGAACAGTACTGTTCATTTGGTCATTTCTGCAGGTGCTGTTGCAGGGTATCCGGATTGGGGCCAACTTTTAGTCCTCTTGCTTTGGTCTTTTGGGCATAGTTTCTTCAGCAAAAATGTGCCATTATAAGCCTAGTTTCATTTCCAATTGGCCAAACACCAATTGGACCAACACAGCCAAAGATATGGCAGTCCAAGTGGACTGAAATTTGATCACCTATTTGTTGTCTTTAGGCGACCTACACATTCACTTTGCCATGCATTAACTCACTTCAAATTATGATTAACTTGCCTTAAATGGTCACTAATTGACCACTAGAATGTCCATTAATCAATTCAAATGCCAAGTCCAATTTTCACCCTTAAAACCCTAATTCCCATTATGAATTTTCACAACTTACCTTAATTAACTACTAGTTCATTATCCTTATATTTATACACTTTAAACATGGTTTCTAGTTCACTCCAAGTCCATCACAAACACTCAATCCTATTCCTTCCTTAGGGCAGCCGAAATCCATGGCATACACACCCATAAGTTTCATTCATTTAATCCACAATTTCATACTCATTTTTAAGTCCTTAACATGGAACAAGAGATATACATGAATAATTAAGCACTAACGTCTTTGCTCAACTTATTGAGCTTGTGAAAACTCTAGAATTTCTCCTCTTTCTGGCTGCCTAGAGTTGCCTTGTGATGTGGGGACAAGTTTTAGTGAAGGTGACTTAGGGTTTAGTAGTGGAATTTCATGGGAAATGGAAGAAATTAAAGGAAACTTTCATGGAGGGTTATAAAAAAGGGGAGGTCACGTTTTGGCTGAAGAAGAAGAAGAAGATGACCAGAATTTTTGGTCTCCTTTGGTCTCTTTTATTAGTTAATTAAAGGGTTGTTTAATTGTGATTGGAGGAAGCTTTTTAAATGACATCACAATATGTCATATTTGGCATTTTATTGCATTTTCTTTTCTTTTCTTTTCTACTAACTTTCAATTAATTTTTCATCAATATTAATCCATATTTTATGTGATAATAATTATTTACTCAACTGGACAAGTCGGCCAAAAATCGTCTCTGAAGGCGAAATGACCAAAATGCCCTCCGTTTGGCTTAACGGGTCAAAATTGTCTGTACCGATTGTAAAATTTTTCTAAATATTTTCTTGGCATTCTAATGCCATAGGAACCTCAATGACCCTTCTCTGGAGTCCCAAAAATTATTTTATGAATTTTTTCCCGGGTCTAGGGCTCCTCGTTGCCAGAACCGCAACTTCCCTCTGGGTTACCCATCGCTTGGTCAACGGCTCATTTGACTTGGTTGTCATTTATTTCTAAAATTTTTCCTAAATTTTTCTTATTAATATTTGAGTTAATTTTGGTTCTTGACTTTAGTTTAAATATTTTTCGGACGTTCTAGGTATGCAGACGGACAGATCACCAAAGCGATGAGAATGTACGGAGTTGCTACCGGGAGGGTGTTACAACTCTTCCCCTCTAATTTAAATTTCGTCCTCGAAATTTACCTGACTTAAGTAATTGGGGAGTTGCTACCTTCTTATTTCTTCACTTCCTTGTATCGCCTCATCGATTATGCAGGTTTGGCTCTTCTGAGCTTCCATAGCATATACTTGTGGTGCCACCACGACTTGGGCTTTTCAAGCTCTCGAAACAATCTTCTGTGAAATGTCAGCCATTTCTGCTCTACCCGATCTTTTACCCCTTTGAACTATAGGGAAAGGTCTATCAACTTGTACCGGAGCTATTGAACCACTCTTCTGAGGGCAATCTCTTATGAAATGATCCGTAGCCCCACACTTGAAACACTCTCTAGTTAACAATCGACACTCCCCTCTGTGTCTTCTACCACAATGCATACGATCAGCATTAGGGTTGATCCCCTTGTTATTGTGCCCGGGGAACTAGCTATAGATATTCCAATCTGGCCTCTGTGGCCCTGTGTCTGATCTTGTGAACTAGAACCCTTAAACTTCTTACTATCAGTTGGTATACTTGACTGTCCTGGTCCAAATTCCCTCTTACGCTGCCTATCTTTCCTATTTTTTTCATTTGTTCTCACTTTCTCCACTTTTAATGCAGCTTCCACTAACTTGGCGAAGTCTGTGATCCCCAAGGCAGTGATCATGATCTTTATATTATCATTTAATCCCTCTTCAAATCTCTTACACCTTTCAGCTTCATTAGGGACTATCTCCCTTCCATAGCGGCTCAATCTTACGAATTCCTTCTCATACTCGGCCACTGACAACTGTCTCTGCCTCAGGTTAATAAACTCTCTTCTTCTCTCTTCTAGGTATACAGTACCCACATATTTCTTCTTAAATTCGGAGAGAAAGAAGTCCCATGTCACTATTTCTGGCTGCACTTCACTGGACACAGTGTCCCACCATTCATATGCATCGTCTTGCAGCAGAGATACAGCAGATTCCAAGTTTTGCTCTGGAGTGCAATGGAGTTGTTTTAGAGTGCACTGCTCTGTTCAACCAATTTTATTTGCAATGAATCATCTTCTCTCTTACCATAGAAGTCCACTGCTCCAAACTTTCTTAGCCTTTCCAGGTGTGATTTCTACTGTGGAGCTGGTAGTGGTGGTGGTGGTGCTGGCATTACTCCGGCCATTTGTCTAAAGAAATCGGCCATTTGCTGGAACATGGCCTGTGGAGGCTGAGCAGGCTCTGCTTGAGCTGGTGGAGTAGGTTCTCCCCTACCCCCAGTCTCAGCTGCTACAGGTGGAGCATGACTCTCCACTTCCTCCTCGACTGCTCTCTGTGATGAAGGGTCCATATCCTATTCAAAATAAGAAAGACAAACAGATCTGCATTAGTGTCACCTCGACTCTTACAAATGCAATGCATGGTATGGACTCAATCTAGGCCCAGAAATGCCTAAACCGTGCTCTGATACCACTAAATGTGACACCCCTTACCCGACTATAGTGTAGCCGAGCAAGTTATGCCACTCAGTGTGCCGGAGCACTCTATTTTATCTTAATTCATTTTTATCGTAGTTTTGAATATAACTTGTGAAATATAATTCATTTATTGAAATTGTAATTTATTTGAGGTTCCGAAAATTTTAAAGAAAATCGTGAATCTGCTAAAAATGGAGAAAACAGTTCTTCGGAACCTGTGAAAAACACTTCTAATAATCATATTCATCTATTCACAATCTCCAATATCAAAATCTCAATATTTTTCAACCATTCGTTTCTCAATCATTCATCACATTTGATAGTCATGTAACAGTCACAGATCAATATTCACTTTTTCATTTACAAACACAATTTTGCATTATTTACATGAAAATCAAAATACATTACATAAGTTTCATTTACACAAAGGAAAATAAAAATCAATTACAAAATACCAAAATGAAGCCTAGTGTCCTACCAATGCACTGTAGATGGTGAGGTGACACGGACACTATGCAGAACTGTGAACTGCCTTACCGAATCTGTGGTCTACTGGGCCCTCTGTCCAAATCTTCAGTACCTATGCATTGCTAAAGCGACACGCTAAGCATAAAGCTTAGTGGTGCCAATAATACAAGAAAATATAATATGCAAATAAAAATAATAATTTCCTTGCTATTGTGTTCATAAGAAATGAGTAATTACTAACTTATTGTTTAGTTGAGGGCTAATCATGTTTTATGATATTAACTTCTTCATGCATTTCATTAATTTTTTTTTTTTCATGATCTTGAGCTTCCTTGTATTTTTGTAATCATTCCTGATACTTAATTTTCGTATTTTCTTTAATAATCAGTTCACAGTTATACTTTTCCATTCATTTGGTTGCCCAAGTAACCTATCTTTGGATGATTGGGTGGATAACGGTCGTTGGCCTTTGGACACGCGGTGCCTCGGGCCGTCATACCATGGGGCCTTGAGCGTCAACCACGTATGCAGTCAATATAGCTAAAAGCTATGATATCACATAATCGGGCATAAAAGCCATGAATACGAGCATAAAAGCCATGGATACGGGCATAAAGCCATGAATATAGGCACAAAGCCTTTCCTTTCGCAGTACTGCTAAAACAATACCCTATTGGCATGCCAAACTATCCAAACCAATCTAGTTAGGTATACTAGGGCATTTGATACTTTTAAATTTTTCAAATTTTGAATTTCAAGTTTTGGTGTCACTATTCACCTCATTGGTCAACAAAAATGTTGACTTTTGGATAGAAAATAGGTGTATTGGTTTTAACACCCCAAACATACCACATTTTGTATTTAAAACTTGTTGGAATTGATTACTATTACCATTTCTAAGTTTAAACCAAGGGAAGCAGAATTTTTAGTTTGTGAAGCTTAACTTTACTATTCCATTAAGCACTGTTGTAGTGGGAATTTGAAGAAATGGCAAACATGAAAGTTGTTCCTTATTTTGTCTAGTTGAATTTCATTTTTTTGAATCACTCCATTTGGAGTTTTTTAGCTCCAGATATGGTCCAGAAACCACAGCTGGCTGGATTTCCATTCTGCAGAAATTACCATATCTACAGTAACATGAACAGTGACTACCACTGCCATTTGGGTTAGGTTCTGTTCATAATTTGGAGTAGCTTTCTTCATGAAAGTTGTTTGTCTATGTCTTAACTTGTTGCTGTAAAAATTTCAGGTCAATTGACCATATCTACAGTAAGTTATGGCCAAATGAACAGTTACTGTTCATTTGGTCATTTCTGCAGGTGCTGTTGCAGGTTATCCGGATTGGGGCCAACTTTTAGTCCTCTTTCTTTGGTATTTTGGGCATGGTTTCTTCAGCAAAAATGTGCCATTATAAGCCTAGTTTCATGTCCAATTGGCCAAACACCAATTGGACCAACACAGCCAAAGATATGGCAGTCCAAGTGGACTGAAATTTCAGTCACCCTGCTGCTGTCTTTAGGCAGCCTACACATTCACTTTGCCATGCATTAACTCACTTCAAATTATGATTAACTTGCCTTAAATGGTCACTAATTGACCACTAGAATGTCCATTAATCAATTCAAATGCCAAGTCCAATTTTCACCCTTAAAACCCTAATTCCCATTATGAATTTTCACAACTTACCTTAATTAACTACTAGTTCATTATCCTTATATTTATACACTTTAAACATGGTTTCTAGTTCACTCCAAGTCCATCACAAACACTCAATCCTATTCCTTCCTTAGGGCAGCCGAAATCCATGGCATACACACCCATAAGTTTCATTCATTTAATCCACAATTTCATACTCATTTTTAAGTCCTTAACATGGAACAAGAGATATACATGAATAATTAAGCACTAACGTCTTTGCTCAACTTATTGAGCTTGTGAAAACTCTAGAATTTCTCCTCTTTCTGGCTGCCTAGAGTTGCCTTGTGATGTGGGGACAAGTTTTAGTGAAGGTGACTTAGGGTTTAGTAGTGGAATTTCATGGGAAATGGAAGAAATTAAAGGAAACTTTCATGGAGGGTTATGGAAAAGGGGAGGTCACGTTTTGGCTGAAGAAGAAGAAGAAGATGACCAGAATTTTTGGTCTCCTTTGGTCTCTTTTATTAGTTAATTAAAGGGTTGTTTAATTGTGATTGGAGGAAGCTTTTTAAATGACATCACAATATGTCATATTTGGCATTTTATTGCATTTTCTTTTCTTTTCTTTTCTACTAACTTTCAATTAATTTTTCATCAATATTAATTCATATTTTATGTCATAATAATTATTTACTCAACTGGACAAGTCGGCCAAAAATCGTCTCTGAAGGCGAAATGACCAAAATGCCATCCGTTTGGCTTAACGGGTCAAAATTATGCACTGATTGTAAAATTTTTCTAAATATTTTCTTGGCATTCTAATGCCATAGGAACCTCAATGACCCTTCTCTGGAGTCCCAAAAATTATTTTATGAATTTTTTCCCGGGTCTAGGGCTCCTCGTTGCGAGAACCGCAACTTCCCTCTGGGTTACCCATCGCTTGGGCAGCAGCTCATTTGACTTGGTTGTATTTTATTTCTAAAATTTTTCCTAAATTTTTCTTATTAATATTTGAGTTAATTTTGGTTCTTGACTTTAGTTTAAATATTTTTCCGGATGTTCTAGGTATGCAGGACAGACACGTCACCAAGCAAGAGAATGTACGGAGTTGCTACAGGAGGGTGTTACAACTCTTCCTCTAATTTAAATTTCGTCCTCGAAATTTACGACTTAAGTAATTGGGGAGTTGCTACCTTCTTATTTCTTCACTTCCTTGTATCGCCTCATCGATTATGCAGGTTTGGCTCTTCTGAGCTTCCATAGCATATACTTGTGGTGCCACCACGACTTGGGCTTTTCAAGCATCTCGAAACAATCTTACGTGAAATGTCGACCATTTCTGCTCTACCCGATCTTTTACCCCTTTGAACTATAGGGAAAGGTCTATCAACTTGTACCGGAGCTATTGAACCACTCTTCTGAGGGCAATCTCTTATGAAATGATCCGTAGCCCCACACTTGAAACACTCTCTAGTTAACAATCGACACTCCCCTCTGTGTCTTCTACCACAATGCATACTGATCGAGCCTGGGTTGATCCCCTTGTTATTGTGCCCGGGGAACTAGCTATAGATATTCCAATCTGGCCTCTGTGGCCCTATGTCTGATCTTGTGAACTAGAACCCTTAAACTTCTTACTATCAGTTGGTATACTTGACTGTCTTGGTCCAAATTCCCTCTTACGCTGCCTATCTTTCCTATTTTTTTCATTTGTTCTCACTTTCTCCACTTTTAATGCAGCTTCCACTAACTTGGCGAAGTCTGTGATCCCCAAGGCAGTGATCATGATCTTTATATTATCATTTAATCCCTCTTCAAATCTCTTACACCTTTCAGCTTCATTAGGGACTATCTCCCTTCCATAGCGGCTCAATCTTACGAATTCCTTCTCATACTCGGCCACTGACAACTGTCTCTGTCTCAGGTTAATAAACTCTCTTCTTCTCTCTTCTAGGTAAACAGTACCCACATATTTCTTCTTAAATTCAGAGAGAAAGAAGTCCCATGTCACTATTTCTGGCTGCACTTCACTGGACACATTGTCCCACCATTCATATGCATCGTCTTGCACGGAGATCTGTGATTCCAAGTTTTGCTCTGGAGTGCAATGGAGTTGTTTTAGAATTCTGCCTGTTCTGTTCAACCAATTTTCGGCTGCAACAGAATCATCTTCTCTCTTACCATAGAAGTCCACTGCTCCAAACTTTCTTAGCCTTTCCAGGTGTGATTTCTGCTGTGGAGCTGGTAGTGGTGGTGGTGGTGCTGGCATTACTCCGGCCATTTATCTAAAGAAATCGGCCATTTACTGGAACATGGCCTATGGAGGCTGAGCAGGCTCTGCTTGAGCTGGTGGAGTAGGTTCTCCCCTACCCCCAGTCTCAGCTGCTACAGGTGGAGCATGACTCTCCACTTCCTCCTCGACTGCTCTCTGTGATGAAGGGTCCATATCCTATTCAAAATAAGAAAGACAAACAGATCTGCATTAGTGTCACCTCGACTCTTACAAATGCAATGCATGGTATGGACTCAATCTAGGCCCAGAAATGCCTAAACCGTGCTCTGATACCACTAAATGTGACACCCCTTACCCGACTATAGTGTAGCCGAGCAAGTTATGCCACTCAGTGTGCCGGAGCACTCTATTTTATCTTAATTCATTTTTATCGTAGTTTTGAATATAACTTGTGAAATATAATTCATTTATTGAAATTGTAATTTATTTGAGGTTATGAAAATTTTAAAGAAAATCCGTGAGTCTTGGCTAAAAATGGAGAAAAGCAGTTCTTGAACTGTGAAAAACACTTCTAATAATCATATTCATCTATTATCAATATTCAATATCAAAATCTCAATATTTTTCAACCATTCGTTTCTCAATCATTCATCACATTTGATAGTCATGTAACAGTCACAGATCAATATTCACTTTTTCATTTACAAACACAATTTTGCATTATTTACATGAAAATCAAAATACATTACATAAGTTTCATTTACACAAAGGAAAATAAAAATCAATTACAAAATACCAAAATGAAGCCTAGTGTTCTACCAATGCTTGTAGATGGTGAGGTGACACGGACACTATCTGAATCGTGAAGCGCCTTACGAATCGTGGTCTCTGGGCCTCTGTCCAAATCTTGATTACCTATGCATTGCTAAGCGACACGCTAAGCATAAAGCTTAGTGGTGCCAATAATACAAGAAAATATAATATGCAAATAAAAATAATAATTTCCTTGCTATTGTGTTCATAAGAAATGAGTAATTACTAACTTATTGTTTAGTTGAGGGCTAATCATGTTTTATGATATTAACTTCTTCATGCATTTCATTAATTTTTTTTTTTTCATGATCTTGAGCTTCCTTGTATTTTTGTAATCATTCCTGATACTTAATTTTCGTATTTTCTTTAATAATCAGTTCACAGTTATAATTTTCCATTCATTTGTTTGCCCAAGTAACCTATCTTTGGATGATTGGGTGGATAACGGGTCGTTAATCTTGGACACCGCGGTGCCTCGGGCCGTCATACCATGGGACGCAGAACGTCAACCACGTATGCAGTCAATATAGCTAAAAGCTATGATATCACATAATCGGGCATAAAAGCCATGAATACGAGCATAAAAGCCATGGATACGGGCATAAAGCCATGAATATAGGCACAAAGCCTTTCCTTTCGCAGTACTGCTAAAACAATACCCTATTGGCATGCCAAACTATCCAAACCAATCTAGTTAGGTATACTAGGGCATTTGATACTTTTAAATTTTTCAAATTTTGAATTTCAAGTTTTGGTGTCACTATTCACCTCATTGGTCAACAAAAATGTTGACTTTTGGATAGAAAATAGGTGTATTGGTTTTAACACCCCAAACATACCACATTTTGTATTTAAAACTTGTTGGAATTGATTACTATTACCATTTCTAAGTTTAAACCAAGGGAAGCAGAATTTTTAGTTTGTGAAGCTTAACTTTACTATTCCATTAAGCACTGTTGTAGTGGGAATTTGAAGAAATGGCAAACATGAAAGTTGTTCCTTATTTTGTCTAGTTGAATTTCATTTTTTTGAATCACTCCATTTGGAGTTTTTTAGCTCCAGATATGGTCCAGAAACCACAGCTGGCTGGATTTCCATTCTGCAGAAATTACCATATCTACAGTAACATGAACAGTGACTACCACTGCCATTTGGGTTAGGTTCTGTTCATAATTTGGAGTAGCTTTCTTCATGAAAGTTGTTTGTCTATGTCTTAACTTGTTGCTGTAAAAATTTCAGGTCAATTGACCATATCTACAGTAAGTTATGGCCAAATGAACAGTTACTGTTCATTTGGTCATTTCTGCAGGTGCTGTTGCAGGTTATCCGGATTGGGGCCAACTTTTAGTCCTCTTTCTTTGGTATTTTGGGCATGGTTTCTTCAGCAAAAATGTGCCATTATAAGCCTAGTTTCATGTCTAATTGGCCAAACACCAATTGGACCAACACAGCCAAAGATATGGCAGTCCAAGTGGACTGAAATTTGATCACCTCACGCTGTCTTTAGGCAGCCTACACATTCACTTTGCCATGCATTAACTCACTTCAAATTATGATTAACTTGCCTTAAATGGTCACTAATTGACCACTAGAATGTCCATTAATCAATTCAAATGCCAAGTCCAATTTTCACCCTTAAAACCCTAATTCCCATTATGAATTTTCACAACTTACCTTAATTAACTACTAGTTCATTATCCTTATATTTATACACTTTAAACATGGTTTCTAGTTCACTCCAAGTCCATCACAAACACTCAATCCTATTCCTTCCTTAGGGCAGTCGAAATCCATGGCATACACACCCATAAGTTTCATTCATTTAATCCACAATTTCATACTCATTTTTAAGTCCTTAACATGGAACAAGAGATATACATGAATAATTAAGCACTAACGTCTTTGCTCAACTTATTGAGCTTGTGAAAACTCTAGAATTTCTCCTCTTTCTGGCTGCCTAGAGTTGCCTTGTGATGTGGGGACAAGTTTTAGTGAAGGTGACTTAGGGTTTAGTAGTGGAATTTCATGGGAAATGGAAGAAATTAAAGGAAACTTTCATTGAGCGTAATGGAAAAGTTGAGGACACGTTTTGGCTGAAGAAGAAGAAGAAGATGACCAGAATTTTTGGTCTCCTTTGGTCTCTTTTATTAGTTAATTAAAGGGTTGTTTAATTGTGATTGGAGGAAGCTTTTTAAATGACATCACAATATGTCATATTTGGCATTTTATTGCATTTTCTTTTCTTTTCTTTTCTACTAACTTTCAATTAATTTTTCATCAATATTAATTCATATTTTATGTCATAATAATTATTTACTCAACTGGACAAGTCGGCCAAAAATCGTCTCTGAAGGCGAAATGACCAAAATGCCATCCGTTTGGCTTAACGGGTCAAAATTGTCTGTACCGATTGTAAAATTTTTCTAAATATTTTCTTGGCATTCTAATGCCATAGGAACCTCAATGACCCTTCTCTGGAGTCCCAAAAATTATTTTATGAATTTTTCCGGTCTAGGGCTCCTCGTTGCGTAACCGCAACTTCCCTCTGGGTTACCCATCGCTTGGGCACCGGCTCATTTGACTTGGTTGTATTTTATTTCTAAAATTTTTCCTAAATTTTTCTTATTAATATTTGAGTTAATTTTGGTTCTTGACTTTAGTTTAAATATTTTTCCGGACGTTCTAGCTGTCCGGACCGACACCGATCACCGGAACAGTAGAATGTACGGAGTTGCTACCGGGAGAGTGTTACAATATATGAACGATATTTATTTACATCAAACTAAATTACATTGGGTATAAAGAAATACCCGTGCAAAAATATCAGTGAAGTCCCAACAATCAGTAGCTCACTGTACTGCTTTTTTCTTGTCTCTATCTGCGACAGCAAAGAAAGCTATCGCTGAGTATAAAAATACTCAGTGGTGCAAAACAAAGTATAAAATGCATAATATAAAACATTTATGAACAATTTATAATTCAAAAATCTCATAATCGCATTTCCCAATTTTTCAAATCACATTTATAACAAATCATAATTTTCAAAGCTTAATATAACATAACATTGATCAAACAATTTAATAAATATAGTGTTGCTAATCAATAACACAACTTAGGCCATGACACAAAATTCTCAAACATGCCGTGTGTACATCACAATAAGGCAAACTCACCCCACTAATCGAAATCAAGGAGGGAGGTGGCTAGCTAGCTAATGAGTACTCATCCAAACTCACCCCTCAAACTGGAAAGCCAGAGAGGGAGGAAAGTGATCAAATATCAAACTCAACCCCACAAGTGGAGGAGGAATATAGTAAGGGACTGCCATGCCAAGTGTGAATAAAAAACAATTTCAAAATCATATTATTCAACATTTTATGCAAAACATTAATCAATTTTCATTTCAAATTTCCATTTACAAAGTAGGCACTACAACATTTCTCAAAGTATTGTTTAGCATAAATTGCTCCAAAATGTATTCAAATAAATTTTCTAATAGCAAATCGAAAGTGAAAAGTTATTGTGCACAAACCTGATGTGAGTCGCCTCTAGGTCTTGACTCAGTCCTTTAGACCTTTGGGGTCTTTTTGAGCTGAAACACACAATTCATAGTGTTTCAGCATCTTATCTCACAATAAATCTAATAATTAATTTATATATGTTCAATTCTAGCTCTAATATACTTAAACTTACATTCTTGAAAATTTTCATGTTGAAGTTACTATTTATGGTACTATTCAAGTCAAAATATTGACTTTCTTATGCTTAATAGGTATGGAAAATCCAATTATACCCATATACAACATTTTATTTACCTAACTTGTTGGTTTTGGTCATTTTCTCAAAACTTAAGTCTTTTAGGCAAACTTTCAAATTTTCAGTTTTGGTGACCTATTTTGCACTATTCCATTGGTCATGTTGCTGTTAGAATTTGGCCAAGTTTTCTTCATAGAAATTGTTCCTTATTGTCTTAAATTTATTTCTGTTTTTGAATCACTCCATTTGGAGTTTTGTAGCTCAAGTTATAGCCATTTGAAGCATGGCTGCCGGATTGAACTTACAGTTGCAGGCAAATTTACAGGTTCAGCGGTTTAGGTCACCAACTTTGGGTGGCTAAATGACTTGGTTAAGGGCATAATTTGGGTTTGTTTCTTCATGAAAGTTTTAGGTCTATATCTCATCTTTCTACTGGTAAAATTTCAGGTCATTTAGACCTACCTAGCCCAAGTTATGGCCAAATGAACAAATACTATTTATTTGGTCATTTTTGTACAAGGCAGAACACTCACATCTGGATTTGGCCAATTTGTTCACTATGCTATGGTCACTTTTTGGGCATGATTCCTGAATGAAAAATGTGCCATTTTGTGTTTAGTTTCATTCCCAATTGGCCTTACACCAATTGGGTTGGTAAAATTTTAGTTTTGGTCCCTAAAAGGGACCTTGGTTCTGCTGCCTGCAGAATGCCCATAACCAATCCGAATTTCCACTTGATTCTCACACTTCCAACATACTACAATTGGTCACATATGACCATTTTTCAGCTCAAACAAGGTCAAACACACCGTTTGACCAATTCTCCAAATTTTGTCTCCCAAACCCTAGGTCCAAAACCCTAACTTACTTGATTTGTTACATTTAATTGATTCCAAGCATACCAACATCATTTCTCAACTCATTCAAGCTTACATACACTTTTAATTCAATCAAACACATCATACTCTCATAAATCTATGGCTCTGGCTGAAATTCTTCCCTTTCCAATCATACAATTTTTTTTTTTTCAATTTTCTCAATTTAATTACTTCATTTCTAATGCTAACTAAACATAATTAAGCTAAATTTCAAGATATCTAAAGTAATTTAGTTTGAACATTAACTTACCTCAATTGATGAATTTCAATCTTCTATTTCCTTCAATTTCACTCAATTTCTTATGCCCAATCTTCCATTCATAGGTGATTTAGAGGTTTTATAAGGATTGAATCATGAAAATTTGTGGAAAATTCAAGGTTTAATGAGCTTGAAATATGCATCCATGGAAGAAAAGGAAGAGAGAATGAGAGAGAAGGAGTGGCAGCCAAAATGAAGCAAGAAGAAGCAAAATTTTTTTTTCTTTTCTTTTAAATTTTAGCTAAATTAATACATAATTATCCCATAATTTTTAAATTCTTAATTATTAAGTTTATTGCATCATGCATGATGTAATAAACCTTTTTCACTTTTTCAACTTTTTCTTTTTCCTTTTTTTTTCATTTATTTATCTTTAGTTCTTTAATTTAATTCTCGACTCTGAAAATTTCTTTTCTCTGATTTTATTTGACAATTAGGTCAGGAGTTAGCTCTAGGGGTCAATTGACTAAATTGCCCACCGGGTTTGCAAATAATTCAATATTTCTTTTGGATCTCTGACCTAATTATTTGACCGACTTAACAATTTTTTTTCATGATTTTCTCTTTTCCACTGTGTTCGCAATAGTCCTAAGGACCGCAGCATCACATTTTACAGTTAGAAATTTGAGTTTAGATCGACCTCGCAGTCCTTCCCGAGAAGGTCACCCATCGCTGTGACTCTCGACTCACTTAACTTTTTATTTTCTATTTTTCTTATTCATACTTAACTATTTAACAATTACTAATTATTTATGTTCAAGGCTTCTCTAGGTGTCTTAAACATAATTCTAATCCTCTTAATTGCCCAGACTGACACCGGTCTCCGGAACAGTGTAATTTACTAGGTTATACAAATAGGGGTGTTACAAATCTGGTTAAACTTTTTTCATGAAAGTTATTTCTAGATGTGTCTTCTTTAATTTCCTTTTTGAATCACTCCATTTAGTGTTTTTTTGCTCAAGTTATGGCCGAATTACCATAACTGGTCAGATTGATCTATTCCTAGAATTTCTGGGCAAATTTGGTTCTCGCAGTTTTGGTGTCCTAAATTTGGCTGGCAATTTGAATTGGTTATGGTCAGAATTTGGGTTTCTATTCTTCATAGAATTTGTTCTACATTGTCTATGCTTTCCATGGGTTCATGAATCAGGTCATTTGGACATCTCTACACAAAGTTATGGACAACCCCAAATCTGGTTTCCAATTTATCAGTGTTCAACTTTTTGATATAAGCTGGACAACCCCAAATCTTAACATACTTAAAACTTGGTTTTCTTCCATGCCATATCTCATAAGGTGTGGAAGATATTGATTTTGATGGAATCCTATTTAGAATATGCAAAACTGATTCTAATGCAAATCCCCAAAAGGAGATTGGCATATCAGTATAGCTCATCATACTACGTACCATATCCAATAGGATACGATTTCTCCTTTCAGATACACCATTCAGCTGTGGTGTTCCTGGAGGAGTCAGCTGGGAAATAATGCCATGCTCTTTCAAGTATTCATCAAATTCAGTACTCAAGTATTCACCTCTACGATCTGATCGAAGAGCTTTAATACTTTTTTCTGTTTGATTTTCTACTTCAGATTTAAATTCTTTGAACTTTTCAAAGGATTCATGTTTATATTTCATCAAATACAAATACCCAAACCTTGATTTATCATCAGTAAAGGTAATAAAATAATGAAAACTGCCTCTAGCCATTCCCTTAAATGGACCACATACATCACATGTATTAGATCCAAAATATTTTTCAGCTCTTAGTCATTGTCCAATAAAGGGTGATATAGTCATTTTGCCTGGAAGGCAAGATTCACAAGTTGGAGTAGGTCCAAAACCCAATAAGGATAAAATCCTCATTTTCCCCAGCTTTGCAATCCTATCTTCTACAACATGACCTAACCTTAAGTGCCAAATATATTTTGAACTTGAGTTGATTTTCATCATGGCATTGCATTCTTTTAGATTGCTTGTATTAGATTTGTATTTAATATTATTATCTAGATAATAAAGTCCATCATGCATATAACCCAAACCAACATATTTATTTCCAAAATAAATATTGCAAACATCATTTATGAACTGAAATTCATAACCATCTCTAGTCAAACTAGATATAGAAATGATGTTCTTAAAAGGCATTAGGTACATGCAAAACCTTATTTAAATACAAAACATGTCCACAAATGTATAAAGATTTAGATCATATGGCTAAAGTTTCAATAGTTGAGCTTTTACCAACTCGGAGTCTAATATCTCGTTAGTGCAAGCTGCTACTACTTGCTATACTCTAGGCAGTTCCTATTCCTGTGCCCATCCTTCTAGCAGTGGAAACACCTTCCTTTGCCTCTATCAGCTTTGGTCTTCCCTTTCTATTTAGCTATCTTCTTGGAAGGACTAGGAATTTGGGGTTTCTTTTTCTTATTGCCCTTCTTCTTGTTGGACTTTCCAGCAGAAGAAGATGCAATCAAAGCTACCTCTTTTTCTTTATTGCCCAGCATATTCTTTTGGGCAATAAATAGCATGTTAAGTAGACCAGCCAAGGTGTATTCCTGCTTAGTCATATGAAAATTTATCACAAAAATTCCCAAATGACTCAGGAAGGGACTGAAGGATCAAATCCATCTGCAGTTGGAAATCCATGTTAAAGTCAAGATGTTCTAGTTGCTCAATAAGCCAAATCATCTTGTGGACATGATCCCCAATATTTTGTCCCTCAGACATCCTTATGCAAAATAGCTGTCTAGATATCTCATACTTGGCATTCCTGCTATGTTCACCATACAACTCTTGTAGGTGAAGGAGGTTCTCACTTGCATATTATATGTTCTCACGTTGCTTCTGTAACTCATTACTCATAGAAGCAAGCATGTAACACTTAGCTCTCATATCATGCTCCTTCCACTTGTCCAAAGTTTAATTTTCCTCTTAAGTGGCCTCTGGAGGTAAGAGACCAGAAACCTGTGAGTCTAGAACATATCCTATATGTTCAAGGTTCAGGACAAGTTTCAAATTTCTTAGCCAATTAGAAAGATTAGGTCCTGTCAACCTATTGTGATCAAGTATGCTTGCAAGGATATTGGATGGTGGTGGTTGTGGTGTGCTCATTATTATCAAAAAATTAACAGTAGAAAATAACCAGATTAATTAGTAAATGTATCATGTTTATAACCAAAATTATCATGGTTTTTTAATCAAATTGGTCCTCCCACTAACTTAGCGAATCCTACATTTCCAAAGTAGAAAACGGAAATCCTAGTTGGATGGATTTCTAGTGGGTGATTGAATTCTTATAATCCTATTGATCATCCTCAAGCACATCCATTATTGGAATTACAATAAACTATAAGTGAGCAACTCCTTGCCCATCACATCTCATGTGAGGTTTAATCCTTTTACTTAGCCCCTAATGCTCAAAATCTCAAGCACATCCATTATTGACTTATCTTGCATTAGTTAAGTTGATCCCATTGAGCTAGTAAATATGCAAATAATTTTAATGTCATCAGGCACATCCATTACTGGGCACCAAACCATTTACATATTTACAACATCTCATGCTTAACAATTATTCTTAAGAAAATCTCTTAAATTAATTGTATCATAAGCAAGTATTTAAAATTTCTTGAAATAATTGCCTCAATGGAGGGCCCATGTTATAATTACTTTAATTATATCATTTCCAACTTAATAATTTGTTTGGAAGATTTTGTGGTCATCCTAATTACTATTATGGTCTCACTTTGCACATTATCAAATTAGCATGCATATATCATATACTTGCATACATTCTTATACATCTCATGCATTCATGGATAAACATATAAATATGGTATCATCATGGACTTTCTAAGGGATTCAATTCTGAGCCACCAAGAATTGAATCAAGGCATTCCTAGGTACATTTCATTCATTCATATTACAAGAGTTGCTGAAGGAGTACATAATCAACACTTGATCTTGAATTCCTCCCACTGGTCCCACCAATGCTCTTGACTTCTTTGATCTTCTTGCAATCCAATTACATAGTAATCATTGGCATAACAAGGTGAATTTACAAGAACCAAATAAATGAAATTACAACCCAAAAATATTACAACCTTTATAATACATGCCATCAAAATAAATTAAAATAAATTAATTAATTTACAATCCAAAGAAACATAAAAGAAATAAATCCAATCACATTGGTGTTTTATTGTCCATGATCATCCATCATGCATATCACCATTTAACAATTAAATAAAACATACATACGAAGATTAAATTGAATATCTCATATTCAACTTAAAAATCCAGACTTAAATATGATTCAAACAAATTTAAAAATTCAGATTTGAATCACATTCAAACAAATTTAAAAATTCAGATTTGAATCAAAATTTAATTGTGTGATTAAAAATCCTAATTAAACATTTTAATTAGTCATGAAATGGGCCTTAGATCATACAACAATTGCACATTCAATATCCATCTACCTTGCGCACCATAGTGGTGCCAAAACCATGTGCACCATGGGCACAATCATGATGCCGCCACTCACTTCTTTGCAACTAGCAATGAAACAATCATCTTATGATCAAATCACACAATTAAATCATATAACAAACAATCTAAATGGCAAATATAGTGGCTCTGATACCAATTAAAGGAGCGGAAGCATGAAAATTATTAGATTAGAACATTGAATTCAAAAATTTTCTTCTAGGGTCTCATGCATCATGCAAGATTCATTTTCATACCTATTGATTTCAATGTTCAATAGCATATTAAAATACTTTTAATATGTATTTGGATCTACATTTGTAACACCGCTATATTCGGTAGTGCGTTCTACTGTTCCGATGACCATTGTCTGTCCAGACAGCTAGAATACCTAGAACTACACTTAAATGTTAGTGAGGAGACATAAAATAATGAAATACAATAGAGAGAAATATAAGAAAAATAAAGAAAAAAATAATAGCAATGAAATGTAACCAAGTTAAACGAGCCGAAAACCGTAGCAATGGGTGACCGCAACGGGAAGCTGCGGCATGGACCGTTGACTAGCCCTGGACCGTGGGGAACCCTGGAAAATATTTTTAAGACTTAAATAAACATCTATTGAAGTATAAATAATATTGGAAATGTCAAAGAAAAATTAATTAATTAGTATAAAGAAAAACGAGAAATCGAGAAACTGATAAAAAATTGGTGTTATCGAAAAATCGAGAATGCAACCCAAATAGGGGCATTGTGGTCAATTGACACCCCGAGTTGCCTTTTGACCTAAATGTCCATGAAAATAAAGTGATATTAAATAGTGAAAACCCCATGAAAAATGAAATTGAAAATGAGAAGTATAAATAAGGAAAATTATGGGTAAGATTTGGAATAACTAAAAGTTGGATTAAATTAATATTAATTTTCATTAGTGCTCCACTAACCTCAATCTTTGGACACCTAAAGGGACACTTGGAACATCAGAAACTCATCTTCAACCTCACATTGAAAACCAGCCGAACCAAGCTTCTCCCAAACTCTCCCATGGCCGCCCCATGTCTAAGCTCCCATCTCCCTCTTCAAGCCATGGTTTGCATAAGTGGTCTTCATTAAAGTTAATCCTCAACTTGTAAGAAAGAAGTTGATAGCAAATTTAAGAGGTTTTAGTGCAGTTTGGTCAAGCTTCAAAAGAGGTAAGTGGTTGTTTTCATTTCTTGTTTCATTAAAATTGTAACTAAGGTTGTGGTGAGTTGATTTATGGAAAAAAAGTTAAAGTTTTGATGAGTTAGGTTGATGCTTCATTTTGGCAAGCATGGAAGTTCAATATGTTAACTTGTTTTCTTCATATATTTGGTGATTTGAGGTATTGATTTAAGTGTTTAAATGTATTGAAGTTGATTTCTATGTATAAAGTTTGAATGGAAAGCTTGAAAAGTGAAAATGAAAGTTTTATGTGAATGTGTTACTTGGGCAGCCTCATAATGAAGTTTAGTAATGTTTAAGTTCATGAAATGTTATTGAAGTATTGGTACAAAAAAAATGGCAGCATATGTATATGAAATAGTAGTGATAAGGTATGTAATTTGATGTTGAATTGAGTTGACAAATGTTGAGAAATTTATTGTGTTAAACTATTATTGGAGTTTGGGATTGAAGAGATATATTGGAAGTGTTTTTTACAAGTTTTTTAAGAACTATTTTATTCAAAATACAAATAGCACTCTGCCAAAATTTTTACAGAAATTATTGATATTCAGAATTGTTATTTGGTTTCACTTCAGTTAAAAATATTTTAACGCCTCCCAAAAGTGCTCACCACTGTAAAAAGAAATAAGAAAAGGTTTAAAATCCCTTGTAGTGTATTTAATGGGTTATCAGTAGACGAAGTTTGGTAATTCATTAGGTATACTACGGGAACATGTTATGCCTTACAGAGGGGTACGGTATGACATGTTTTAGAAAAGGTCCCTTAGGCAAATCCCACATCGATAAAGCATGGAGATGGTTTTGGGTTCAAAAAGTGATGATATATAAGATGGGGGAACTAATCACTAGAGGCGTCTTTTGGTGGAATGGCCTGGAGAGTTGGAAGAACTCTAGGGTTAAGCATGCTTGCTTGAGAGAAATCCTAGGATGGCTGAGCTCCTGGAAAGTTCTCCATTCCACCTATGGGACAAGACCGTGAGGCTTATGGCGAAAGCGAACAATTCCTCTAGTGGTTGGAGCCCAATTGTTACAATTAGTATTAGAGCTACTCGCGTTTCCTCTTGAGCGATGGTGGGGCAAACCTCAACAAGGACGCTGAGTCCCGAAAGGGGGGGAGAAAGGTTCCTTAGGCAAATCCCACATCAGCAAAGCACGGAGATGGTCTTGGGTTCAAAAAGTGATGATATATAAGATGGGGGAACTAATCACTAAAGGCGCCTTTTGGTGGAATGGCCTGGAGAGTTGGAAGAACTCCAGGGTTAAGCGTGCTCGCTTGAAAGAAATCCTAGGATGGGTGACCTCCTAGGAAGTTCTCCCTTCCACCTATAGGACAAAATCGTGAGGCTTATGGCCAAAGCGAACAATTCCTCTAGTGGTTGGAGCTCGATTATTACAACATTTGCCATTTAAGATTTTAGAATTAACAAATTAATTCATTAGAACCCTAGATTAAATCAAGAACATGTGCACTAACCTTTTGATGCACTATAGTTGTGTTTGGTACATTTGGAAAGCACCTAGGACACCAAATGTTGTCCCTCTAGATTATCCACACTAAGATCACCAATGGCAGCCCCTTGAACAGCTTCTCAAGCCTTTCCAATCAATTAGAATTTGAGGTTTCGCCTTTTAGAGAGATTACAGATGTATATAGGACACTAGAAACAATTTCTAGCAATTGTAATTCAAGAGAATGTTGGCAATTCTCTTTGAATTGATGAGAGATGAAGAAGAGAGGAGAGAGTCTCTTTGGGTGGTGACACACAATGAAAAAAACCAGATTGTATTATTTGTTCTTTCATCCTTTCCCTTATATAGCTAGGTCATCACTTAAAACTCTTGCCAAATGTCATCTTTTGATTGGCTCTTAGTTTAATTGACCCAATCACATTGTGCCAAGTGTTAAACCTAGATTTAATCTTGACTTTGATCATCTTACATGATTAAAAGACAAATGACAAATTTATGTGTAGTGCTATGTGTCACCATCTCATGGTATCACATGTCACCCTGTGAAATGACCAAATTACCCTTGTGTCTTAATTTTGAGTTCTCAACCCAAAATAATTATTTCTCTTCTTCTAATCAATTTATATCAAGTATAAATTAATTAGTTAATCTCTATTAATTAATTTCTCATAATTAAATTCATATTTAAACACTTTAAATAAAAATTTAACTTATACTATACATCCAATAACCTAGATTTGGTTTCAAGCTATGCTAGGGACTTTGCAATCTAATTGCAAACCAAACCTATTTAATTAATCAATTAAACTCTTTAACTAATTAATTAAATCACATTTAACTTGGTGATTACTTGTGTATGTGTGTGACTCACTAGACTCATCACTAATTGGCAATAAGATATGATATTAACTCTTAATATCATCAGAACTCTTTCTTACTATAAATGATTTCTCTAAATCATTTTATGCACCTCATATACCATGGTTAACACCTAGCATAGACCATGGTTAACACCTACCATTGCATGTCATGGCTACCCAATTAGTAATAAGGTTTACCTTAAATGAACCTATAATCATATTTTACCATGCACTAGAATCTCTCTGTTACAAAATCTCAATTCGAGCTGGAGTCATGGTTTATGTCAAACTCTATTTGCTATGAATATTATGTTCTCTTTTAATTCCAGTCCTTGATTAAAAAGATTTTTCTCATTAGAAACTCTTTTCTGATTAAATCTATCTGTCCTGACCAGGAACATGAAACATCAAGAACAATTAAATGAACATAGGATTTTATCCCTATTTACTTAGGGTAACAGATTCCATCTTGATCAACACCTACCTCCATATATAACTAGTAGGAGCCAACACATGACCATATACCCATACACAGTACAAGTATGAAAGCAGTATCAAACTCAAACCACCTATATACAAGATAATTGTGCTATCTCAGGTCTAAAGATTATATGCACTGATATGATTTATGACAATGCATTGACAAGAGTAAACTCCATGTACTTGTCATAAATGTCACTGGTTCGGCCTATTTATCATGCATAAGTGCCTATCATGTTTGTTATATGGCATGAGACTCACCATTCCATCTTATTTACATCTCATATAAATAACTTGGGAACAAATGTGATTATAATATTTCTGGATAAGTCATGTCCTTATTGTGAAGTATCCTCGATTGTGAACCAATTTATGATACTTTGTGCTAGAAATACTGTCACTCATATTCTTAACAACTTAAGAATAGAATTTCTAACAAAATATCAATGGACTTTTTCTATTACACATAAATATATTGTGTAAACGAAAAAGTGAAAATGCCTTTTATTAATAAAACATGTACAATATACATACTAAATGATATGCTCTAGGGCATACTAATAACAGATGGAACTCTATATAGCTGGTTACATATGAGATAGATAGAAATTAGTACAACAACCTGGTTAGTGGTATGAAGTAAATGGGAAGTTTACAATATCGTGGAAATGAGTAGTACAAGTACTTTAATATGGAGAAAGTCTTACTAAAGTTTCAGTGGCCAATAAGATTGACAGTGATCTCTGATAAGGTGTCTGTAAAAGTAACTACATCAAAAAGAGGGCACTTTGTGAGACAACACAAATTGAATAGTACGAGTCGTATCCTTGCTCTATAGAGGAAGCATAAAGGGTACTAAAGATGTTAAATAAGGTCAACAAGCAATGAATGCAAAGGTTTCGCTATGAAATTATGATAACAAGCAAAACACTACAGTAGAGTTAGAGAGTAGTATAAAGTATTCTATAGCGTACAAAGAGTTTGAAGAATAAATGTTCGCACCAATCCCAATAACCTTCCTTTCCTTACCCCCCCCCCCCCCCGTTTGTTTGAAAATTCAAGGACGGATTTTTTTTTAAGGGGGAAAGAATATAACAACTCGATTTTTTCATAAATTCTATTTCTTAAATTCAAAATATTATTTTTAATAAGATATTTTAATTGGGTGCTATTTTAATAAAAATTACTATTATTTAGAAACTTAAATTAATGTTATTTCTAAACATACCTTATAAATTATTTAATAGCCCTATTTAAATTGGAATGGTTGGTTTTATAAATTAATGTTAAATCAATTATCAAAATATAAGTATTATTTCACTATTTTCAATCTTAGTTTCAAGGTTTGATTCAAATTATTATTATTATTATTATTATTATTATTATTGTTGTTGTTGTTGTTGTTGTTGTTGTTGTTGTTATTGTTTAATTAAAAAAAAAAAGATTTTTTGGAGCAGCCTCCCCTTCCTTTTCTCTCTTCTCAATCCCACTCTTCCCCTCACTTTCTCCCTCTTGCCTTCCATTTGATCGACCAGTATCAGCACCGGTGAGGCACCAGCGGCCTTCCTCCATGTCCGAGCATCCACCAGACGGCGGCAGCACCCAGCAGTAAATAGCAACAAGAGAGAGAGAGAGAGAGAGAGAGAGAGAGAGAGAGAGAGAGAAGAGAGGAGAGAGAAAAATCGCATAACAGGGACCTAACTTCCTGAAGTCGCTCCGGTCGTTTTCGACAGCCATTTCTGGTGGTTCTAAGTGCCACGAACTCCTGGGATGACCAGCTTTTAGATGAGACTAGTGGCACTCCGTTTGGTGGCCGGAGGAAGGAAAACTGGCGAGGGAAGATTAGAAGAAAAACACATGGGTTTCAAGCTTTATGGCCACTTTTTCGCAATCCGACCACAAATCGACGATCCGAGGCCATCGATAGACTCAGGGCGACGAAACCTTCAAGATGAGACTAGTATAACACCCCTATTTGCATAGCCTGCTATATTTCACTATTCCGGTGACCAGTGTCGGTCCAAACAATTAAGGGGATTAGAACCACACTTAAAACAACTAGATAAGCCATAAACACAAATAATTAGTAATTGTCAATTAGTTAAGTATAAATAAGAAAAATAGAACATAAGAAGTTAAATGAGCTGAGAGTCATAGCGATAGGTGACCTTCTCAGGAAGGATTGCGAAGTCGATTTAAACTCAAATTTCGAATCGTAAAATGTGACGCTGTGGTCCTTAGGACTATTACAAACACAGTGGAAAAGAGAAAATCATGAAAAAGAATTGTTAAGCCAGTCAAATAATTAGGTCAAGGAGCCGGAAGAAATATTAAATTATTTACAAACCGGGTTGAACCGGCGAGGGGTAATTTGGTCAATTGACCCCGAGAGATGACTCCTGACCTAACTGTCAAATAAAATCAAAGAAAATAAAATTTCAGAATTCGGAATTAAATTAAAGAACTAATTGAAAAATAAAAAATAAAAAAGAAAGAAAAAGTGAAAAAAGTGATGACATCATGCATGACCTCATGCATGATGAAATAATTATTATAATTAAAATTTATTTAATTTAAATTTGTGGTCTTCCTAAAGACATAAAAAGAAAAAGAAAAGAAAAGAAAAAAAAAATTGGTCATCTTCCCACTTTCCCGTCCACACTCTTTCTCTCTCTCTTTTCTCCTTAGTTCCTCCATAGCCATGAAAATTCAAGCTTTCAAAGCTTGAATCAACCCCATAAATCCCATAAATTTCTTGTGTAAATCTTATTATTTGATCTTGGCAAGCTCATTGAGAACAAAAAGAAAAAAGAAATTAGAAGAATTCGAGCTTTTGGAAAAACTTCAATTGAAGTAAGTTGATCTAACCTTTTCTTTAAGTAAAAATGTTTGAATTAGAGTAGAAATAGATGGAATAACATAAAAAATTGAGAAAATTATGTATGAGAACAAAGGTGTAAATTTCAGCCATCCATGGGATTATGAAGTGTTGATATGTTTTAGTTCAAGTAAATGCGTATGCAAGCCTAATTGAGCATGTAGATGTGATTGGCACACTTTGATTTGATGAATTTTGATAAATTGGAAATTAGGGTTTATGGCACCTAGGGTTTGGAAGGCAAAAATGTAAGAATTGGTCAAATGTTGTGTTTGATCTTGTTTGAGATGAAAAATGGTCATTTGTGACCAATTGAGATGTGTTGGAAGTGTTAGAAGTGAGTTTAAATTCGAATTGAAAATGGTCATGTTGCAGGCAGTAGGACCAAGGTCACTTTAAGGGAACAAAACTGAAAATTTACAAGTCCAATTGATATGAGACCAATTGGGAATGAAAATAGACACAAAATGGAACATTTTTCATTTAGGAATCATTCCCAAAAAGTGACCAAAACCTAGTGAACAAATTGACTAAATCCGGATTTATGTAGTCTAACCTGTACAAAAATTACCAAATGAATAGTCATTTGGCCATAACTTGGGCTAGGTAAGTCTAAATGACCTGAAATTTTACCAGTGGATAGCTGAGATATAGATCTAAAACTTTCATGAAGAACACAAACCCAAATTATGCCCTTAACCAAGTCATTTGGCCACCCAAATTTGGTGACCTAAAACTGCTAGAACCAGTTTGGTGCCCAGAAATCTGGGTTAAGTCCAATCCGGCAGCCATAATTCAAATGGCTATAACTTGAACTAAAAAACTCCAAATGGAGTGATTCAAAAAGGAGAATAAAGTTAAGACAATAGGGAACATTTTCTATGAAGAAAGTTTTGCCAAATTCTAACAGAAAAATGACCAATGGAACAGTGCAACATAAGACACCAAAACTAAAAATTTATAAATTTGCTTAAAAGACTTAGAATTTGAGTAAACAACCAAAACCAACAAAATTAGTAACCAAAATGTGGTATGTGGGTGAAGTTGGAATTCCCATACCTATTAAGCCTTAGAAAGTCAACAAATTGACTTGAATAGTGTCGTAAATAGTAACCCCAAAATACAAAATTTAAAGAACGTCAATGTTAGCATATTAAAGTTAGGTATAAGTGAATTTGAATTTAAATTTATTTTGGATTTATGATTAGTTATAATACTGAAATACTGTGAAACTGTGTGTTTCAGCGGAAAAGAATACCGGAAAAGAATACCGGAAAAGAACTGGAGACATCGAGTCAAGGCCAAGAGGCGACTCGTATAAGGTTTGTGCACAACTAATTATTTTGTTACTTTTCACTTCTAAATTGATTTGAACAAGTTTATTTTATGATTTATAATTTTATTGTATTGAGGATTTTAATTTGTTGAATGAAATTGTATAAATTAAATATAAATTTTCTTATGCATTTAAGGATTTATTGTATGGTTTTGAGGATTGTAAATTTTAAGTTTGATGTGTTGCCAACCTTAAGCATGAATTTATGATGATTAAATATGTTGATAATTTGGAAACACTTTGTAAATAGAAATTGTTTTGAATATGATTTGAAACCATAGTTGACATGGTAAAATATGTTGTGAATTCTCATTAGCTTGTCTAGTGAGATATCTCCTCCACTAGATGGGGCGAGTTCCTTCCTCTCTGGCTTGCTAGTTGGGGAAGAGTTTGAATGAGTACTCATACATACTAGCTAGTCTTTGTTCCTCCCTTTTAGCCTCGGTTATTGGGAGAGTGTGAAATGTTGTGGTGTACAACACGACATCTATTTGAATTTTGGGTCATGGGTTCAACTGTGTGAATTGTTGGTAACGCCCTTTAAATTATGCATAGTTTGATAAATTGTGGTTGAAATAAATAATTTAACAGTGATTAAAAATATTTTTGTATTGTTTCGGGATTTAAAAGAAATATAGATAAATAGTTACTAGTTGATCAAAATGTTATTCAAATGAATAATTTGCATGAATGAAAATATTGATTTATGAATGTTATAAATTTTGAAGAATTTAGAAATTTTAAATTTTTATTTATTATGAATTGTCAAGCATAACTTGTATTAAGTTTTAAATTATTAGTTTATGCACCACTGAGTTCACCACTCAGCGATAGCTTTATATGCTGTCGCAAGTGAAAGAAAATATAAAGCAGCTGAGCAAGATTACTAAAAGGCATTGTGAGACTATCTTTGGGTATATCATAGATATACCCTTGTACTTTAGATTTTGATGTAATTTTGTAATTGTATGAATGAAATTTACTTTGAGCAGTTGTACCAACTCTTTTGTAATATATTTTTGGATTGTAATTAAATACAAATTATTATAAGGTTATCTTGAGATTTTATGTATTTATAAAGTTTTGCACTACTAAATTTTTAATGATCCCATGAATGTAAATATTAATTTTGTTACCTTAATGAGAGGTTTCAATGTTTAATTTAATTTAAACTGTGTATTGAGTTGCTTGTGCTGATTTGTGAAATGAAATTGATTAATGGAGTTGTGATTGAGAAAAATATATTGGGAGTGTTTTTATTTTTAAGTTTTGAAGAACTGTTTTCTCAAAATATAGATGGCACTCTGCCGAAATTTTTATAAAATTTGCAGAAAAATAAAATGGGCTAAAAATTTTAACTGGTTTTCAACTTTAATTAAATGTTTTAATACCTATTAAAAAATGCTCACCACTGATAAAAAGTAAGAAAAGTATTTTAAAATCCCTTGTAGTATATTTAATAGGTTACCGGTAGGCGAAGTACGGTAATTCATTAGGTGTATTACGGGAGTATGTTACATCTTACGAGGAGTAGGGTGTGACAACTAGCCCCACTCCGATCGGATACCGTTTGAAAAGGGCGATCATCTGACGGCCTAAATCACTTGGTAAGATTTTTAAGCCTTTTCAATTCTCAAAAATTAAAAATAATTTTATGATAATTATTAATAATTTTTGGGCTTAATTTAGGTGTAATCAGATCAGTGATAGCTCACAAGCCTCAGGACCAAGTTTTTGACCCGGTCCGGATGTCCGATGGCCTGTTCCGAAAAGAAGTCATGTTTATAGTTGATCCTAACATTTTCAGACATTCCAGACGCATTCTAGGTGTCGACGTACAGTAAACTCGAACTCAGAACACCCTAAGTTGGTGAGTGCGTCATTGCTCGGTGACTGTCTTTGTCGGACAGCTAGGATGCCTAGAACCACACCTTGTTATGAGAGAGGAGACATAAATAATGAAATACAAAAAGAAAATACAAGAAAAACAAAGGAAAATCATAGCAAAGAAATGTAACCGAATAAGTGAGCTGAAACCTAGCGATGGTGATCATGACCGGAAGTCACGAGTGGACCGTTGACTAGCCTCGACTGTGGGAACCCTGGAAAACATTTTTAAGACTTAATTAGTCCCTTATTGAAGAATAAATATCATTAGAATGATCAAAGTAAAATTTAATTAATTAGTACCAAGAAAAGTGAGTAATCGATATAGAGAAAAAATACGGTGTTACTGAAAATTGGGAATGCCACGAACAGGGCATTATGGTCATTTGACATCCCGAATTGTCTTTTGACCTAAATTTCCATTAAAAATAAATAATATTACACTTAGAAAATGAAATGAAAAATTTGTTTAGTGGTACCTAAAATAAATAGCCAAAAATGGAGTGGAAATGGTGTAAATAACACATTAAACTTATAATATGGTTAAATAATGTGAGTGGGCCACTAAAGGAATAAACTAAAGACATAGTGGGGCAGGTGTACATCCATTATCCAAGGCAGAAACTTCATCTTCTCCATTGTACCAAAGTTGCCGTGAATGAAGGGAGAGGAAACTCCATGGACATTTTCATGCAAGCTTGATCCATCCCTCCATTTCAACTCCATTCACTTGGGTTCCTTCATGAAACTTTGTCTACTCATCACAAGGAAGAGTTTGATACTAAATTTGAGAAGTTTAAGCAAGGTTTAACAAGCTCCAAGCATAAGGTAAGTCCATAATTTTGAAGATAGCTTTGTTAAGTTTTGTGTGCATGTTATGGGTGTTGGTTTTGTGAAGGAAAATTTTGAGTTTGAAGAGTTATTGTTGTTTTCATTTTGGACAGCCATGGAGTCACGTTTTTGATGAGATATTTATGCATATAATTGATGAGAAATAATGTTGATCATGGTGATTTAATATCCTAGAGGATTATTTCACATATATATGGTGATTTATGCACTTGGATGGGAATTGGTAAATTGTAGGGCACTTTGATGTTGAAGAAGGTTTTCGGCAGCTTGGGGACCCTTGAATAATTGTATGTATTGATGGAAGTATTGGCAGAATGTTGACATAGAAGAATTGATGAATGTGTATGTAAATTAGTAGTGGAAATTATATGTAATGATTAGGTGTAATTATGTACATATATTGCTAAATTTGGACTTTGTGGTTTAGTGTAATTGATGTATTGAGAATGTTTGTATTCTGTCCAAATTGACCATAGTAAGAAGTGATAAATGAATATGGAATGGTATAACATCAGAATTGGGTATGGGGATTTAAGGTAGAGCAAGTTAAATGTGTGTTTGAATTGGGGTTTGAAAGACACATAGAGGACAGTGTGCAAATAGACCTATAACTTTAAATGTGTAACCTCAATTGGTATGAGACCAATTGGAGGTGAAACTAGGCACAAAATGTGCCAACTTTCATTGAGAGAACATACCAAAATTCTGCTTGCAAGGTGATGTGAAAAATGACCAATTCGGATTAGGTACACTTGAGACCTAAAAACTGACCATTTGGGCAGCAGTGAGTGTTTAGGCCATAACTCACTCAAAACAGGTCCAATTGACCTGAAATTTTAACCATGAATAGTTAAGACCCATACCTACAAGTCTTATGAAGATACCAAAGCCCAGAAATGACCATAAGCAAGTCAAAAAGCTTGCACAAGTTCGGGTCCAAACACTGGCCGAACCAGAGTTGACCAAATTGACCAAAAATTGACCTAAATTGATACCATTTGACCAGCAATAGTGTAATGACCATAACTTGGTCTACTTAACTCGGATTGACCTAAAATTTTGCCCTGCGTGCAATAAGACATAGATCTACAAGTTTGTAGTTTTGACCGAAGCCCGAAAACCGAGAGAACTAGGCCGTCCGGCTAGGTCAAACCAGTATCCCGAAATCCATTAAAATGCACTAAACAAGTAAACGAGTTTGGCAAAACGTAACAAACCTAAAACACTATCTAATTTGACATATTAACGACACTAAAACATAATTTACCTAAAACGCAAAGAGTGTCGGTATATTATGTTATTAAGTGAATAATTGAGTACAGTGCATTATATACTAAAAAACATCGTTAGAGGCAAAATAAATTAGCACTTAAACACTTCAAATTGTGTTTCTCAGTTAACAAGGACTCAGCAAAAGGGAAAGAAATACTGAGTCAAAACCAGGAGACAAATATCAGAGGTTTGTGCACAACAACTATTTCTCTTGAATTTTCAATTGAAATAAATATTGACTATTTGTATATTATTGTTTTAAATTGTGTTTGTGCACAACAACTATTTCTTTTGAATTATTTTCAATTGAAATAAATTATGACTACTTGTATATTATTGTTTTAAATTGTGGAAATGTGTTTGGTGGACACTTATTGATTGAAAAACATTGTGAATGGTTTGAAACTGTGAAAAATTGTTTGAATGATATTGATGGATACTTATTGATTGAAAAGCACTGTAAATGGTTTTTGTGGAAATTGAAGTGAATTACGAATTGTGTTGCCATTTTGTGAATGAAATTATAACTTTGGAAATTTATTGGATTCTTACGGATCATTTGAATAAAATGTTTGGAATTGTTTTGACTCACAATTGGCATGACACCGATACTATGTTCCTCCTCCATTAATGGGGTGAGTGTGATTATTCCTCCCTCTTTGACTTATCAGTCTGGGGTGAGTATGATTATGTTCCTCCCTCTTTGACTTCCTAGTCTGAGGTGAGTATGGATGAGTACTCATTAGATAGCTAGCTTCCTCCCTCATTGATTTCGATTATTGGGGTGAGTATGTCTTGTCGTGGTGTACAACACGGCATATATGGGAAAATTGTGTCATGACTTAAATTGTGATATTGATTGGCAACACTGTATTCTCCAGTTATTTGATCGAATGGTGTTATTGATTTGCAAAACGATATTATTCAATTATTTGATCGAATTGTGTTATTGATTTGCAAAACGATATTATTCAGTTATTTGATCAAATTGTGTCATTGATTGGAAAAAACTGTGTTATTCAGTAATTTGATCAAATTGTGTATGAATTGGCAATACGGTATTCTTAAGCTATTTGATTAAATTGTGTTATTATGAATTTTGATAATTTGTGAATTGGAGTTTAAATTCCTTATGACATTCATTGTCTTGAAATCAACTATGGTTTTAAGTATCCACTAATGATATGATTTATGAATTGTGATTTAAAATTGTATTTGGTTAATGTTGTGCACCACTGAGACATTGTCTCAGCGATAGCTTTTTATTGCTGTCGCAGGTAGAGAGATAGACAGGGCAGCAGACTAGGCTGCTAGTACCGCCAGCGAGAGATTTTGGGTATAGTGAGTATACCATATGTGGCATTTTGTATTGTAATGTATATTCACTGTATGTATATTTTGTTCTTGGTTTTGAGCAGTTGTAAATTTAAGTTGTACAATAAAGTTGTAAAATAATTATGAGTTATTTGGCTTGTAAAATTGTGTTATATTTTTGTATCTTAGTCTTTGAAAATCACCGTGGATTTGACTTGAGAAATGTGTTGTGTTGATAAAAATGTTGGAGTTGAGATTTGAAAATATATTGAAGTGCTTTTTACAGTTTTCTCAAGAACTGCTTTGTCCAAAATACAAATGGCACCTTGCCAAAATTTTTACAGATACTCCAAATAAATCAAATGAGTTAGTTGTTTCACTTGATTCACCAAAGTCTTTCACACTGTAAATAGTGCTCACCATTGTAAAAGAAGAAAAGTTTTTAAAATCCCTTGTAGTGTATTTAATGGATTATCGTGAGACGGAGTTGGTAATTCATTAGGTATACTACGGGATCATGTTATGCCTTCTGAGAGGGTAGGGTGTGACATGTTTTAGTGGTATCGAGCAATGGTTTTAAAGTGAATTTGAATCGTGAATTTGAAATCTTTATTTCGGTAACTACAATTGCTCAAATGTTTGATACATACAGTACATTACATTATAAATATGCACTAACGGAGGAAATCTCCTTGTATTATTGTACAGAGGTCGTGGAAATAAATTTTGATGCATTAGTGACTAGTCCTTTAGGATAAGGATTGTGATAACAAGTGAAATTAGTTTTGGAAGAGTTTATCTACGAAAAGTATTTGTTGACACACCATAAAATTATAAGCTAATTGGCGAGCCTACTTAATGTAAGGCAAGAGGACGTAAATGTAAGATGCAGAATGGAATTGCTCTAGATGAGGGCAAGGAGGTTCTTGTTAGAAATTGCTAATGGATATTGTAATCGTAATAAGATTCGAATATCGGTGAATTCAAAAAGAATAAAAGATAACAAAGTTTGATCTATTGGGATGTATCGTAGTAACTATGCAATGTTCTTGATGTTTATACCGTAGTCAGACACTGATCGACTTGAGATTATTGTGTAGAGCTACGTATCACCCGATAGTACACCTAGATAAGAATAGTTGCCAACGGCATCTGCTTTTGGTATAGTTATGCCATGACAGAATTTAATTGTTAGAAATAAGTTTGAAAATCCTACTTAGGGATCTAAAACTCAAAAGTTAAAATATCGAAAGGTTATAGTTCAAGATAAAAGGAAGTAAGTTATAGAATATTGACAGATAAAAAGAGTTATGAAAGTAGAGAATTGAGCAGTTGATTCATGTGTAACAAAGAAATATTACAAATGTGAGGAAGACTATGGACTAGAATGGTCGAGGACCAATGACTGATGAATGATTCTAACATGACCTCAAGGGTCATTCAAGGAGCAACGTGAACCAAAATATTAGACAAAGATAATAGTAAGAGGAGATTGGTGTTATCCAAACAAATTAAACATTGTATTAGATTGTTAAAAGTCTTACGATCATATAGAAAGGAGAAATAAATGTATGACTATTGTAAGATGGTTATCGGGTAAAAATTTCGTGGACGAAATTTATTTAAGGGGGAGAATTGTAACACCCTAAGTTCGTGAGTGCGTGCTCATTGCCGGTGACCAGTCTTTGTCAGGACAGCTAGGATGCCTAGAACCACACCTTGTTATGAGAGAGGAGACATAAATAATGAAATACAAAAAAGAAAATACAAGAAAAACAAAGGAAAAATCATAGCAAAGAAATGTAACCGAATAAGTGAGCGGAAACCTAGCGATGGGTGATCAGGAAGTCACTGAGTGGACCGTTGACTAGCTCTCGGATCATGGGAACCCCGGAAAACATTTTAAGACTTAAATAGACCCTTATTGAAGAATAAATATCATTAGAAAGATCAAAGAAAAATTAAATAATTAGTACAAAGAAAAGTGAGAAATCGAAAAGCAGACAAAATATTGTTACGAAAATTGGGAATGCCACAACAGGTGCATAATGGTCATTAGACATACCGAATAGTCATTTGACCTAAATTTCCATTAAAAATAAATAATATTACACTTAGAAAATGAAATGAAAAATTTGTTTAGTGGTACCTAAAATAAATAGCCAAAATGGAGTGGAAATGGTGTAAATAACACATTAAACTTATAATATGGTTAAATAATGTGAGTGGGCCACTAAAGGAATAAACTAAAGACATAGTGGGGCAGGTGTACATCCATTATCCAAGGCAGAAACTTCATCTTCTCCATTGTACCAAAGTTGCCGTGAATGAAGGGAGAGGAAACTCCATGGACATTTTCATGCAAGCTTGATCCATCCCTCCATTTCAACTCCATTCACTTGGGTTCCTTCATGAAACTTTGTCTACTCATCACAAGGAAGAGTTTGATACTAAATTTGAGAAGTTTAAGCAAGGTTTAACAAGCTCCAAGCATAAGGTAAGTCCATAATTTTGAAGATAGCTTTGTTAAGTTTTGTGTGCATGTTATGGGTGTTGGTTTTGTGAAGGAAAATTTTGAGTTTGAAGAGTTATTGTTGTTTTCATTTTGGACAGCCATGGAGTCACGTTTTTGATGAGATATTTATGCATATAATTGATGAGAAATAATGTTGATCATGGTGATTTAATATCCTAGAGGATTATTTCACATATATATGGTGATTTATGCACTTGGATGGGAATTGGTAAATTGTAGGGCACTTTGATGTTGAAGAAGGTTTTCGCAGCGTGGGGACCCTTGAATAATTGTATGTATTGATGGAAGTATTGGCAGAATGTTGACATAGAAGAATTGATGAATGTGTATGTAAATTAGTAGTGGAAATTATATGTAATGATTAGGTGTAATTATGTACATATATTGCTAAATTTGGACTTTGTGGTTTAGGGTTGTAATTGATGTATTGAGAATGTTTGTATTCTGTCCAAATTGACCATAGTAAGAAGTGATAAATGAATATGGAAAGGTATAACATCAGAATTGGGTATGGGGATTTAAGGTAGAGCAAGTTAAATGTGTGTTTGAATTGGGGTTTGAAAGACAAATAGCGGACAGTGTGCATATAGACCTATATCTTTAATTGTGTTACCTCAATTGGTTTGAGTCCATTTTGTGGTGATACTAGGCCCAAAATGTGCCAACGTTCATTGAGAGAACATACCAAAATTCTGCTTGCAAGGTGATGTGAAATATGACCAATTCGGATTAGGTACACTTGAGACCTAAAAACTGACCATTTGGGCAGCAGTGAGTGTTTAGGCCATAACTCACTCAAAACAGGTCCAATTGACCTGAAATTTTAACCATGAATAGTTAAGACCCATACCTACAAGTCTTATGAAGATACCAAAGCCCAGAAATGACCATAAGCAAGTCAAAAGCTTGCACAAGTTCGGGTCCAAAACTGGCCGAACCAGAGTTGACCAAATTGACCAAAAATTGACCTAAATTGATACCCTTTGACCAGCAATAGTGTAATGACCATAACTTGGTCTACTTAACTCGGATTGACCTAAAATTTTGCCCCGCGTGCAATAAGACATAGATCTACAAGTTTGTAGTTTTGACCAAGCCCGAAAACCGAGGAACTAGGCCGTCCGGCTAGGTCAAACCAGTATCCCGAAATCCAAAGAAGTTGCATTAAAATGCACTAAACAAGGAAACGAGTTTGGCAAAACGTACCAAACCTAAAACCCTATCGAATGTGACATATTAACGACACTAAAACCTAATTTACCTAAAACGCAACGAGGGTCGGTATATTAGGTAATTAAGTGAATAATTGAGTTCAGTGCATTATTTACTAAACACCATCGTTAGAGGCAAATTAAATTAGCAATCAAACACTTCAAATTGTGTTTCTCGCTAACAAGGACTCAAAGAAAAGGGAAAGAAATACTGAGTCAAAACCAGGAGACAAATATCAGAGGTTTGTGCACAACAACTATTTCTCTTGAATTTTCAATTGAAATAAATATTGACTATTTGTATATTATTGTTTTAAATTGTGTTTGTGCACAACAACTATTTCTTTTGAATTATTTTCAATTGAAATAAATTATGACTACTTGTATATTATTGTTTTAAATTGTGGAAATGTGTTTGGTGGACACTTATTGATTGAAAAACATTGTGAATGGTTTGAAACTGTGAAACATTGTTTGAATGATATTGATGGATACTTATTGATTGAAAAGCAATCAGAAATGGTTTTTGTGGAAATTGAAGTGAATTACGAATTGTGTTGCCATTTTGTGAATGAAATTATAACTTTGGAAATTTATTGATTCTTACGGATCATTTGAATAAAATGTTTGGAATTGTTTTGACTCACAATTGGCATGACACCGATACTATGTTCCTCCTCCATTAATGGGGTGAGTGTGATTATTCCTCCCTCTTTGACTTATCAGTCTGGGGTGAGTATGATTATGTTCCTCCCTCTTTGACTTCCTAGTCTGAGGTGAGTATGGATGAGTACTCATTAGATAGCTAGCTTCCTCCCTCATTGATTTCGATTATTGGGGTGAGTATGTCTTGTCGTGGTGTACAACACGGCATATATGGAAAAATTGTGTCATGACTTAAATTGTGATATTGATTGGCAACACTTTATTCTCCAGTTATTTGATCGAATGGTGTTATTGATTTGCAAAACGATATTATTCAATTATTTGATCGAATTGTGTTATTGATTTGCAAAACGATATTATTCAGTTATTTGATCAAATTGTGTCATTGATTGGAAAAAACTGTGTTATTCAGTAATTTGATCAAATTGTGTATGAATTGGCAATACGGTATTCTTAAGCTATTTGACTAAATTGTGTTATTATGAATTTTGATAATTTGTGAATTGGAGTTTAAATTCCTTATGACATTCATTGTCTTGAAATCAACTATGGTTTTAAGTATCCACTAATGATATGATTTATGAATTGTGATTTAAAATTGTATTTGGTTAATGTTGTGCACCATCGAGACATTGTCTCGTGATAGCTTTTATTGTCCGCAGTAGAGAGATAGTAGGCAGACTAGGCGCTAGTACCGCCAAATGAGAGATTTTGGGTATAGTGAGTATACCATATGTGGCATTTTGTATTGTAATGTATATTCACTGTATGTATATTTTGTTCTTGGTTTTGAGCAGTTGTAAATTTAAGTTGTACAATAAAGTTGTAAAATAATTATGAGTTATTTGGCTTGTAAAAATTGTGTTATATTTTTGTATCTTAGTCTTTGAAAATCACTGTGGATTTGACTTGAGAAATGTGTTGTGTTGATAAAAATGTTGGAGTTGAGATTTGAAAATATATTGAAGTGCTTTTTATGAGTTTTCAAGAACTGCTTTGTCCAAAATACAAATGGCACCTTGCCAAAATTTTTACAGATACTCCAAATAAATCAAATGAGTTAGTTGTTTCACTTCAGTTCACCAAAGTCTTTCACACCTGTAAATAGTGCTCACCACTGTAAAAGAAGAAAAGTTTTTAAAATCCCTTGTAGTGTATTTAATGGATTATCAGTAGACGGAGTTGGTAATTCATTAGGTATACTACGGGATCATGTTATGCCTTACAGAGGGGTAGGGTGTGACAAACTCCAAGTTCTTTTTTTTTTTGCCTAATACCTAATTTTGAATAAAATTCATAAAATATTCATAAGTGATTAGAAAATTATGATTCTTGTTGCAATAGATTTATAACCTTGTTAAGGACCGCAGGGCTAAATTTTAGAATTTTTTAGAGCTCTTTTCAGTGATTTTTGCAGAATGTTAGTTTTAAGGACTAAAATGTAATTTTTTAATTTTATGAGAATTGCCTAGATGGGAGGGCCCTGGAGAGGCCATGCGATGTTGATGGGATATAGATGTGAGAATTGTGATTTAGAAGTATTATTTAAACTATATTACAGGTTGGATAAGTCTTAGGCATAGGAGAAACTTTGCTGGATTTCTAGCATAAATTAGGGTGTCTTTTGTCTCTTTTAAGTCCTATTTTGAGTTAGTACTAATGAAAATATAGTATAATTATTTAGGTGATCAAGATCAGCCTTCTTTCTTCATCCAACCGCTACAGTAGTCACCGGTTAACTAGTGAGTAGATATTGATTTTACTTATAATTTTAATATTATTATGTATTCAAGGCATGTTCATGCATTACTTATAGATATATGTACATAGCTATTTGCTAGGCACGCCTTATATTGCATTTGTATTTGATGATGTTGTTGTGATTATTGCTTTATGACAATCTAGAGCTGTGTGTGTGAGTTGGTGTGCAAGAGTTGTGTATATGGATATAGATAGGATGGGTAGACGCAGTTGAAGCTTGACTCGCTGGGACTCAATCTTTATTATGGAAAAGTCAAGGTAGGCACGGCTTTGAGTTGATCTCACTGGCCCCCGCATTTGGATATTAAGAGAAAATCTGGCTTTGAGTTGATCTCGCTGGCAGAGATTAGAACTAAGAGAGCTGTATAGGGGATCAGCTCCCATATATATATGTGTGAGTATGGATTTGACACACGGGTGTGTGAGTGCTCCAGATTATTTTTGGTGTGATTATGACTTGACTTGTTTGAATTGTATGAAGATGTTGCATTTCATTCTTAGGGATGCACTAGACTTAGATAATTATAGAAATTGTATGTAAAATCAATATCTTACTTTATGAGTCAAACGCTTACTCCTGCTAATCATATTTTTCGAAGTTACAGGAGGAGTTCTTTTTTCAGAATAACTTACTTCCTTCCTTGTAGGTTTATTAGCAATTGCTTACTTGTATTATCATTTTTCAAAATTGTAATATAGAACTCCACATGAGTTAGCACTAGTAATAATCTTGTTAAGTACTATGTAAATTTAAGTTTTAGTGTTTTAATAAATGCAAATTTTTATGATATTTAAAATATTTGCAAATGGTAGTATCGTGTTGGTGGGCTCCCCTGACTTTAGTTTTTTTGCTTTTTATCGTTATTAGGTTGGGTTGACCCAAATAAAAATGTAATATTTCATTTTATTTTATTCACATGTTGCGCCTTAGTTTTTAGCCATGGTCATGGATTTTGGAACAGTAATACTTACTACGGGTCTTGGAGGCTTTATACTAGCTTAGGTCCTAGTGCCGGTCCGGCCCGTGGAATCGAGTCGTGACATATACAAGCATTAATTTTTTAATCTTTTAATAATATATCATTTGAAATTAAAAAAAGTAGTATTATAAATTGTAAACATTCTACTAATTATATTAATTTTATAATTAAATTCAAATTAAACATATTTTGTTAATTATTAATTTTTTAAATAATATATATTTATCTGTTTAAATATTTTTCTCATATATATAAACTTTTTTTATACTTTGTATGTAATTATATAATGTTTAAAACTTTTATATTCGTATAATTTTAATAGACATTACATACTAATTAAATATATTTTTGTATAAATCAACGACTATGAATTTTTTTTGTCTATTGTGAACACACACTAATTAGTAGCTTTTACATAAGATTTATAAATTCAATTTTAATTAAAACTAATTTATATATTATTGTAATAATTAAGAATTTTAGAAATATATCTATAATTAAGAAAATATAAATTTATTTTATATGAAATATTTTTTAATGAACTTGTTATAAATTAAATTAAAATTTCAAAAGTATTAATAAAAGAATTCATATGTTTGATTGACAAAAAGTTAATTTTTTCTTGTTCTTCTATGTAATTTCAAATATCATTGAATTAAAATAATTTTACATAAATAATTATAAGATAAAATAAAAATTTATTAGGATTAATTAAAGAAGTTATTCATATAAATAAAATACCTTCCTGTTTTTGTAAATAATATAAATTATGAATGTATTTTTATAAAATTTTATTTAAAATTTATATTATAATAAAAATTTAATTAAGTAGACCTTTAATACAAGTATGATTAAGAAATTTAGATTTATATAAATTCTAAAACTATATAGACAATTAAATTTTAAATCTCAAGAATTTTAAATTTATATAAACTTTAAAATTAAATTAAATATTAAAAAATATAATTGCAAATACTATAAAGAATGAAGGGAAATTTGACCAAAGCTAATGTTATTCCCTCTTCACATATTTATATATTATATAGATAATTATTTTTTATATCTAAACTACCCTAATTCTCTCCCATTTATTCTCTTTTATCCTTTTTTATTTCTCTTTCCATGTTTCTTTTCCTCTATACCCACACCTTTCTCCCCCTTATTCTCTCTTTGTTTTTATCAGTCAATGAAAATGGTGTAAGCTATCTACACCAAAAAGTTAATCAATTTCTTTAAATTTCTAAATAATTAACGAAAATTATTTCTAAGTAGAGAAAACATAAAAATGATGTCCAAAAAATTAGAAATTTAAAAAAATATAAATTAAGATTTAGCCTACACATAACAAAATTTCTATTTTTATCTAAAAATATATTTTTCAAAATACATGAATAAACTAATTAGTTTCGCTAAAATAGAAGGACTAAATAATAGTGTTTTTTAAAATGCAGGGATCAACTAATTAGTTTCTTTAAAATAGAGAGACTAAATAGTAGTGTGAATAGTATGGATAATGGAAAATTTGACGAATGTACTAAATAGCTTAAAGGAAATTTTTACCTAGGACCAAATAGTTAGTATCATTAAAATATATGGGCTAAATAGTAATTTTTTTATTTCTATTAATAAATTGATCCCTATGATCAGTGAATTTTGAGGACTAATTTGTTATTAAAAGTAAAATATAAGGACTAAATTGTTAACGAAAATAAAAATTTAAGGATCAAACCGTTACTAAACTTAAAACAGAGACTACTCTGTGAGTTTTGTTAAAACTCAAAGATTTAATTGATAATTTACCCTATAAAAAGTCACCTAACAACGCAAAGACAACTACTATTAATGTTTAAAAAAAAAATCTTCCAACTTTCAATGATTCAATATCTAGACTTAATTTGTAAGAGTTAATTACCAAAATAATTTTGAAATTTGTCAATTTTTTTAATTTAAACATTAAATTAGTTTCTTTAAAATATAGGGATCAACTAATTAGTTTCTTTAAAATAGATGAATTAAATAGTTGTATAAATAATATGGATAATGGAAAAATTGATGAAGAGACTAAATAGCTTAAAGGAAATTTTTACAGGGACAAAATAATGTATTTTTTAAAATATTGGGACAAAATAGTTAGTTTCGTTAAAATATAGGGGCTAAATAGTAATTTTTCTATTTCTATTAATAAATTGATCCTATGATCAGTGAATTTTGAGGACCAATTTGTTATTTAAAATAAAATATAAGGACTAAATTATTAACGAAAATAAAAATTTAACGATCAAACGGTTACTAAACTTAAACCTACAACTGCTCTGCACGTTTTGTTAAAATTTAAAGATTTAATTAATAATTTACCCTATAAAAAGTCACTTGACAACACAAAGACAACTACTATTAATGTTTAAAAAAAATTCTTATAACTTTCAGTGATTCAATATCTAGACTTAATTTGTAAGAGTTAATTACCACAATAATTTTGAAATTTGTCAATTTTTGTAATTTAAACATTAAATTTGCATAATTGATAATTAAATCATCACGTTTGATTGGTGTTTCAAATTGATCTGATTGTCAATGAACTAATGGTATACTGAAATTTCATGTTAGATATCGTATCATCGCTAAAGAAATTACTCCACAAACCCCAAATTAACCACAACTTCTCCACTATAATAAATTCCTAAACAAACCTTTCTTCATAATCAATTTTCACTCTCTCAATGCACTAATTCAATTCTTAACATACATGCAAGCTACTTCTTCTTCTCAATACCCCTTCTAATCCATTGATTCAATACTTCATCCATTGATTATCATGTCTCAGGAAGTAAAGGTTCAACCCCATGAAACTTTCTCCTTTACTTTTTTTTTCGGTAAAATTAACTCTAATTGAGACTCTAATGCTTGATAGTTCATAGCTCTCGAAATCTCATAGTTCTAAATACAATTAGCATTGACCCAATGCTTATTCATTCATTCTTTTTTTTTTTTATCAAAAAATATAGGAGATTCATTAGATGAGAAACCAATACAAGGCCACAAGCCCAATAAACATAGTTTGCTGTAATCACTCCCACCCAAGTCCAAAAACAAAGGTCTGAAGCCCATACAAAGGAAACCTAGGACTAAAAATGGGTTAATTGATATCTTTTCCATCAACAACCATCACTGATGTCTTCAACAAGGATGATGCCCTCAAATAGTAAAGCCAGCCAATAAGAGCCTGAATATTTTAAAGGGAAGTTACACAAGTAAAACTTGAAACATTAAAGGGACACCCAACTAGATTCGAAGCTCCCAGATCAAGTATCCCAACCAAAAGTTCAACCTTAACATATATAGGGGAGTGAAGCAACAAAACAACTAATGAACCACTAGGCTAGGACTAGTGCTAGATGAACTGGGAAATGGCATGGTAAAGACATAGGCATCTTAATCTTCTATAGCCCCATTGGATGATGCTCAAAAAATAGTACCACTAAGAATGCCAACAAACAGGAAAGACTCCCTTCTATCAAAGCAAAACCATCACCTACCAACCTTGAAGGGAAGCATCACCATCAACCTTAATGCTCTCTAACCCAACATGCAGCTGGCTTTGAACAACCCAAAACATAGCCCCAACAATGAAGGGCACTGAAAACTACACAATGAGAGACTAACAGACTAAAAAAAAAAAGAAAATAAATCAAAATAAAACAAAAATACACACAAAGAGATGAAACTACTTTATTAATAACAAAGTCTAATGATTTTTCTCATTCATGAGAATAGTGCTCATGTGCTCAATAGAGATAAAGTCTAACATGTAAGGCCCATTATGGACAATATCTTTTGATTTAAAAAGCTTCATATAGATGGCAGTGAAATTTACCTATTATTTTCATATAAGGATTTGGCATAATATTTAGTGCCACTTGATTTTTATTTCTTTAAAAAGTTATATAATAATCCAAATCATAATTATATAACTTATATTATCATGAATTTTTTAATATATATATATATATATTGTTGGAACATTTTAATATCAAATAAAATAATTTATTAAACATATTAATTAAAATAACTTAAGATTATTTATTTAACTATTAATGAAAGTAACTTAAGTTGTTTAATAAGTTTAACTTAAAAATCATTTATTTTTCTACTAAAGTCATCTATAAATAGATGAGCTCTCAATCATTCTTTCTACAACATTAAAAAACACTAAGGAGGAAAACCTTAGAGGGAGTTTAAAATTCAAAGAAACGTGTTTTCTTGGTGGAGCTATGGATTCAACCACTAGTGCAGAGTTAGTTTGAATCACACGACCAAATTATCAGGCAATTGTATTATGGAGGGGACAAGTTATATAATGTCTATTGCATCGGTTTATGGGCATTGCCTACCGCAGAGGGCTTGAATCTCCTTAAAGAGAGTGAGATATCTATGCCTTAGCATGATCAATCTCGTTATTTTATTCCTCATGTTTTAATTATTATTTATGTTATTCTTTGTATTTTAATTATTATTTTATTGTAATTTCACAATAATTTTAAAGAGATTCAAATATGGAACCTATTGAAAAATTAACAGAGAACATAAGAGATCTAATAAGCCCTTCTACTTCAACAAAGCCCATTTCAAGAGATTGAAAGACAATGGTTGAGCAATCTGAAAAAGATGAGTATAATTGTCATTATTATATTCTAAACTATTGTTCTGATCAATATTATGATTATATGATAGTACTTATCGTTCTATAAAGAAAATATAGAAAGCTTATAGTTAATACTGAGCAAGCTGGTGTGAAGAATTATGCTATTGTTGCTTTTTCTGTTATCAAATGGTGGTTAGCAAGCCCTTTGTAATGCTAGCATAAGATACTTTTGTGACATGAGAACAATGGTAATACCACTAAGGTAAACTTAATCCCTTCAGATATTTTATATATACAAAAATTAACAATTACCTTAAGAATTACTTTTAAAGCCTTGGGAATTATTCATGAGAACCATAACTCCATATTCACTTACTTTTAATGGTGTAACTAAATGGCAAAAAAAATATAACACTTATTTAGAATTGACTAATGCCATTTTGGTTTATGCTGGAGCTCCCTCAAATCTTTGGGGTGAAGTTATACCAACTACATATCATGCATTAAATCATGTGTCACAAAAAAAAAAATAGTAAATTGATTTCATTTGAGTTATGAGAGGGTATTAGCCAAATTTGGAATATATTAAAGTATGCAGTTGTCTAGCTTATATTAGATTACTAGATTCCAAAAGACCCAAATTGGGAGTTAGAGTCATTGCTTGTGTTTTATATGATGTGCTTGAAATAACACTTCATTTAAATTTCTAGATATTAAAAATAATATAATCTTTGAGTCTGAAGATGCTATATTCCTTGAAGATAAATTTCCTTTTAATTCAAAAATTAGTGGGGTTCATAGAGCCTAGATGAGAAAACAAATTGTGCAAGCTAACTAAATCCCTTTATGGCTTAAGGAAGGCATCAAAATAGTGGCATGAAAAACTTGATTCTTACATGATTGAAAATGGCTTCAAATGAATTAAGTATGATAAGTGCATTTATTATAAATTATTTGATGATGAATATGTTATTATTAGCCTCTATATTGATGATATGTTAATTTTTTGCTATAATATGCATGTGATTAGAGAGACCAAAAATATACTTTGCAGTCATTTTGATATATAAGATCCCGGTGAGGCTAATTTCATACTTAGCATGAAAATCACTAAAATAGATGATGGTATTTTTCTTGATCAGTCAAATTATATTGAAAAATTATTGAATAAATTTAATTTTATTAACAGCAAGCATGTTGCCACTCTTTCTAATTCTAGTATTCATTTATTTCCTTTTAAAAGTGAAAATGAAATTACTAATCAAAAGGAATATGCTCGCATTATTAGAAGCTTGCATTTATTTAACTGATTACACTAGATCTAATATTGCTTATACAATATAAGTACTAAGCAGGTATATAAGCAAGCCAAGTAAAGATCATTGGTGTAGAATGGATAGAATAATTAAGAATATTTAGTTGATACTAACAACTATAGTTTGTTGTATAAAAAGATATCCTGTAATACATGAAGAATATTGTGATGCTGATTGGAATACGCTATCAGGTGATTTTCTCTCTACCATAGGTTACATTTTTAATTTGGGAAGTGGTACTATACCTTGGAAATCTAAAAAACAAACAACTATTGCCAATTCTACTATGGAAGCTGAACTCATTGCTTTAGCTTCAGCCAGTGAAAAGACAAATTGGTTAAGAGACTTGCTATATGAAATTCCATCATGGGAAAGACCTACCCCACCAATATTAATACATTGTGATAGTACCACAACATTTTGGTAGAGTGAAAAGCCATTATTATAATGGTAAATCCAAATCCATAAAAAGAAAACACAGTACTATAAAATTATATAAATATTCAAATAATCTTGCAGATCCATTTACTAAGGACTTAGCAAGAGAAAGGATTTGGAATACATCGAGGGGACTGCGATTAAACCCTATACAATCAAGAATCACATATAAGGATACCCAATCAAAGGACTAGATATCCTGTAATTGGATTCAATGGAAAAAAAATGAATTATATGGTGGTCATAAGAAATGCACTATATATTATTCAACCTATCCTTATGATGTGAGTTCATTTATCATGTAATGTAAAGAGAAGGTTGAGTTGAAAAAAAAAATACTTTTAAGGAATTTTTGTGGCTCTTTATAAGTGGGGTGTTAGAATTACAGGAGCACCCTTGATAGATTTCACCAATATGAATGCAGAGGTGGGTTGCATCCTATAAGAATCAGGTTTATTGTTCAATACACTCATGAAAACTGGGATAGTACAAGGCCGTAATGTGTTGGCTGTCAAAGCTCATGTATGTTAATACCTAGATCTTTAAGTGTCAGCAATTATCCTTTATTTCCCCTAAGCAGTTAAAATTCAAGTTTGAGTTCACTCTAATTTTGGAGTAGAAGTGATTGTTTTGCTAAGTGAAGGTTCAATGCAAAGTCACACTTTCATTAGGCATCAGGATTTGGCTAGTAAACTCATTTTCCAATAATTTTAGGATGAGTGGGGGAATGTTGGAACATTTTAATATAAAATAAAATAATTTATTAAACTTATTAATTAAAATAACTTAAGTTTATTTATTTAACCATTAATTAAAGTAATTTAAGTTGTTTAATAAATTTAACTTAGAACTCGTTTATGTTTCTACTAAAGTCATCTATAAATTGATGAGCTTTCAACCATTCTTTCTACAACATTCAAGAGAGTTTAAAAGTAAAAAAAAGGTGTTTCTTGGTGGAGTTTCGGATTCAACCATTAGTGCAAAGGTAGTTTGAATCACACAACAAACTTATCAGGCAATTGTATCTTGGAGGGGACAAGTCAATATATAATATTGTTGCATCAGTTTACAAGCATTGTCTACTGCTTAGGGCTTGAATCTCCTTAAACAAAGTGAAATATCCATGCATTAATATGATCAATCTCACTATTTTATTCTTTATGTTTTAATGATTATTTAATTTATTTTCTATATTTTAATTATTATTTTAATTTTTTATAGTTTCGCCAACATATATAATGGTTATAATTTGTAATATGGTTATAATTTGTAATATGGATGAATTTTATTGATATCCTTTACAATTAATTACTTATCCTTTATATCCTTAAATATTTATTTATTGTTATTTTTATTTAAATGTGTCACATACAATTTACAAAAAGAAAATTGAAACAAGCACTCGATAATAGTAGTAATAATACTAATAAACTTATATACATTTGCTTTACAATTTAGATGATCAAATATTATGAATTCCATTAGAAAATCCTTCCCCTTTCTCATATAAAGACACAAGCTTCTCACGTAAAGTCTCACAATCCAATTTGTAACTTCTGTCCACCTGTAGATTTCACAAGTTCAAAGATTAGAAACAAAATTTATATGCAAATATTTCTAAAATATGATAATTTTTATCAATAAATTTTAGTTTAATAATATAAAAATGACCTTTAAGTCTGTAAAGTACTTATTTAGCATTAAAATCGAAGGGTTAAAATTATTTTTCTAAAAAAAAAAGTATAATTTTAAATTCTGTTAAAAAAAAGTTTCAAAAAATTATTTTATTATTCTAATATTCTTATGATTAAAATTTTTTAAATTTAATTTTATATTTTTTTTAATATTCCGTGACTAGTGTATTTAAAAAAAGTATTTTTTTAATAATAGTTCCAACAATAATACTAAACATGCTTAAAATCTTGATTCTAAATTTTTATTAAATTTAATTATATAAATAAATATATAATTTTTTTAAATATATATACTTTGTCACTCTAGTTATAATTATAAAGCACATTCAGTAAGAAATCTTTTTAATTTTTTTTAATTTTGTATCTTAATTTAAAAAAAATACTTAAAATTATAAAAATAATTAATAAATCAACCACCAATAAAAATTAATTTCTTTTTTTTTCTAAAATAATAATTTAAAGTATTTATTTAAAAATATTTTTCATTACTTATTAATGTGTCTTATTTTAATTTAATTAGATTATTGCAATGTAACCCAATTTTAGATTGTTTTTAGCATTAGATTATAATTAGTCATTTTGTCAACACAATTGACCAGCTTATTTATTTTTTATTTTAATATATAATTTAATATTTATTTTCATAAAATTTTATATTTCAAAATCATACTATAAATTTTTTTTAATAATAAAATTCTTAATTAATTATATTACATACAATTAAAATTTTGTTAAAATATTAAATAATTGTATCTTATTAAAATTAAATTAAATTTTTATTTCCAAAATATTATTAATTATTTTTGTCTAAATATTTTTTTTATAAAAAATGTAACAATATAATATTTTTAGAGTAACTATAACAATAAATATGCTAAAAAAAATCTTAAATATTATGATAATATTCAATTATTATTATTATGTCAAATAATTTTTTAATTTTTGATTTGCATTTTATTCTTTTTTTTAAGGTCTTAAGTTTATTGTTCTAAATTTAAATTGTTTATACTTCTTAGCAGCCGTAAATCTTTATTGTTTGATTTTCCTATATAATACTTCATATTTTTTTTAAATAATATTTATTTATTTTTTTTATATAAATCATTGAAAAGTTATACGGTTAATGTTATATCTCTTTATTCTAGTTATTTGATTTTCAAACTCTATATTCTTTGTAGGAATGCTTATTTTTTTAAGTATAATCTATAATTATGTATACAACAAAAAAAAAAAAAAACAGTTTATTATTATAAACATAAACATAATGTATTCAAAAAAAAATATAATGAATATTTAAAAAATAATACAAATTTTAAAAAATATAAAATAATTAAATTATCTATATAAACAAGTAAAAAGTGAGAGATTTTAATAACTCATACACCTAATATTTAAGAGAAATGAGAAATAAATTTATTTTCTACTATTAATAAATAAATTATTTAATAGTGACATAAATACTATTTTGAATTTTAAAATTTAACAAATTGTAACACACCTATATTAAGTAGTCTATACATTCTACTGTTCTGGTGATTAGTGTCTGTTCGGACAGTCAGGATGTCTAGAATTATGTTTAAATTATCTAGAAAAATCATAACTAAAAATTAATAGAAATTATATGAAGGTAAAATGGAAATAAGAAAAACAAAGTATAATCAGTTAAATGAGCCGAGGTTCCCGAAATGGTAAGTGACTGTGAGCTCAGTTGCTGCCCTAATTTCTTATGGGACCCTATGACACCCCAGGCCTGGGAATAATTGCGAAGTTAGTGGAAGTGTGAAAACCACAGAAAAGAATAGAGAACAAGCTCAAATAATTGAATCAGGGTTCATGAAGCAATATAGTACTATTGGAAAAACGAATCAGACCGATAAGGGGTAATTTGGTCAATTCACCCTTAGAGGTGACTCTTAGCCTAAATGTCCATTAAAATATAGGAAATTAAAATTATGAAAAATGGAATTAAATTGAAGAGGTGAATGGAAGAAAAGAAAACAAAAAGAAAAGAAATTCAAAAGTAAAAGCTTTATGACATCATCAATGATGCAAGCATTATGTAATAGAAATTTATAATTTAAAATTTTGAAATTATGGATAAATGTTGACATAAAAGACCAAATAAAAAAAAAAAAAGAGAAAAATCATTTCTATCTTCTTCTAGCCATCCACTCTCTCTCTTCTCTCTCTCTCTCTCATTTTCTTTCTTCCATCATGAAAGCTCCTCTCAAGCTTTTATAAACCCAAATTTAGCCATAAATTCCCTAACTCCCTTAAGTAAAACTTATTTTTGAGTCTTGATTTGAAGATTGAAAGTGAAAAAGAAGCTTTTATAAACCCAAATTTAGCCATAAAACTCCCTTAAGTAAAACTTATTTTTGAGTCTTGATTTGAAGATTGAAAGTGAAAAAGAAGGGAAAATTGAAGAGTTGAGAAGAGGAAAAGAGGTTAGTAATGATTCTTCCAATTTTCTCTCTATATTCATGAGTAAGCACTTAAATTAAGTTATAATTTGTTGAAAATGAAACAAAAATAACAAGTTAGGGAACTCTATGAATTTCAGCAGCCATGGGGTATTGGGGGAAATGATGTGTTTTAATTCAATAAATCATGTATATAAGCCCAATTGAGTGAGTAGGTGTTAGAGATACACTTTAGTTTCATGAATTATGACAATTGGAAATTAGGGTTCTTGGCACTGAGGGTTTTGGTTGGAAATTGGGGATTTTGGTCAATTGATGACCAATTGACCTTGTTGATGCTAAATTGGTCAATTGGTGTGCTTATGAGTGCATATGAATGCATGGAGTTGAATTGGGATTGAATGTGGTAATGCCCAAATCTGGACAGCTTGACCTTTGTCCCTTTAAATGGTTATAACTGAAATTATGTTGCTCTAATTGGTGTGAGGCCAATTAGAGATGAAAACTAAGACCCAAAGCAACAATTTTCATACAGAAATCTTGCCCTAAAACTGACCAAAAGTTAGTGTAAAATTAGGTTGAATCCGGATTAGGTACATCGCCATCGAACTAAATTGACCATATGAACAGTACTTATTCAAATGGTCATAACTCTGTGTAGAAAGGTTCAAATGACCTAATTTTTATATCAATGGAAAGGTTAAACATAGTAGAACAACTTTCATGAGGAACATAAACTCAAATTCGGACCATAACCTGGTCAAATTGACAACCGAACTTAGGTTACCAAATCTGTCAGACCTAAATTTGTCTAGAATTTCTGGGTTTTGACCAATCCGGCTAGCCTTAGTAAAAGTGGCATAACTTGAGCTACAAAACTCCAAATGGAGTGATTCAAAAAAGAGAATTAAAACTAGACACATTAAGAAACAACATTGAAGAAGGAAAGTTAACCAAATTTCCACTGTAGATAGGTCTAATGGAACAGTAAACTTAGGAAACAAAATCTAAATTTTTGCAAATTCTTCCAATAAGTTTTGAATTGAGATTGGCAACCAATACCAACAAATTTAGGACTTAAAATGTGGTATGTGGGGGTAATTAGAACTAGCATACCTATTAAGTATGAGAAAGTCAATATTTTACTAAATTAATTAAGTGAATAGTAACCACCATAACTAAGAATACAAAGAACTCAATTTATGGGATTATATAAGTAAATTTTAAATGCAAAATGCAATTGTTAGAATTATTGTTAGAAATAATTTGGATAAATATTGAAACACTTATAATTATGTGTTTCAGTAGAAAAAGAGACCATAAAAGATAAGGAAAAAGTTAGTCAAGGCAGAGAGGCGACTCATTCTAGGTTTATACACAACTAATTTTGTTCTAGTATTTTAATTTTGTAATTGAGTTGAATGAGTTGTAACTATAAATTGTTTTGGTTGCAATTTATGATTTTCTCCTTGAATTTATTTAATTATGTGTTGCCAACCCTATAAGGGAAATTTCAATGAAATATGTTATGTGATTTGAAATGCAATTATTTGAATGGAATTTTTATGAATTGGTTTTTAAACTACAATTAGCATGACAGTCCCATTCGGAACTCCCCAGTAGTAACAGCTATTTAGGATTTGGTAATTAAAATTTCTTATGTCTCCCATTAATAACAGTTAGTGGGGTAAGACTATATGAGTACTCATTAGCTAACTAGCCCTTCCCTCATTAATAATGGTTAGTGAGGTGATTTGCTTTGTCGTGGTGTACAACACGGTATTGATCGTGAAATTTTATGTCATGGTCTAGACTGTATGTTCTTAGCAACACTTTTTTCTTTAAGATTTGTGAAATATGATTGAAATGATGGTTTTTAGTGATTTGATAATTTGATATGTTTCATTATTATGAAAACTTTGATTTGTTATGAATTGATTTATTTTATTTTATAATGTTTTGTTTATATTAGTTGTGTACCACTGGGTGAAATTACTCAGCGATGGCTTTTCTTGCTGTAGCAGATAGGAAAAAGGATAAAGAAGCAAAGTGAGCTGCTTAGAGCTGAGATTAGAGTTTATTTTGGACTTATTCTGGGTATATCAATTATACCCCTTTGTAAATTTTCTTTTGATGTAAATTAAATTGTATGTATCCATATGTGAATGTTGAGCAATTGTATAAAAGATATACTATCATTTTGGTCAATGTAAATTTTTATAATATAAACTTGTTTATTTTTTTTTTATAAATGCAGTAGTTAAACTTCTTTGAGAATTCTATAAATTGTGATTTTGCTTGAAATTGTGTTGAATTGAGAATGGATGGTGATGAGTGTAAATGGAGTTGTGGGAATTATAAATATTGGGAGTATTTCTAACAGGTTTTGAAGAACTATTTTCTCATTTTTAGCCGGCATTCTGCTGAATTTTTTATAAAATTTTCAGAAATCCTAATTTTATAATAAATTTAATTTATGACATAAACTTCAATTAATGGTTTGAATAATTATTCAATATTACCCCCCATTTTAAAAATGAATAAAAATTATTTTAAAATTCCTTGTAGTATATTTAATGAGTTATCGGTAGGCAAAGTTCGGTAATTCATTAGGTATACTACGAGATCATGTTATACCTTACGGAAGGGTAAGATGTGACATATTTTAGTGGTATCAGAGTAATGTTTTGAATGAGTTTTGAACTATGCATTTGAATATTTTTTTTGATAAGTACAACTGCTCAATGTCATTGTTTGATACATGCGATGCATTTACATCATGAATATGAACTAATGGGGATTATCCTCTTTATGTTGGTTGTTAGGGAGTGGAATTTCTATAAATTAGAATGGAAGAAGGGGATCATTCTGTTGAGCGATCTGTGAGGTGAGACACGGAGGAAGCCCAGCTCTCCCGAACGTTATTGGGTCGCTACACGGCTTCACCCATGTTGCGATTTCTTGCTCGATTCGCTCGTGATAGTTACCTGTTTCAACAAATGGCTAGGAACATGATAACCCAAGCCCCAACCCAAGCACGATGGTGCAACCATAGCCTCGGCCAGGCAATATGATAAATTAATGAAATTTGGGGCTCTTGAATTCAAAGTCTTGTGGATCCACTAGAGCGAGCCTTTGGATTGAAAGAATGGAAAGGGTATTCAAGAAGTTGCATTGTACAAAAGAACTCAATTTTGAATACTCGGTCTCTCTGTTGCAAGGGGATGCTTATGAATGGTGGAAGACCATCCCTCATAGTTTAGTGGAGCCCCCTGTTCTGACTTGGTCGGATTTTCTGAGGGAATTTAGACAGAAATGGGTCCCTAACACATATGTTAACATGAAATTGCAAGAGTTTTTGAGCTTGAAACAAGGGAATAGAACAGTAGCAGAGTATGAGAGAGACTTCTCCAAACTAAGTCATTATGCGGGAAACCTACTTACCACTAGCAGAGATCGATGTAAGTAGTTTGAGGCTGGTCTGAAGCCCAGTTTGAGGATGCAAGTAGTGGGATTCAGACATGAAAACTTCTCTGAGCTAATATCTCAAGCACTAAAACTAGAAATAATTGAATTGGAAGGGGCACCTAACAAGGGTTCTGAATAGAAAGAAAAGCTGGAAAGATTCGATCAAGCTCACGATAGTGGGTCGGAAAGAAAGCACTTTGGAGGATCTAGCTCACACAAGTCTGGTAGAGGTAGATCTTCAGGACAGAAACCACCCCGACCTAGCCAACAGACATCTAGAGCAATAGCTCCAGTCCTTACTTGTGAAACATGTGGGAAAGTACACAGAGGGGTCTGTTACAAGGCTATTGGAGCCTATTATAATTGTGGTGGAACTGGCCATTTTGCAAAAATATTGTGTGAGTGCTCGCAGAGCTACACCACCTACTACAGCTGAAAGCTCAATTCAGAGTTCTACCTCCAGAGGTTCGCAGACGACTAGAGGCGAGGTAGGCGAGGTAGTACTTCTAGCGATCGAGCCACGATTAATCATCTTGAACAAAGTGGTGCACCGGCTAGGGTATACACCATACGGCAATGGGAAGAGGCTAAAACTTTTGACATAGTTGCTGGTACTTTCTCAATCTTTAATCAAGATGTATATGTATTGTTTGACCCGAGTTTTACACATTCTTATGTTAGTGCCAGCATCACTGGTTATATGCTGTTCCTTGTATGAAAATGAATTTTGAGGTGTTAGTAACTAGTCCGTTAGGACAAGAGGTTAGGGTCAATAGGGTGTATAAGGATTATCCTTTAGTGATCCAAGGACATACTTTTTTGTTAGATTTGATAGAAATGCCTTTCAGAGATTATGACATTATCTTGGGCATGGATTGGTTAGCCAGACATCATGCTATGATTGACTGTAGACTGAAAACATTCACTTTTGGTCTCCCTCAGTATGGTGATGTGGTAATACATGGAGAGAGACAATTATTGCCATTAAATCTCATTTCGGTTGCACTAGCTAGAAAAATGATCAGAAAGGGGTGTGAAGCATATTTGGCCTATGTGAGAGACACCCGAGTAGGGAGTCATTCATTAAGGGATATTCCTACAGCATGTGACTTTCCAGATGTATTTCCTGAAGAATTACTAGGGTTACCTCCAGAAAGAGAAGTGCAATTTGAAATAGAGGTTATGCCTAGTGTGGACCCAATCTCCATTACACCTTATAGAATGGCACCTGCAGAGTTAAAGGAGTTGAAGGTGCAGTTGCAAGAATTGCTTGACAAGGCTTCATCCACCCTAGTGTGTCACCTTGGGGAGCACCAGTACTGGTTGTTAAGAAGAAAGATGGTACTCTCCGTCTATGTATTAATTACAGACAGTTGAATAAGATGACCATAAAGAATAAATATCCACTGCCTCGCATAGATGAATTGTTTGATCAATTGAAGGGTGCAACTGTGTTCTCTAAAATTGATTTAAGATCGGGCTATTATCAGTTGAGGGTGCAAGAGCAGAGTATTCCAAAAATTGCTTTTAGAACTCGATATGATCACTATGAGTTTCTGGTTATGCCATTTGGGTTGACTAATGCTCCAGCTACTTTTATGGACCTGATGAACACTATCTTCAGGCCATACTTAGATCAATTTGTTGTAGTATTTATTTATGACATATTTGTGTATTCGAAGAGTGCAGAGGAGCACGATAGACATCTGCGGATTGTGCTATAGACTTTAAGGGAGAAACAGTTGTATGCCAAGTTATCGAAGTGTGAATTTTGGCTGGAAGAAATTTCTTTCTTGGGGCACATTGTATCAGTTGAAGGTATAAAGGTAGATCCTAGCAAGGTTGAAGCTATCCTTAATTAAAAGCCGCCCAGGAATATTACAGAAGTTCGCAGTTTTCTGGGTTTAGCTGGTTACTACAGCCGTTTTGTGAAGGGATTTTCTATGTTAGCATCTCCACTGACCAAGCTACTTCGGAAAGATGTAAAATTTTAGTGGACTGATAAATGCCAGTAGGATTTTGATGAGTTGAAGAGATGTTCGATAGAAGCTCCAGTCTTGACTTTACCTACTCCGGGTAAAGAATACACTATTTATAGTGATGCTTCTCACAATGGGTTAGGTTGTGTACTGATGCAAGACCAAAATGTTATTGGTTATGCATCACGTCAGCTGAAGCCACATGAGAGAAACTACCCTACACATGACTTGGAACTAACAGCTATTGTATTTGCTCTAAAGATCTGGAGACATTATCTGCATGGAAAAAAGTGTTATATTTACACAGATCATAAGAGCTTGAAATATCTAGGCACATAAAAGGAGTTGAATTTGAGACAGAGGAGATGGCTAGAACTGATTAAAGACTATGACTGCTCGATAGATTATCAGCCAAGAAAAGCAAATGTGGTAGTAGATGCCTTAAGTTGCAAGACTATGGCTAGTTTAAGGGTTTCTCCTTTATCTATAGTGCATGAGTTGAGGGCACTACATGCAAATCTGGAGATAGATGAGGAGGGGCAGATGATAGCTGCTTGGCAAGTGAAGCCAATGTTGATTGGTTAGATAAAAAAAGCTGCATAGAATGATGAAAATTATCAAAAATTGATGGAAGAGACTCGGAATGGTAAGAAGCCAGATGTTACAGTGAATGATGATGGCTTACTGTTATACCAGGGCAGAATGTGCATTCTAAATGATGTGGAATTGAAGCAAGTCATTATGAAAGAAGCACATGATTCTCCTTTTGTTATGCACCCTGATGGCACTAAAATGTACAAAACGGTAAAAGAGCATTATTGGTGGAATGGGATGAAGAAAGACATAGCAGAGTATGTAGCCAAATGCCTAACTCGTCAGCAAGTAAAGGCAGAGTATCAAGTGCTAACTAGTTTGCAACACCTATTGCCGATTCCTGAGTGGAAATGGGAAAGAATCACAATGACTTTATGATGGGGCTTCCTAGAACACAAAAGAATCGTGATACAGTATGGGTCATTGTGGACAGATTAACGAAGTCTGCTCACTTTTTGCCAGTGAGGATGGACTATAACCTGGACAAATTGGCTAAACTGTACCTTGATGAGATAGTGAGACTTCATGGAGTGCCAGTATCGATTGTGTTAGACAGAGATCCAAGGTTCACTTCTAAATTCTAGGGTAGTTTGCAAAGAGCCCTGGGAACTAGATTGAACTTCAGTACGATATTCCATCTAAAAAAGACGGTCAGTTTGAGAGGGTGATTCAAATTTTGGAGGATATGCTATAAGCTTGTGTGATTGAATTTGAAGGTAGTTGGGATACACACTTGCCTTTGATTGAGTTTGCCTACAACAATAGCTATCAATCTAGTACTATTGGAAAAACGGATCAGACCGGTAAGGGGCAATTTGGTCAATTCATCCTTAGAGGTGACTCTTAGCCTAAATGTCCATTAAAATGTAGGAAATTAAAATTATGAAAAATAGAATTAAATTGAAGAGGTGAATGGAAGAAAAGAAAACAAAAAGAAAAGAAATTCAAAAAGTAAAAGCTTTATGACATCATCAATGATGTAAGCATGATGTAATAAAAATTTGTAATTTAAAATTTTGAAATTATGGATAAATGTTGACATAAAAGACCAAATAAAAAAAAAGAGAAAAAAATCATTTCTATCTTATTCTAGCCATCCACTCTCTCTCTTCTCTCTCTCTCATTTTCTTTCCTCCACCATGAAAGCTCATCTCAAGCTTTTATAAACCCAAATTTTAGCCATAAATTCCCTAACTCCCTTTAGTAAAACTTGCTTTGAGTCTTGATTTGAAGATTGAAAGTGAAAAAGAATGGAAAATTGAAGAGTTGAGAAGAGGAAAAGAGCTTGAAAGAGGTTAGTAATGATTCTTCCAATTTTCTCTCTATATTCATGAGTAGGCACTTAAATTAAGTTATAATTTGTTGAAAATGAAACAAAAATAAAAAGTTAGGGAACTCTATGAATTTTAGCAGCCATGGGGTATTGGGGGAAATGATGTGCTTTAATTCAATAAATCATGTATATAAGCCCAATTGAGTGACTAGGTGTTAGAGATACACTTTAGTTTCATGAATTGTGACAATTGGAAATTAGGGTTCTTGCACCTGAGGGTTTTGGTTGGAAATTGTGGATTTTGGTCAATTGATGACCAATTGACCTTGTTGATGCTAAATTGGTTAATTGGTGTGCTTATGAGTGCATGTGAATGCTTGGAGTTGAATTAGGATTGAATGTGGTAATGCCCAAATCTGGACAGCTTGACTCTTGTCCCTTTAAATGGTTATAACTGAAATTCTGTTGCTCCAATTGGTGTGAGGCCAATTGGAGATAAATACTAAGACCCAAAGCAACAATTTTCATGCAGAAACCTTACCCTAAAACTGACCACAAGTTAGTGTAAAATTAGGTTGAATCTGGATTAGGTACACTGCCACTGTATAAAATTGATCATATGAACAGTACTTATTCAAATGGTCATAACTCTGTGTAGAAAGGTCCAAATGACCTGATTTTTATACCAATGGAAAGCTTAGACATATTAGAACAACTTTCATGAAGAACACAACCCCAAATTCTGATCATACCCTAGTCAAATTGACAGCCAAACTTTGGTCACCAAATCTGCCAAACCTAAATTTGCTCAAAATTTTTGGGTTTTGACTAATCCGGCCAGCCTTAGTAAAAATGGCATAACTTGAGCTACAAAACTCCAAATGGAGTGATTCAAAAAGGGAATTAACACTAGACACATTAAGGAACAACTTTTTTAAGAAGGAAAGTTGACCAAATTTCCACTATAGATAGGTCCAATGGAACAGTAAATTTAGGAGACAAATTTGAATTTTTGGAATTTCTTCCAATGAGCTTTGAATTGAGATTGACAACCAATGCCAACAAATTTAGGATAAAAAATGTGGTATGTGGGGTTATTTAGAACTAGCATACCTATTAAGTATGAGAAAGTCAACATTTTACTAAATTAGTCAAGTGAATAGTAACCACAATAACTAAGAACACAAAGAACTCAATTTATGAAATTATATAAGTAAATTTTAAATGCAAAATGCAATGTTAGAATTATTGTTAGAAATAATTTGGATAAATATTGAAACACTTTAATTTGTATATTTCAGTAGAAAAAGGGACCGTAAAGGATAAGGAAAAAGTGAGTCAAGGCAGAGAGGTGACTCATTGGAGGTTTATACACAACTAATTTTGTTTAAGTGATTTTAATTTTGTAATTGAGTTGAATGAGTTATAACTATAAATTGTTTTAGTTGCAATTTATGATTTTCTCCTTGAATTTATTTAATTATGTGTTGCCAACCCTATAAGGAAAATTTCTTTGAATGAAATGTGTTATGTGATTTGAAATGCAATTATTTGAATGGAATTTTTATGAATTGATTTTTAAACCACAGTTAGCATGATAGTCCCATTCGGAACTCCCCAGTAGTAACGACTATTTGGGATTTGGCAATTAAAATTTCTTATGTCTCCCGTTAATAATGGTTAGTGAGGTAAGACTATATGAGTACTCATTAGCTAGCTAGCCCTTCCCTCATTAATAACGGTTAGTGAGGTGATTTGCTTTGTCGTGGTGTACAACACGGCATTGATCGTTAAATTTTGTATCATGGTCAAGACTGTGTATTCTTGGCAATACCTTTTTCTTTGAGATTTGTGAAATATGATTGAAATAATGGTTTTTATTGATTTGATAATTTGATATGTTTCATTATTATGAAAACTTTGATTTGTTATGAATTGATTTATTTTATTTTATAATGTTTTGTTTATATTAGTTGTGTACCACTAGGCAAAATTACTCAGCGATGGCTTTTCTTGCTGTAGCAGATAGGAAAAAGGATAAAGTAGCAAAGTGAGCTACTTGGAGCTGAGATTAGAGTTTATTTTGAACTTATTCCGGGTATATCAGTTATACCCCTTTGTAAATTTTCTTTTGATGTAAATTAAATTGTATGTATCCATATGTGAACGTTGAGCAGTTGTATAAATGATATACTATCATTTTGGTCAATGTAAATTTTTGTAATATAAACTTGTTTATTTTTTTTTTATAAATGCATTGGTTAAACTTCTTTCAGAATTTTATAAATTGTGATTTTGTTTGAAATTTTGTTGAATTGAGAATGGATGGTGATGAATATAAATGAAGTTGTGGGAATTATAAATATTGGGAGTGTTTTTAACAGGTTTTGAAGAACTGTTTTCTCCATTTTTAGCCGGTATTGTGCCGAATTTTCTGTAAAATTTTCGAAAATCCTAATTTAATCAAAAATTTAATTTATTACCTAAACTTCAATTAATGGTTTGAATAATTATTCAATATTACTCCCCATTTTATAAATGAATGAAAATTATTTTAAAATCCCTTGTAGTATATTTAATGAGTTATCGGCAGACAAAGTTTGGTAATTCATTAGATATACTACGGAATCATGTTATGATTTACGGAAGGGTAATGTGTGACATAAATGATTTGTATTATATTTTAAATTAGATTATGTAAGCCAATAAAAATATAAAAAAAAATAAAAATTTTACATCTTTAAAAGAAATAAAATAAATAAAAAGAAAAAAATATGAAGATGCAAATTTTAAAATTAAAGAGGATAAATGAAATTTTAAAGTAATCAATATATATAGGCAATTGATATTATTTGTTAAATCATTAAGTCATCTAGATTACAAAACGTGACACATGATAAATTTTTAAGTATATTAATAAACTAAATAACTTAATTTTGTATGGTCATTTTTATACTTTAATTTTAATATATGTATATTGATTGCTAATAATTAGTCCTATTAGTTACCTCAGTAATATATTCCATTAATGAAAAGCATATTCCATTGTGCGAAAGATATTTTTCATTTTTTTTAGTTAAGCACTAAAAGTTTATTTTTACTTTTTTGTTAATTTTCACAAAAAATAACCTTGGAAAGCTCATATAAATTAAAAATATAAGAATTTAAAATCAACAAACAACAATAAGAACTTTCTTAATTTTGTTTTTCTAAAACAATACATTAAAATATTTTGACATTTTTAATAATTTTGAAAATATGATGAATTTTAACTTTTAAGTTACAATAATATCTTAATTCTTAAATAATTTTAAATTTCAAATATAATTTAAGTACAAAATTAAATATTTAAAAAATTTGGAGAAAAATGTTCTTAAAATATTTTGATTTATTATTTGAGAAAAGATATTTTCATTGGAAATTTTTGTAATTTTAGGACTTCTAACATTGTTATCCCTTATATTTAATAAAAAAATATATAATTTTATATAAAATTAGTTATCCATTTGTGTGTTGTATGGTAATAATTTTTTTTAAAAAAATTTTATTTAATCTAAATTAAGTAAATTAAATTATTAATTTAAAATAATAAATACCCAATTGTATTTTAAGCAAGCATAATAATAATAATAATAATAATAATAATAATAATAATAATAATAATAATATACCTGAAGATGTAAATTATAGAAGACTCTGCCTCCAAAGGATTGGAAGGAAGAAGAATTGATTAAAACATGATCATCCTCCAGTAAATGAAGCAAGATTTCTGATAGTGGAGTTGTACGGATAATGAAAGTGGAAATCTGAATTAGAACTTCTGTGTCACTGAGATGAGTAGCTGATACTGCTGATAAAGAGCTGCGAGTACTGATGCCTTTTCTTTGCTTTACTTGCTGATGCTGACCTTGCTTAGATATCTTTGATAAGAGTTCCTCTTTCATTTGAACCAACTTCTTCACTTCCTGTTGTAGTTCTGGTATGAACTTTAGCACCCGAGAAACTGTGGCTGGTATGCTCAGTTTCTTCTGTTTATTAACATCAGCAAAACCCACTTAAAATCTTGATTTGTGCATTTACTAAACACACTTTAGCTGATTTTACATAAATTTTGATACAAATATTTAATCTAATAAATATTAAGCCCATTTTTATATAAAATAAAACTTATGTTAAATGCACTAAAAAAATTATACCCAATTAAGTCTTTTTATTTTAAATTCCTACTTAATCAAGCATATAATTACATAATTACATAATTAATTGAATGCATCATTTGATAACGCTTAAAGTGTAACTATTTAACCTTAAATTTATAAAAGTATAACTAATAAATCCATTAATTTTATAAAAGTATAACTAAAATTTAAAGCACCTGCAATTCACATCTACACATTCACCGGTTGTAGGAGTTAAATAATTATACTTTTATAAATTGTATGCAATTAAATATGAGATTGTTAAATTAATTTTCAATGAAGGCCGGGAGTTATAGAGTTTTATGTTAAATTTAACATGTATTTTTTAGGGAAAATAACAATGGAAGAAAAGGGTACACACCGTTTGATCGGCTGCCGGAAGCAGAAATCGAAGAGAAGAATAGAGGGAGTTCATCTTTTTCCGACGATCACTTTCGCTTGCATTATGGTTAAGCTTCTTAACCGTATTAGGATCACCATTATAATCTGTAAAAGAAGCAGAGTGATCAAGCTCCAATATTTCTGGAGGTTGAGATTGAAAGAAATTAACATTAGCAGCTGTAATAATCGCCTTCTCAGCTTTTGTAGAGAAGTAGACTTGTTCATGGGCAATGGGGTCCTCCAATGGCCATCCATAGGTTTGAAACATAGAAGGAGACAAAGCTAACATGATAGGTATGGTTAGGTTTAGAGAAAAGAAATGTCTTGACTTATATATATACAAAAACCATACACATCATCATTAATTTGTTTGATTAATATTGGGAGGTGGAAGATAAATTATAAAAAGTAAATGAATAATTATGCTCCAACTTTATTAGAAATTGCATTATATATAGTAAGATGTTAAAGAAAATGCCACTTTACCAACCTTTTACTATTGAAAGATGGCATTATATAGTAAGATACTCAAGAAAATGACATTTTAGCTGCATGGATTGATCCTCTTGCTAGATTTATGTGCCGTGGTACTTTCAAATATTACTCATCATTTCCCCTTTTTTCACATCTTGAACTTCCTTTAATTATGAATCTAACAATTCATTAGTTCAACAGTTTATTTTACATAATTATTGTATATATAATGAATAAATTTTAACTGTTATCATAATGAAATTCATTATAATATATCATCATATTATAAAATTTCTCGTCCTCTTACTTAGTAGAATTACCACATCTCTCCTCTAATACAAGTAGAAATCAACATTTGAGTAAAAACAAAAAATTAATAGAATTATTATTATTATTATTATTATTATTATTATTATTATTATTATTTTGGTCATGAGTGAAACTCTACCTTTCCCTCTCCGTTGTTTTTTAATTAAAATAGAAGAAAAATGAATTTTTAAATTTGAGGTCCACTCATTATAGATGAAAGACGTATTGAAATGTAACATTTGATAATATTTTTATTTAGGGTAATTATTATATATATAATAATTTAATTATAATTATTAATTATAATTAAATTCACGTAAAATTTATCATAACTAATTATTATAATATAATATTTTCAATTGGTGTCAATTTTTTTCATTATTTTTCTCTGCTTTCAAACAGCATCTGGGGAGAGGCTGCTTGTTCTGGACACGTGTACCGTGCAGGGCTTCCACGAGACATTAGCATTCTCGCCCCTCACTTACACGTGCTTTGACTGCCACGTCTACTGGATTCCTTCGTTCCCCTGACCCAAGTAATTTTTTTTAAGATAAAATTTTAGTTGAAAGGAAGTTTTATAACAATAACAAATCTAAATAAATAAATTCAATTCTCCTCAACTCATCATATTTTATACTATTCTTTTAAATAATTTATTTTTTAAATATATATATATATATATATATATATATATAATCGCCACATGTTTTGACCTTTTTATTTATTGGCTTTTCTTTAAGATTTGCATTGATGTTTTTGATTTTTTTATCTGTAAAGATGTGGTAAGATTTGCATTGATTTTTTTTTATTTTTTTATCTGTTGTCTTCTACTTCTCACCAAGGATTCTCAAATTAGAATCCTCTTATCTATAATGCCAGTTATCTTGGCATCATCCCCTTCTTCAATAATCTCACCTATTCAAGGTGAAGAAATTAGGTTTTCTTTTGTGGGATTTTGGGTAATAGTTACTTTTAGATTTGTTACTCAAAATTTTAATAGATTTAGAAGACATATATTTTCCTAATTTGAATGGGAGAAATAATCATCAATATGATAAAATGATATTTTCTATATAATGTATAACTCCTATTTTAGTGTTATTCCTAAATTAAGTTAGATTCCTAATTAGAGTATAAGAGAGGTATTCACTTATTGCAGAGAGATACTTTTGCCCATTGAGGAGAGTGTCTTTCGCTAATTGTAGAGAGAGATTTTTGCCAATTACAGTTAGAGAGATACTTCGGCCTAAAGTGGATTAAAGATATAAAATTCAAGAAGAAGAAGTTTGTATCCTTGTTGAAGTGGTTATTACCCACATAGTTGAAGACACCATTTGAGGTGTATAATGTAGTTAAACTAGGAAGTATGTTGGTTATATCTAGAGGAGATAAAGAGAGACTAACTAATATATTTACTATGAGTAGTTATGTAGTGAGAGTTTTCTTGGATGTAATTGGGATGATGGGTAGTTAATTTTGAGCTTATAATTGACTTTTTTTTTTTTTTTTATAGCGGAAGATGGCAAGCTTATGGACATAACCATATGATGAAAGGGTGAACCATGTAAATATCGTTGTTGTAATTATTTGTTTTGTTTTTTTTATAGTTTGCACGTTTTCTCGATGCACAACTGTTCCTACTATTAGGATGTGGGCATTAGAAAGAAGGCATAGCGAAGAAGAGAATGAGAGGTAAAAATGGAGCTTGCTGACTTGAGGGAAAGCAAAATTCAACAGTCTCAGCCTTCATAGTGAGATGATATTCTCATGTCGTCCATGGCTACTTGTAGATCAATTTGCTTTAATGGATTAATGGGTTGGGATTCTCCAACAACAAATAGAAGGAGATTTTGCTGATTTTTTTTTTTACCAAAGTTAATTTTTTCTTTTTCTGCTTTCAATTAATTTTGTGGGTTTTCTTTTAAATGCACTATTTATTTTTTTGACAAAAAAAAATTATTTTGATGGTTTTGGTTTCATTTGATTGGAGTACCAAACTGTTGGCGCAATATTCGTTCTGAATTTGCTGGGATCTCATGGTGATTAATAAGGACAAACTAAATGGTGTTGGAGCAGCAACATTTAGAAAGCCAGCATGCAATGAATGTTATAACAAGAGAACCCAATGCTCCAGTAAACCCCCCAAAGAACCCTTATCCCAACCCAACACTTTCCCTTCTACTTCGTTTCCCTTGGCTCCACCATTAATCTCTTTAACTAACTAATTAGTTTCAAGCCTTCTCAAACACAACACTGGAGCTCAAGGTAATGGATTTGATAATGTGAATGTGGTGGTGGGTATTGTGTTTAGTTGGATATTAATTTATTTTGTTGGATTTGTTAAATCTGTTTGTAAATGCTTGATTTACAAGGTAATTTGAGATCTTAGATGTGAGTTACATATCTATTTGTTGATTTTTATTTGATTTTATTTATGATGGCTCTAACTTCTCAACTGTTGCTTCAAGTTCAGTACATTTATTCAATAAATTAAACATTGATTTCTAGGACACAATGGATTATCTAGGTACTTTCTCTCCATTCTCGGAGAAATTACATGTATTCATTGGGTATGAATTACATGTATTCTCGGAGAAATTACATGTACTTTCTCTCCATTATTTATTGCCTAATTTTATTTCATTGTTTTTTTTAGTTATTATCATTATTAAAAGCAATATTTTAATGAACCATTATATGCAATTAAAACAAAAACATTGCTTTATACAATTTTTTCTTTTGGTTTGTTTTTATTTACTTTTACTTACCATTTTTTAGCAATGGGAGCAATATTTTCAGCCAAGGATTTGTTTGCATCTTGCAGGTATAAGTACTTTCAAGGCTTTCTTTCTATTTTATATATAAAAAATAGATAAAAACAAACATAATATACTTTGCAGAGTTTTATAATTGATGAGTTTTGCAAATGTGTCCATTGCTATATGCCTATTTGTTTCTTATGCATTTGTATTTACAAGATCTAAATTAAATTCATTGGCCTTTTAAATTACTCTCTCTCTCTCTCTCTCTCTCTCTCTCTCTCTCTCTCTCTCTCTCTCTCTCTCTCTCTCTCTCCAAATTGCATGTTTAGGGTCCATTCCTCAACATTGCTCCCAATAAAGCAAATTGGCATCTTTGAAGGGATGTGTAAGAGAAGCTTCATAAAGCTTTGAAGGCGCACTCATAAGGCAATTTATAAACTTATGGGTAAGCGATTGCCATGTTTACTTCCATATGTTTATTTTATTCCATCAACAATATATTCAATCCCTGCTCTATTCCACTCTATATGTAGTTGTTCAACAAGGAGATAATTTTCCTTTGCTAATTATAATCACTTGAGAGACCTTTGTCTTATTTTTTATGAGTGGCTTCATGTGCCTTTTGTCAATACATATATAAGCAATTGTTAAGCCTATCAAAATTTATTCCCCAGTGCAAGCTAATTCGAATCTTTCTGTACAATGGGCATCAACTTCAAACGCAATTAGAGCAACTAGAATAGAATAGGATAAATTGTTGAGGTAGCTTGTCATAACTTTTATTTTATAGTTTTATTATTCTATGTTCAAGATTTCCTATTAAATAGCTAGAAATGTATTTATATTTTTCTTATCATTTGGTCCATGTGGGCAACTATCAATGTTGCAAGACAATTGACTGTATATTATTGTCGGAGGATTTAGGCATCACTTTTGTTAAATGATGCAGCTGATTACAATTTTCTTTTTTTTAATCCACATTACTTCAACAATTACTTCCTTTTTTAGAGATATTGTTTTGTTATATTCCATTGCAAGTTGGTTTCATTCGGTGATTTTGCATTACATTTCCATTCTACCCCATGATCTCTAAAGTCAAAGTTAAGAATCAATAGGTTGCCTTTTTTTTTTTTTTTTACAGCAAGGATTCTCATATTGATTATAATGCTGGGACAAAACTTTCTTAGCATTGATTTGTAATTGGAGGTACATGTTTTCAATTTGCTTCTTTGTAATTACAATTTTTTTTTTGGGCAAAATAGGGATGATACTTAATCATTTTTTTATTGCAAGAACCATCTTGACTAGCTTTGAATTATGTTTGGTGATGTTTTAATATCATTCGAACATGTTTTAATCATAAACATGTAATCCTCATCAGACTCATTTTGCATCCATTTAGAGGCCTTTTCTGAATAAAATGTAGCACTTTCTTTGTGTAGCAATGCTTTAGAGACTTGCTCATAATATTTCATTGAATCTATTACCATCTCTACATAGATTGCCACAATACTTTTCAAAGAATCCTGATCAATTAGTTCTCCATTGCTTTCCTAATTGATATGAAGATCAAAGTTCATATATATATATATAACAAAATCAAGTGTTTCAATTAGGAAACATAACTTAGAAAACTCAACTCTAGTATCTGACCATACCATGGATATAACATTTGTTTTTTACTTGGCAATTTATTTTACCATATAGATGTTAAGATTGTGGAGGAAAGATATTATTATTTTTATGTGGATTGAATTTTGGATATGTCTTCGTGTACCTGAATTGTGATTAGACTCGAAAGCTTGCCCGATTGAGATAAAAAGTGAGATTTATGATCATAGCGGAGGGCACAGGACCAGTATAAATATTGTAATATTTTGCCATTTGAGGTAGAGTTGTGAGATATTTGGGAACACACTGGAGTTAGGTTTTGAGAGTTTTGAGTGATTGTATCTTACTTTTTTTTTTTTTTATCATATTGGAATTTTTCTCTTGTCTTGCCCATGACGTAGACCTTACTGTTGAATCACATTAAATCCTGTGTTATGCTCCTTCTTTTTTTTATACTGTGTGATTGTGCGATTTGTGTGTGTGCCTTAGATTTACTTGCCTTTTATAACAGACTGGTATCAGAGCTTTGTGCATGTAATCTAGGGTTTACAGATGGCATCATCTTCAATGAAGTATGAGATAGAGAAGTTTTATGGTGGATCAAGTTTCAGTCTGTGAAAGATTAAAATCAAATCTTCCTTGATCTTGCAAGGTCTATGGAAAGTAATCGTGATAACTTTTCAGAAGGTATGAAAGAGGCGAAGAAGGCTAATTTAAAAGAGAAAGCCTTGAGTGCAATATTAATGAGCATAACTGATAATGTCTTATGTGAGATTGCTAGTGAAAGCTCAGTGTTTGTAGCATGGAAGAAATTGGAAGATTTGTACTCTGCCAAATCGCAGACCAATCTCCTATATCTAAAGAAAAGGCTTTACAATCTAAGAATGAGTGAAGGTACACCCATTACAGAACATCTAGATGAATTTAATTCAATCATTATGGACCTAAAGAATATTAATATTGATATTGATAGTGAGGACTAGGCCTTAATTGTGTTATGTTCTTTGCCACCCTCCTATGAGACTTTTATTGATACTCTATTAAATGGGAAAGATAGTATTTCACTAGATGATGTTAGTAATTCTCTAAAATTGAAGGAGTTAAAAAAGAATTTTCCAGATAATAGAGAAAGATTTAAGGGGGAAGGTTTGGTGAGTAGGGGAAGAACATATTCAAGGAAGGGTTCTTCTAGCAGGAAGAAATCTAAGGCTAGATCTAAGTCAGGAATAAAAAAGGCCAACTATTTTGAGTGTAGGGAGCAAGGCCACTACAGGAGAGACTGTCCCAAGTTGAAAAATAAAAAGGGAAAGCAACTAGAAAGTTCTGCAAATATTATTGATAGGTTTAGCAATTCTGATAGTGATGATAGTGCTAGGAAAATTTTATCCGTGAGTTTAGATCATGGACAGAATTCCTAGATTCTTGATATTGGTGCTACTTATAACATATGTCCACACAAAACTGGATTGTCACTTACAAACAAATGAGCGGTAAGGAGTTTCTAGGTAATGATCATGCATTACTTGTGGAAGGAATTGGTAACATTAGATTGAGGATGTTTGATGGCGTTGTCAGAACTATAGAGTGTTGACATGTTCTAGAACTAAAGAGGAACCTGATTTCTCTTGGGACACTTGACTCTCATGGATTCATATACCATGCAGAGAATAGAGTTCTCAAAGTGTGCAAGGGCTCTATGGTACTCATGAAAAAACAGTTTGGTTTCAGGATTGTATTTTCTTCAGGATAGTACAGTTTCAAGGGAAGTTGCAATAGCATTTGGAAGCAATAATCAAAATTACACTCAATTGTGGCATCTGCATCTTGGTCATATGAGTGAAAGAGGGTTATCTGTATTGAGCAAGCAGGATTTATTAGATAGGCAGAAAATAAAATTTATGGACTTTTGTGAACACTGTGTGTTTAGCAAATAGACTAGGGTGAAGTTCGACAAAAAGGCCGTGTGCAAGGCCAGAGGAATGGTGGATTATGTCCACTCAGATATATGGGGTCCTAACAAAATCCCTTCCAAGAGAATACCATGTACTTCATAACTTTGATTGATGATTATTCTTAGATGGTTTGGGTGTATTTCTTAAAAATAAAAAATGAGGCATTTTCAACCTTTGTAAAGTGGAAGACGATGATTGAGAAGTAGATAAAAAAAAAGTTCAAGCATCTTAGAACTAATAATGGGTTGAAATTTTGCAATCTTGAGTTTGATGCATTCTGTAGCAATGAAGGTATAGTGAGACACCGCACTTGTACAAGGACACCACAACTTAATGGTATTGCAGAACACATGAATAAAATGCTTTGTGATAAAGCAAAAAGCATGCTCTGACATTCAAGTTTGGGAAAGGATTTTTGAGTTGAAGTAATTTTTACAGCCTATTTTTTTGTTAATAGATTTCCATCTATAATTATTTAGTGTAAAGCTCCTTTTAAGATCTGGTCTGGTTCACCTGCTAATTAGTCTTGGCTGAGAGTGTTTGGTTGTCCCGCTTATACTCATGTGAGGATGGTAAACTTGAACCAAGGGCAAGAAAATGCATATTTCTAGGGTAGGCATTAGGAGTGAAAGGCTAAAGGTTGTGGTTTAATGATCCAAAGTCTCCAGGATTAATTATCAGCAAGGATGTGACATTTAATGAGTCTACTTCATTGGATAGTTAGATGGAGAAGTTAATAGCAGAATTAGATCACGGTGTCAAAGAACAGGTGGAGCTTTATATTGATACTTCAACAGTTTAATCCAGTGATTCAGAGGATGAGGTTGAAGATCCTAATCAACAAAAGGATGCACTTAAGCAACAACAATAGGAACCATATAGCATTGCAACTGGTAGAGAGAAAAGATAGATTAAACCCCTGCATAGATATGCATATGCAAATCTAGTTGCATTTGCCTTATCAGTTGTTGAGACAGTTGATGTGTATTAACCCAGCAATTATAGAGAAGCTATTTCTTATTCAAATACAGTTCATTAGGTTAGTGCTATGGGTAAAGAAATTGAATCTCTTCATACAAATCAGACTTGGAAGCTTGTAACATTGTCTAAGGGACAGAAAATGGTAAGTTGCAAATAGGTGTTCAAGAAAAAGGAAGGCACTCTAGGGGTTGAAGCACCTTGATATAAAGCACGATTAGTAGCAAAAGGCTTTACTTAGAGGGAGGGGATTGACTTTAATAAAATGTTTTCTCCAATTGTGAAGTGCACTTCTATCAGCGTCTTACTTGCTATAGTTGCTTTTCATAATTTAAAGCTTGAACAACTAGATGTGAACATTTTTGCATGGTGAGGTGGAGGAGAAAATTTATATGAGTGATCCCAAGGGATTTGTTATTCTAGGTATAGAAAACCATGTTTGCTTATTTAAGAAATCTTTATATGGTCTGAAATAGTCACCTAGGCAGTGGTACACAAGATTTGATACATTCATGGTTCATAATGGCTTTATTTGTAGTTCATATGATAGTTGTGTGTATCATAGGAAGGTTTTAGATGATTCCTTTGTCTATTTGTTGTTGTATGTGGATGACATGCTTATTGCTGCTAAAAGCATATCACATATTAACATTCTGAAAAAGCAGTTGAGTGATGAGTTTAAGACAAAGGATTTAGGTGCTGCAAAGAAGATATTAGGAATGGAAATTATTAGGGATATAAGTGTTAGGAAGCTTTTTTTGTCTCAGTAAGCCTTTATTGAGAAGGTGTTTAAGCATTTCAACATGAATAATGCTAAGCCTGTAACTGTTCTGTTTGCTGACCATTTAAAGTTATCTGCAGACATGTCACCAAAAATAGATGAGGAGATGGAGCACATGTTCAGTGTTCCCTATTCGAACACTGTTGGTAGTATTATTTATGCTATGGTTTACACCCGACCTGACATTTCACATATAGTTATTGTTGTGAGTAGATACATGGAGTGTCTTGGGAAAGAGCATTAGTAGGCAATGAAATGGATTCTGAGGTATTTGAGGGGTACTACAGATGTTGGTCTGACATTCGATAGGGCCAGGATGAGTGATTTAGTTATTGGCTTTGTGAATTCAGATTTTGCAAAGGACTTAAACAAGAGGAGATCTTTGAGAAGTTATTTATTTACTCTCTTTAGAAGTGCTATTAGTTGGAAGGCAACATTGCAAGCTACAGTTACTTTATCTACCACAGAGGCTGAATGTATGGCTTTAGCAGAGGTAGTAAAGGAAGCTTTATGGTTACAAGGTTTGGTGGGTGATCTTGAGTTAATACAGAATAAGCGAACAGTGTTTTGTGATGGTTAGAGTGCAATACATCTCATAAAGAATCAAATGTACCATGAGCGAACTAAGCACATTAAAGTCAGATATTACTTCATTCGGGACATTATATCTTAGGGGACTGTAGTTTTGCAATTCTCTACACATGATAATCCAACAGATATGATGACTAATGGAGTCCTAATTAGTAAGTTTAAGCATTGCCTAGACTTGGTTGGTGTTTGTAATGCTCAGTAGTGCCCTTGCAAGAGCATATGGCAAGACAAAGTGTTTGTGGTGATTTTGTTAATAATGGAGGGAATTCAAGCCAAGGGGAAGAATTGTTATTTTTATGTGGCTTGAATTTTAGATATGTCTTCATAGATATGAATTGTGACTCAACTCGAAAGCTTCGCGCTGTGACCCGATTGAGATAAAAAGTGAGATATGTGGTAGTAGCAGAGGACACGGACCAAAGATAAATATTGTAATATTCTGCCCTTTGCAGTAGAGTTGTGAGATATTTAGGAAATATACTGAGTTTAGGATTTGATAGTTTTGAGTGATTGTATCTTACTTTTTTCATCATAGTTGAACTTTTTCTCGTTTTACTTGTGGACATAGACCTTACGGTTGAACCATATTAAATCATGTGTTATTCTTCTTCTCTTTTTTATACTATGGATTGTGAGATTTATCTGTATCTTAGATTTGCGTTCATGTTATAACAAATATGAAGGGGAAAATAGGGATGCAAAATGGAGGAAAAATGTAACACCCTCACTGTAGCAATTACGTACATTCTACTGTTCTGGTGACCGGTGTCGGTTCGGACAGCTAAAACGTCTAGAAAAAAATATTTAGACTAGATGGAGGAGCCATAAATAACTCAAATACTAATAAAAAAATTTAGAAAAATTTTTAAAAATAAAATACAACCAAGTTAAATAAGCCGGTGCCCTAGCGATGGGTAACCCAGTGGGAAGTTGCGGTCTTCGTAGCTAGAAGCCCTAAACCCAAGAGAAAATTCATGAAATAATTTTTAGGACTCCAGAGAAGAGTCATTGAGGTTTCGAAGGCATTAGAATGTCATGAAAATGCTTATAAAAAAATATTTTAGATCGGTACAGACGATTTTGGCTCAAAAAGCCAAACAGAGGGCATTTTGGTCATTTTGTCTTCAGAGATGATTTTTGGCCAACTTGTCTAGTTAAATAAATAATTATGTGACATAAATGTAAATAAATATTGCTAAAAATTTAATTGAAAATGATTAGGAAAGAAAAGAAAAGAAAAAAAAAAGAAAAATAGAAATTATGACATCACATGATATCATTAGTGTGCCTCCACCCAATCACATTGTGACACCTCATTCTAAACCTCCCTTACCACTAGAGCAAGACTTGGGCAGCAATTAGAAGAAGAGAAAGTGAAAGAAAGTGAGGGGTGAACAAGCTAGAAAATCAGCCAAGAGGTTAGTGCCATAGTCCTTGTTCTTAATTCCTTCTAAACTTGAATTTAAGCTTAGTTAAGTTGAAAAATTGATAGAAATTGAACAAAAAATGCATGATTGTATCCCATGAAATTTTAGCAGCCTTAGGGTACATTAGGGTTTCATTGATTAGATTAAAATATAGTTGTACATGGCTGCCATTGAACATGAATTTGATGTCTTAATTCATTGATTGCATGTATATGGAGAATTAAAGTTGTTGGAGTTAGGGTTTGGGACATCAAATTTGGGATATTATTTATGTAAGAAGGAAAAATGGGAATGGTCAATTAGTGACATTTGGTTTATGTTTGATTTGATTGAAGTGATTTTGTGACATGGAATTGAGGTTAGAATGTGCCTTAGTGTTGAGTGACGGTGGGGATGTGAGTCCAAAGAAGTTTGGGCAACTATAACTGGAGTTGTGTAGGTTCAATTGGTGCAAGAATAATTGGACATGAAATTAGATACATAATGGCACAACTTTGATGAAGGAATCCTACCCAGAAAACCACAATAGACTGACCTAAAAATTGACCAAATTCGGGTAACACACATTCTGCCTGGGCAAAATGACCAAATGAACAGTGTTCATTCATTTGGTCATAACTCAGTGTAAAAAGGTCCAATTGACCTGAAATTTGTTTCAATGAAAAGCTTAGACAATTTTGAATAACTTTCATGTAGAATAGAAACTCCAATTCTGAACTTAACCAAATGAAATTGCTAACCAAAGTTGAGCTACCAAATCTAGTAGAACCAGAATTGCCCAGAAATTCTGGGTAAAAGTCCATCCGACCAGTTATGGTAAAATAGCCATAACTTGAGCTAGAAAACTCCAAATGGAGTGATTCAAAAAGAAAATTAAAGAATACACATAAAGGAACAACTTTCGTGAAGAGAATTTTGTCAAATTCCTACTGTACAAATAACCAATGGAACAGTAAACTTAGTGCTTGAAATCTGAAAATTTTAAAATATCCAACACTAAGCTTTATAATGGTATTGGCAACCAATGCCAATAATTTTAGAATGCAAAATGTGGTATGTTGGGGATATTAGAACCAATATACCTATTATCTATGAAAAAGTCAACATTTTAGTTGACTAATGGAATGAATAGTAATAATTAATATAACACCCCTATTTGCATAGCCTGGTATATTTTACTATTCCGCTAACCGGTATCGGTACGGACAATTAAAGGGATTAGAATCACATCTAAGACAACTAGATAAGCCCTGAACGCAAATAATTAGTAATTGCCAAATAGTTAAGTATAAAGAAGAAAAACAAAGCATAAAAAGTTAAATGAGCCAAGAGTTACAGCGATGGGTGACCTTCCCGGAAAATGACTGCGAGGTCAATCGTAACCTGAATTCTGAACCGAAAAATGTGACGTCGTGGTCCTTAGGACTATTGCGAACACAGTGGAAATGAGAGAATCACGAAAAAAGAATTGTTAAGTAAGTCAAATAATTAGGTCAGGGATTCAAAAGAAATATCGAATAACTTACAAACCGGATTGAACCAGTGAGGGGCAATTTAGTCAATTTACCCCTAGAGCTGACTCTTGACCTAACTGTCTAATAAAATCAGAGAAAAAAAAAATTTAGAATCGGGAATTAAATTAAGAAGCTATGAAAAAATAAGAAAAAAGAAAAAGAAAAGAAAATTAGAATAATGACATCACTTACATGACCTAAGCATTACCTCATAAATAATTACCATTTAATTATTCTATTTGACTAAGTCAATTAAAGGGATAAAAAAAAATTAAAAAGATAAATTTTTTTCTTCTTCTTCTCCAAATTTCCGTAGCTCTCTCTATCCCATTTCTTCTCCCACCAAAAGCCTACATTAAAGCATGCTTTATGCTTGCTTCCAACCACTAAACCTTACGTTGACCCCAAATTAATCCATTAGAACTTGATAACCTCACTTGAGAAGAGGATTAAGCAAGAAAAAAAGAAGGAAAGAGGAGTGGAATTGAAGATTGGAAATTCAAAGAAAGAGGTTAGTCATCAATCACTTAGTTTTTCTTTAAAATTCATGCACATATGCTTTAATAAACTTAGAAATTGTATAAAATCAAACAAAAACAATTGTTGTGGGATCAAAAAGGAAATTTCGGTCAGCCTTAGTTAGGGTTTGATATGAATGATTTTGAGGTGTTTGAATGGTTGTTTAGGTTGAGTTGTGCATGTGAAGTATGGATATATGTTTTGAATGCATTAGATTTGAATTCTATGTAATTAGGGTTTTGAGAATTTTGAAAAATTGGAGAAAAAGTTGAGAATTAGTCAATTGATGTAGTTGACCTTATTTGAGTTGAGAAATGGTCAATTGTGATCATTTGTAGTGTGTGTGAATTGTTAGAAATAAGTTTCAATTCGGATTGGTTAGGGTCATTATGCAAACAACTTGACCTAGGTTAAATTTACCAACCCAATTAGTGTGAGGCTAATTAGGAATGAAACTAGACACAAAATGGACCATTTTTCATTCAGGAATCATGCCCAGAAAATGACCATAACTTAGTGTACAATTAGGCCAAATCCGGATTAGGGCACACTGACCTGTACAAAAATGACCAAATGAATAATAGTTACGTAAATGACCATAACTTGGTCTAGGAAGGTCCAAATGACCTAAATCTTATATCAATGGAAAGCTGAGACATAGCCCTACAACTTTCATGAAGAAAACAAACCCAAATTTTGACCATAACCTATCTGGAAAACCACCTGCATTCAACACACTAAAAATTGCCAAAATCCAGAAAATGCCCAGAATTCTGGGTAACACTAAATCCGGCCAGCCCCATTCAAATAGGCATAACTTGGGCTAAAAAACTCCAAATTGAGTGATTAAAAAATGGAATTAAAGCTAAAACAATAAGGAACAACTTTGATGAGGGACACTTAGCCAAGTTCTCACAGTAACTAGACCAATGGAATAGTAAAAAACAGGGGACCAAAACTGAAAAATTGTAATTTCCCTTAAGAGACTTAGAAATTGAATTGGCAATCAATGCCAACAAAATTGACATCCAAAATGTGGTATATGGGTACAATTAGAATTAATAAACCTATTAAGTATAGAAAAGTCAACGTTTTGACATGAATAGTGCCACCATACACAAAAATGTGAAAGACCCGAAATTTATAAACCGTAATAGGAAGGATAAGTTTGTAAAGAAATTGTTGGAATTTAAGTATTAGAAATAGATACTGAAGCACTTTAAATTTATGTGTTTCAGTTGGAAAGGGATCTTTGAAGGAGAAATGAAAGTTTGAGTAAATTGAATCGACAAAAGAGGTTTGTGCACAACTAGTTTTTGATTGAATTTGTTTTGAATATTTTGCGTAATTAAATGATTTTATTCTTCCTTATGCACTATGTTTATCAATTATGAGATTTATTTCAATGATTATTGAAATTGGTATAGCAAGCATGGGTTTAGTTTTGTGAAATATTATTTCAACAATTATTGAATATTGTTTTGGACTAGATAAATTATGTTTTGAATTGCAACGGGCAATTTGCATGAATAAAATAAAAAATTTTGTTTTGGATTGTAATGAGCATAAAAAGTTATGGAATATTGGAATTGATCTTGATTTAACATTGTGTTGTGATTTATGCTCACAAAAAGGACAAAGAAATGCATGATATTGTTTTAATATCTCACTATAGATGCTTGACTAGGTTATTACCTGTCTTTATATCATTTGTTGATGAGATAATGGAGTTAGCTTTGTTTTGTTTCGAAAACCATGGTATGTGCACAGACTTAGATTCTTCTCTTATTAGATGTTAGATCTAAGTTTTTGTTATGGACCCGTCAAAAGTTTCATTACTGTGTTGTGTGCTGTGCACGATGATTCGACCTCCTTGACCATAGGGAGTTAGAATCCAGATTCGACATCCCCGACCATAAGGAGTTAGAATCACCCCAAAGATGGCCCTTTCGGATTAGTCTTGCATAGTTAGTGAGATAAGAATGGGTTTTGATTGATAAGAAATTATGATTTTAAATGAGATTGTGCACAAATGATTTTGTTAAAATAATTGTTTGTTTCCATAATTGCAGGAATTATTTTTATTGTTCAGTTGTGATTTGACAAATTGAAATTTTGATCAAGGTTATTTTAACAAGTGACTATTATTATTGGCAATGAAAATTTTGACATTTGGAAATTGGTTAAGTTTCGAGATTCCAAAATTTTTGGTATAATTATTGTTAATGTATATTGTATTACATTTTAAATTATAGTTGTGCACCACTGAGTTCACCACTCAGCGATAGCTTTGTATGCTGTCGCAGGTGAGAGTAGAGATAGAGCAGTTGAGTGAGATTCCTACAGCTGCACCTTGAAGACTGCTTGTGACTAGCCTCGGGTATATTATAGGTATACCCTTGTATATTAGATTTTGAATATGCATGTAAATATATGTGTGTAAATTATTTGAGCAGATGTATAAAACTTTTGAAATGTTATTTTGGGTGTGTAATGGAAATGCAAATTTAATTGTAACAATAATTTTAGTACCTTAATGAATGTATTATTTACTTTCTTCTGGAAATTGAAAAATTATGGACGATTTCTTTTATGATGAGTTTGGCTTGATAAGTGAATTGAATTGATTGTGATGAATGAGGATATGAAAATGAGTGTCTTGGAGTTGTGGTTGTTTTGAAAATATTGGGAGTATTTTTATAGGTGTTTGAAGAACTATTTTTCCCAAATATAGACGGTACTCTGCTGAAATTTTTTCAAGATTTGCGTAAAAATAAAAATGGACCAAAAATTTTAACTTGTTTTTAAACTATAATTAAATGTTTTTAATTCCTACCAAAAGTGTTCGCCACCTTCAAAAAGTAACAAAATTATTTTAAAATCCCTTGTAGTATATTTTATGGTTTACCGGTAGGCGAAGTACGGTAATTCATTAGATGTATTACGGGATCATGTTACATCTTTCTAAGGAGTAGGGTGTAAAAATTAAATTTTAATTTCAAAAAAAAAATTGCATAATTAAAAGTGTTAAATGCCCTAGTAGGCTTAGTGTGATTGGTTTGGATAGGTTGGCATGCCAATAGGGTTATGTTAGTAGTACTGTATATGGCTTCATGCCATTCTGTGTTTTATGGCCTTACATGCCATTCTGTGATATAATAGCCTTTGGCTATTTTGATTAAGATTACTATACTTGGTTTCATACCTCATAATTATTACAGCTTATTAGCTGTTCTGTTGCACACTGGGAGACACAATGTGACCGATTGTATGATGGGCCGAGGTACTTGGTACCCAGTGCCAGTTTACCCGTTTATCCAGTTCAGTCAACTAGTATAGGTTACTTGGGCAATCAAAATAAATCTTACCAAATTTTAATCAAATAATTAACAAAAAAAGTATCAGATTATTGCAAATAATTGCTAGTCAATCTGCATAAAATGTCAGCATACACTCTGCATGTTTATTTCGTTCTAGTTAATTTTATTTTATTATTGGCACCACTAAGTAGTATTGCTTAGCGCGTTGCTTTTACCATGCGTAGGTACAGGAGATACGGAGCGTGAGCCTAGTAGACCCCAGACTGGGTGAGAGTCAGATCTGCTAGTGTCTTGTGTCACCTCTCATCTGCAGTGTATTTTAGTAGGGCACTAGGATTCCCTTTTGTATTTTTGTAAATTGTATTTTGTATTTAGGTCTTTATGTTATCATGCAAATTATAAACTCTTGTATCATTTTATATTGCAAATTAATGAAAATTAAGTATTGCCTTCATAAAAGTGAGTTCAAATTGAATTATATATGATATGGATTGAATGAATGAAAATTATTGAGAGATATTGAGATAATATTGATTATTTGGAGTTGAGAATGATTGGAAAAATATTTGGAAGTGTTTTCCACAGGTTCCGAAGAACTATTTTCTCCATTTTTAGTCTGCACTCTGCCGAATTTTCTGAAAAATCTTCGGAACCTCTAATAAATTTAAAATTTCAATAAATGATGTAAATGATATCAATTTCACAAGTTTCACTTAGTGACCCATAAATAAATAAATTTTGAAATGATAAATATCAATGAGTTAAGATCTGGTGTTCCAGCACACTGTGTAGCATATCTTGCTTGGCTACACTGTTGATGGGTAAGGGGTGTCACAAATTGAATGTGATAATTAAGAAGTAATATATTGAGATAAGATAAGATAGGGTGCTCCGGTATCAAGTGTGACATGCCTTGCTCGGCTATACTGTAGACAGGTGAGGGGTGTCACAAAAAATGTTGGATTCATTGGTATTCAATGGTGATGTGGATGTTCCTAGTGTTATGTTAAAGTGTATAAGATTCTAATTATTTGAATCACAGATCTTCAGTGAATCTAATAACCAAAAAAAATATGAAAATGATATTTTTGAATGAATCTCTTGATTTTGACTAAACTAATTCCCATGATTTTGACTCCGTTGAAAGTCTAAAATTAAGATACTGTATAAATATAATTTCTTACAGTTTATGTGACAACCCTTACCCGTCTACAGTGTAGCCGAGCAAGATATGCCACCCAGTGTGCCGGAGCACCATATCTTATTTCATAACAAATTACCCTCCTTAATTTATTTATTTGTTATTCACCAAGTGCAAAAGCTTACCAATTATATCATTTTATTTACAAATTTGATTAATCTAAATTTTCCATAAATTTTTATAGAAAATCCTAAGAGTGTTTCAGAATTGGAAAACAGTTCTTCTGAACCTGTTAAAAATTCACTTACAATATGGTTTTCAGATCCAAAACTCCAATATACACACATATCAACTCAATCTCTAAATCTCAACACAATTTTTCAAAATTTTTGTTCACATCACAATTCGAATCAATTTCATGAATAACTCTCCAACATTTTATTTTTTAACAATAAAATATACTGATAATTACAGTAATATGAAATTTCATATATTTACATTATCATATGATTTCATGAGTTTGTAATTATAATCAAGAACTAGTACAAAATGCAAAGTACAAAATACAACCCAAAATCCGAATATCCTACCAAGTGCATTGCAGATATGAGGTGACTCTGGACTCTGTGCAGATCTGACAAATCACCCAGTTTGAGGTCTGCTGGACTCCCCAGCTATGTCACCAGTACCTGCGAGTGACAAAAGCGACGCGCTAAGCAATTCTGCTTAGTGGTGCCAATATAAAATAAAATAGCTAAAATAAAACGTATATGCAGAATGTATGTTGACATTTTATGTAGACTAAATTCCTGACAATTATTGTAGTATTATTTGATTAAAATTTGGTAAGATTTATTTTGATTGCCCAAGTAACCTATACTAGTCAAATGGACTGGATAAATGGGTAAACTGGCACTGGGTACCAAGTACCTCGGGCCATCACACCATCAGTCACAACATGAAAATTCCTTAACTCCCATGGATATGGATATGGATAGGTGAGGTAGGTATATGTGTTATGTTTTTACTGACTCTCGCCACCTGCGAGTTAGGTAGGGGTTTTATATTTCACTGATTCCTACAGTATGGAATAAGAGAATATGTTAGACTTTAAGAAAGCCAAGGTATAAGGTTGGCTTCTAATATTTATTAGGCGCATGAATAGCTCTAACTTATCCTCTCGTGCGAAGATTGGGTGATTTATTTGTTTAGTGCATTCTCATTTGTAGGACTGCATTAGAAATATATTAGTTATAGAAATTATAATTATAATCAATATCTAAACTTTCTGAGTTGAACACTCATTCCTATTCAATATTTTCCCCCCATTTGTAGGATAAGGACTTTGTTTTAGAGTTTAACCTCCATTTTTCTCTGTAGGTTGTGGTGTTTCTTAGTAGTTTTTTATTTTGTTAATTTGTTTATTTAATTATTTATTTAACTATTTCAATCCTAGAACTCCACTATGACACTAATAAATTTTGTATTAATAGATATTAATAATAAATTAGTTTTGGATATTAGGGTTGAGTTAGGCTCCCCAGATTGTTGTGTTATGTATTTGGTTGACTTGGACCTCCCAAATTGAGTTCTAATAGTTTATAAAAATATTTCATCTTGTATGTTGGGCCTTGAGTTTAGGTTTGGTTATGGATTAGTGAATAGTATGGCTCACCATGGGCTTCAAGAGTTTTAAGCTGGCCCAAATCCTAGTGTCAGTCTAACCCACAGAGTTAGGTTGTAACATGTATAATTTTGCATTGTGCTTATTATTGTAAACATTTTGTAATGATAAAGTATTAAAGAAGATTTATCATAGTATGAGTCAATGTTTGTTTCCAAATTATCTATGAAAGTAGAATAAACAAAAAATTCCAATTTCACAGATTCCACCTTCAACAAAAAAAAAAAAAAAAAAAGAATGTGAATGTTATGATGAAGGGTTGTACCCAAGCCCAATAAAATGAGCTCTATGAGATGGAAGTGATGTGGATAAATTAGGAAAGTATAAAAGAAATTATGTTTTTATGGTCAGTATGTTAAAAGGGAAATTTCACATGTTTTTAAAAAATATATATTATAAAACGAGTATAGGAAAGGTCAAAGTCATACTTGCTATGGGTTTTGGTGGCCTTATGCCTCCCCATACTCTTGCATCAGTAATAGTCCATATTTGGATCATTATAGAGATAAAGGCATTTATCCATCTACAAAAAAGACTAAGATGTATATCTATCTGCAAAGAGATTAATGCGTTTATCAACCTACAAAGAGAGTAAGACTTTTATATGCCTACAAACAGACTAGGATGCTTATCCACCTACAGAGAATTAAGGCATACGTCACTCAAAGAGGAGTCAAGAAGTCATCCAAGGCACAAGTCTGCCTAAAGAAGCATTGAAGTGACACCTAAGGCATAAGTTTGTCATTAAGGCATCAAGTAAGCCACTTAATATGGCAAAAGTTTACCACATTAAGCCGTTAAACTGCCCAATCATAAAGGCAAAAGTCTGCCACATCAAGGCATTAGATAGGTCATCCATAAAGGCAAAAGTTCACCACTTGAAGATTATTAAGGTGATAGTCTGCCACTTTCCGACACCCATTAAGGTGATTGTATGCCAATAAAAGTATTTAAGGTGATAGTCACCTGAAAATTTCAAAAGGCTTTATAAAATGGCAACAATTTTGTCATTTAACATATTATTTGACTTCAAACTTTAAAAGTCGTACTCATGGAGGGACTAGTAATGAAGTAGCACCCTAAAATACCAAAATGTATAGAATTCAAATCCAACAAAAACACTATCTACTAAGTGTAAGTATCTCACCTTATAATATAAAATATATTCATTTTCAATAGTTTAAAAAATTGAGTTTTTTATTCTTATAATATAAAATAACCATTGTCTTTTTTATCCATCCCTACTTGTCCTTTTCAACTTGTATATATATTATAAAGAGTAGATAGATTATAAATTATAGCTTATCAATTTGAGTTTATTATTTTATTGAGTTGAATGGGAGGTCTAAAATATAAAATTTAATCGAGTGAAGTTAAGTTTCAAGTTTTGAGATTTAAAATCAAGCTAAATTTTAACTTCACACCATATTAGCTTGACTCGATCTCAATATCACCTAATAAAAATAAGGGAAAATACAAAAAACAAAAAGAGTATGTATATATATATATATATATATATATATATATATATATATATATATATATATATATATATATATGGTTTTGTACATTGACACATGAAGGACCATGATTTAATTTTTGTCAATTTGATACCATGTATTTTCCTCAGTTAGTAAATGTGGTTTAAACCATTTATTACCATTAAATAACATTAACGTGATGACCATGTGGCACTAACGTGGGGACACATGGCAAACGTGGTGATTACGTGGAGAACACATGGTGTTGATGTGTCCCCATGTGTTTCCATGTTAGCATCATTTAATGGTAACAAATGTTTTGGACCACATTTGCTTAAAAAGAGGAAAAACATGGTATCTTAAATTGATAAATATTAAATCATGATCCCTCATGTGTCAAAGTGCGAAATCATAGTGTTTTTTTTTTTTTTTTTGTACTTCCTAAAAATAAATATAAGAAGCAACTTGAATCTTTCTTTGATTGCCCATCTTAGTAGTATGAAACAACAGTTGATCGGGATTTAAACCACCTTACTTGCTCATAATTTCATTTTATACTAGAAGATAACCCATGTGATACGGCGGGATTTTTCTTTTTTATTTGAATACATAAAGTTCATTTTAGTTTTCTCTTAATCAAATGATATCTTTTTTCACTCTTTAAACAACAATTTAGATGACATACAAATAATATTGGAGCTGCCAAAAGCTTCCATCAAGACGTTGACTACCACCTAAATGAAAATACTTGGAACATAGTACAATAACATGTATCAACAATACAGTTATAATCCCATAGTTAAGACAATATCAATCAACAAAATGCCTTACAATGTCATTATATCATAAAGTTGCATTTAAAATGTGACATCCCTTACTCATCTACAGTGTAGCCGAGCAAGATATGCCACCCAGTGTGCCGGAGCACCATATCTTATTACACAACAATTTACCCACCTTAATTTATTTATTTGTTATTCACCAAGTGCAAAAGTTTACCAATTATATCATTTTATTTACAAATTTGATTAATCTGAATTTTTCACAAATTTTTGTAGAAAATCCGACAGAGTGCCGGCTGTAAATTGGAAAACAGTTCTTCTGAACTTGTTAAAAAGACACTTCCAATATGGTTTTCAGATCCAAAACTCCAATATACACACATATCAACTCAGTCTCCAAATCTCAACACAAATTTTCAAAATTTTTGTTCACATCACAATTCGAATCAATTTCATGAATAACTCTCCTACATTTTATTTTTTTACAACAAAATATGCTGATAATTACAGTAACATGAAATTTCATATATTTACATTATCATATGATTTCATGAGTTTGTAATTACAATCAAGAACTAGTACAAAATGCAAAGTATAAAATACAACCCAAAATCCTAATATCCTACCAAGTGTACTGCAGATATGAGGTGACTCTGTACTCTGTACAAATTTGACAAATCACCCGGTCTAAGGTCTGCTGGACTCCCCAGCTATGTCTCCAATACCTGTGCGTGGCAAAAGCGACGCGCTAAGCAATGCTGCTTAGTGGTGCCAATATAAAATAAAATATTTAAAATAAAATGGATATGTAGAATATATGCTGACATTTTATGTAGACTAAATTCCTGTCAATTATTGTAGTATTATTTGATTAAAATTTGGTAAGATTTATTTTGATTGCCCAAGTAACCTATACTAGTCGAATGGACTGGATAAATGGGTAAACTGGCACTGGGTACCAAGTACCTCGGGCCATCACACCATCAGGCACAACATGGAAGGGGTTTTATATTTCACTGACTCCTATGGCCTTACGTGTGATGGCCCGATGGTGTTACCATTAAATGACCGATGGTGTGATGGCCTGAGGTACTTGGTACCCAGTGCCAGTTTAGCTGTTTATCCAGTCCAGTTGACTAGTATAGGTTACTTGAGCAATCAAAATAAATCTTACCAAATTTTAATTAAATAATACTATAATAATTGCCAGGAATTTAGTTTACACAAATTGTCAGCATACGTTCTGCATATCCATTTTATTTTAGCTATTTTATTTTATATTGGCACCACTAAGCAGAATTGCTTAGCGTCACTTTGCCACGCATGTGCATCGAGACATAGTCGGGGAGTCCAGCAGACTCGATCGGGTGATTTGTTAGATCTGCATAGAGTCCAAAGCCACCTCATATCTGCAGTGCACTTGGTAAGATATTAGGATTTTGGGTTATATTTTATACTTTGCATTTTGTACTAGTTCTTGATTATAATTACAAACTCATGAAATCATATGATAATGTAAATATATAAAATTTCATATTACTGTAATTATCTGTATATTTTGTTGTAAAAAAATAAAATGTTGGAGAGTTATTCATGAAATTGATTCGAATTGTGATGTGAACAAAAATTTTGAAAAATTGTGTTGAGATTTGGAGATTGAGTTGATATGTGATTATATTGGAGTTTTGGATATGAAAACCATATTGGAAGTGTCTTTTTAACAGGTTCAGAAGAACTGTTTTCCAATTTACAGCCGGCACTCTGCCGAATTTTTCATAAAATTTATGCAAAATTCAGATTAATCAAATTTGTAAATAAAATGATATAATTGGTAAACTTTTGCACTTGGTGAATAACAAATAAATAAATTAAGGAGGGTAAATTGTTGTAAAATAAGATATGGTGCTCCGGCACACTGGGTGGCATATCTTGCTCGGCTACACTGTAGACGGGTGAGAGATGTCACATTTTAAATGTAACTTTATGATATAATGACATTTTAAGGCATTTTGTTGATTGATACTATTTTAACTATGAGATTATAACTGTATTACTGATACATGTTATTGTACTATGTTCCAAGTATTTTCATTTAGGTGCTAGTCAACGTCTTGATGGAAGCTTTTGGCAGCTCCAATATTATTTGTATGTCATCTAAATTATTGTTTAAAGAGTGAAAAAAGATATCATTTGATTAAGAGAAAACTAAAATGAACTTTATGTATGCAAATAAAAAAGAAAAATCCCGCCGTATCACATAGTTTATCTTCTAGTATAAAATGAAATTATGAGCAAGTAAGGTGGTTTAAATCCCGATCAACTGTTGTTTCATACTACTACGATGGGCAATCAAAGAAAGGATTCAAGCTGCTTCTTATATTTATTTGTAGGAAGTACAAAAAAAAAAAATACACTATGATTTCGCACTTTGACACATGAGGGATCATGATTTAATATTTATCAATTTAAGATACCATGTTTTTTTTCCTTCTTTAGAAAATGTGGTCCGAAACATTTGTTACCATTAAATGATGCTAACATGGAAACACATGGGGACGCATCAACACCATGTGTTCTCCACGTAATCACCATGTTTTCCATGTGTCCCCACGTTAGTGCCACATGGTCGTCACGTTAACGTTATTTAATGGTAATTAATGGTTTAAACCACATTTACTAACTGAGGAAAATACATAGTATCAAATTGATAAAAATTAAATCATGGTCCTTCATCTGTCAATGTACAAAACCATATATATATATATATATATATATATATATATATATATATATATATATATATATATATATATATATATATATTCTTCTTGTTTTTTATATTTTCCCTTATTTTTATTAGGTGATGTTGAGATCGAGTCAAGCTAATATGGTGTGAAGTTAAAATTTAGCTTGATTTTAAATCTCGAAACTTGAAACTTAACTCGATTAAATTTTATATTTTAGACCTCCCATTCAACTCAATAAAATAATAAACTCAAATAGATAAGCTATAATTTATAATCTATCTACTCTCTATAATATATATACAAGTTGAAAAGGACAAGTAGGGATGGATAAAAAAGACAATGGTTATTTTATATTATAAGAATGAAAAACTCAATTTTTTAAATTTTTGAAAATGAATATATTTTATATTATAAGGTGAGATACTTACACTTAGTAGATAGTGTTTGTATTGGATTTGAATTTTATACATTTTGGTATTTTAGGGTGCTACTTTATTAATAGTCCCCCAATTAGTACGAATCTTAAAGTTTGAAGTCAAATAATAAGTTAAATGACAAAGTTATCGCCATATTATAAAGCCTTTTGAAATTTTCAGGTGACTATCGCCTTAAATACTTTTATTGGCATACAATCACCTTAATGGGTGTCGGAAAGTGGTAGACTATCACCTTAATAATCTTCAAGTGGTGAACTTTTGCCTTTATGGATGGGCTATCTAATGCCTTGATGTGGCAGACTTTTGCCTTTATGATTGGGTATTTTAACGGCTTAATGTGGTAAACTTTTGCCATATTAAGTGGCTTACTTGATGCCTTAATGACAAACTTATGCCTTAGGTGGCACTTCAATGCTTCTTTGGGCAGACTTATGCCTTGGATGACTTGTTGACTCCTCTTTGAGTGACTTATGCCTTAATTCTCTGTAGGTGGATAAGCATCCTAGTCTATTTGCTGGCATATAACTCTCTTTGTAGGTTGATAAACGCATTAATCTCTTTGCAGATAGATATACATCTTAGTCTTTTTTGTAGATGGATAAATGCCTTTATCTCTATAATGATCCAAATATGGACTATCACTGATGCTAGAGTATGGGGAGGCATAAGGCCGCCAAAACCCATAGCAAGTATGATTTTGACCTTTCCTATACTCGTTTTATAATATATATTTTTTAAAAACATGGGAAATTTCCCTTTTAACATCCTGACCATAAAAACATAATTTCTTTTATACTTTCCTAATTTATCCACATCACTTCCATCTCATAGAGCTCATTTCATTGGGCTTGGGTACAACCCTTCATCATAACATTCACATTCTTTTTTTGTTTTGTTTTTTTTTTTTTTGAAGATGGAATTTGTGAAATTGGAATTTTCTATTTATTCTACTTTCATAGATAATTTGGAAACAAACATTGACTCATACTATGATAAATCTTCTTTAATACTTTTTCATTACAAAATGTTTACAATAATAAGCACAGTGCAAAATTATACATATTATAACCTAACTCTGTGGGTTAGACTGACACTAGGATTTGGGCCAGCTTAAAACTCTTGAAGCCCATGGTGAGCCATACTATTCACTAATCCATAACCAGACCTAAACTCAAGGCCCAACATACAAGATGAAATATTATTATAAACTATTAGAACTCAATTTGGGGAGTCCAACTCAACCAAATACATAACACAATAATCTGGGGAGCCTAACTCAACTCTAATATCCAAAACTAATCCATTATTAATATCTATTAATACAAAATTTATTAGTGTCATAGTGGAGTTCTAAGATTAAAATAGTTAAATAAATAATTAAATAAACAAATTAACAAAATAAAAAACTACTAAGAAACACCACAACCTACGGAGAAAAATGGAGGTTAAACTCTAAAAGAAAGTGCTTATCCTACAAATGGGGGGAAAATATTAAATAGGAATGAGTGTTCAACTCAGAAAGTTTAGATATTGATTATAATTATAATTTCTATATCTAATTTATTTCTCATGCAGTCCTATAAATGAGAATGCACTAAACAAAAAAATCACCCAATCTTCGCATGAGAGGATAAGTTGGAGCTATTCATGCGCCTAATAAATATTAAAAACCAACCTTATACCTTGGCTTTCTTAAAGTCTAATATATTCTCTTATTCCATACTGTAGGAGTCAGTGAAATATAAAACCCCTACCTAACTCGCATGCGACGAGAATCAGTAAAAATATAACACATATACCTACCTCACCCATCCATATCCATATCCACGGGAGTTAAGGAATTTCCATGTTGTACCTACCCTGGGATTTCCATATCTGTAATACATATGTCACACCTTACCCCTCTGTAAGGCATAGCATGATTCCGTAGAATACCTAATGAACTACTGAACTTCACCTACCGATAACTCATTAAGTACCCTATAAGGGATTTTACAACAATTTTCTTACTTTTATAAGTGGTGAGCATTTTCTAATAGGTATTAAAATCATTTATTCAAAGTTGAAAACTAGTTAAAATTTTTGGCCCATTTTATTTTTCTGTAAATTTTATAAAAATTTTGGCAGAGTGCTGTCTGTATTTTGAGAAAACAGTTCTTCAAATACCTGTAAAAAGCACTTCTAATAATTTATCTCAACAATTTCAACATCTCCACAACAATCCCAACCAATTTCTCAAGTTTCAAAATTTAATAATCATCATTTCTCAATTTCTAAAAATTCAGTAATCATCAAAATACTAGCAATCAATTTCATTCAAATTAAAATAAACTAGTTCCATTTGTATTTCATTAAAAACAAAACAAATTATATACATCATTACAAAATTTACATTAAGAGAAATTCAAACTAAAATTTATTACAAACTTTATACAAACTTTATACAAACCGCCAGACCGCTTTACATGTCCATACCTTTACATACATTACATACATCAAAATGAATTTTCACAGTCAAGGTATAAAATATACCCGATAACTTCAAAGCAGGTAGCTCCTCTATCTTCAGCAGCTCAATCTGCTTCTCCTCTAGTCTCTATAATCATGACAAAGAATAATATTTATCGCTGAGATCGACTGGTGCAGTACAACATGCTAAAACAATCTCTATGCAGAATTTAAATCACATTTATTCAAAAATTAGACTGAACATGAAAATTAAATACAAAACATGAATTATGAGATTTTAATCTAACAAGTTCATTTCGAAGTGTCAAAACTGATTTCATAAAACCCATAGTTATATCATGCCATTCAAAACAAATATAATCTCAATAGCCAGAGGCTAAGGAGAAGTCACATCACAAGGCTAGCTAGCTCAAATATATGGATATCCATTCAATTTCTTCTTCTACTAGCACACACCTCAACACTTCAGCCAGAGAAGGAATCAAAATTCAAAACTGATTACCCCCACTAGTCATGCTAGTGAGATGTTCAAATATATGGTCATGACACTGTGGTTTCAAAACTTATCTTAACAATTTACTAAACATTGCCATTTCAAATATACACAATAACTTTCAACAATTTAAATCAAAAGCATCATAAATACTTCATCATAACAATGTCACAATTCAATATTTTAAATTATTCAAAACAATATGCAGAAGATAATTTACAGAAATTATACGTTGTGCATAAACCTTAAGCGAGTCGCCTCTTGGCCTTGACTCGATTCCTCGGATTCTTTCCCAGTGTTCTTTTCCACTGAAACACACAGTTTCACAGTGTTTCAGTATCATAACTTAGCATAAAATCAAAAATAAATTTAAATTCACTTTTACCTAGCTCTAATGTACTAAACTTGATGTTCTTTAAATTTTGTGTTTTGGGGTTACTATTCACTACACTATTTAAGTCAATTTGTTGACTTTCTAAGGCTTAATAGGTACGGGAATTCCAACTTCACCCACATACCACATTTTGGTCACTAAATTTGTTGGTTTTGGTTGTTTACTCGAATTCTAAGTCTTTTAGGCAAATTTGCAAATTTTCAGTTTTGGTGTCTTAAGTTGCACTATTCTATTTGTCAATTTTCTGTTAGAATTTGGCAGAACTTCCTTCAGAGAAAATGTTCCCTATTGTCTTAACTTTATTCTCCTTTTTGGATCACTCCAATTGGAGTTTTGTAGCTCAAGTTATAGCCATTTAAATCATGGCTGCCGGATTAGACTCAACCCAGATTCTGGGCAAATTCTGGTTCTCGCAGTTTTAGGTTACCAACTTTGGGTGGCCAAATGACTTAGTTAGTGGCATAATTTGGATTTGTGTTCTTCATGAAAGTTTTAGGTCTATATCTCAACTGTCCACTGGTAAAATTTCAGGTCATTTAGACTTGCCTAGCTCAAGTTATGGCCAAATGAACAAACACTGTTCATTTGGTCATTTTTGTATAGGTCAGACTGAGAAAATCCGAATTTGGTCAATTTGTTCACTAGGTTTTTGTCACTTTTTGGGCATAATTCCTTAATGAAAATTGTGTCATTTTGTGTCTATTTTCATTCCCAATTGGTCTCATACCAATTGGACTTGTAAATTTTTAGTTTTGGTCCCTCAAAGGGACCTTGGTCCTGCTGCCTGCAACATGACCACATTCAATCTGAATTTAAACTCAATTCCAACACTTCCAACACACTTCATTTCGTCACAAATGACCATTTCTCACCTCAAACTAGATCAAACACATCATTTCACAATTTCTCACACTTTTGACTCCTAAACCCTAAGTGTCCAAAACCCTAGTTCACCAATTCATTGCATTTAGCTAATTCAAAGCATATAACCATAATCATTCAACTACTTGATGTTCATAGTCCCCTCTAATTCAATCAAACCATGCAAATCATACCCCTCACACATGCTGGCTGAAATTCACTTATAGTCCACACTTTTAATTTATTTCAATTTTCTCAAAATTTACAAGCTATTTCACTACCTACACATGAATTAAATCTAGGAAATAGAGAGTTAAAACTCTAACCTTTGCTTTGGATTCCCAAAACTTCCAATCTCTATCTTTCTTCCTCCTTCTTTCTTCTATACTTCTTGTCTAGGGTTCTTGAGAAGCTTTTTAGGGTTTAGGGTTAGATTTTGTGAAAGAACATCAAGTTATTCAAGTTTGAATAACTCTTTAATGGTGGACAATCATGGAGATGAGAGGGAGAGAGGGTTCGGCTAGTTGGGTGAGGGAAGAAGATGAGAGTTTTCTTTTTTTTTTTTTTAATGTTATTTTGTCTTAACTAATAGAGTTTATCTTAGTCAAAATTGGTAGGTAAAAATAAAATCAATTATGACATCATAATTGATGTCATCCATGATGTAATAAGCTTTTTCTTTTCTTTCTTTTTTTTATTAGTTCTTTAATTTGATTCCCAATTCTGAAATTTTCTTTTCTCCGATTTTATTTGACAGTTAGGTCAGGAGTCAATTGACCAAATTGCCCCTCGCCGGTTCGACCCGATTGGCAAATAGTTTAATATTTCTTCCGGATCCCTGATCTAATTATTTGAATGGCTTAACAATTCTTTTTCGTGATTTTCTCTTTTCCACTGTGTTTATAATAGTCCTAAGGACCGCAGCATCACATTTTACGGTTCAAAATTTGAGTTTAAATTGACTTCGTAGTCCTTCCCGAGAAGGTTACCCATCGCTGTGACTCTCGACTCGTTTAACTTCTAATGTTCTATATTTCTTATTTATACTTAACTAATTGGCAATTACTAATTATTTGTGTTTATGGCTTATCTAGTTGTCTTAAGTGTGGTTCTAATCCCCTTAATTGTCCGGACCGACTCTGGCCACCGGAATAGTAAAATATACCAGGCTATACAAATAGGGGTGTTACAACATAATATAAGCTCTAACTTATCCCCAAGGCACATAATACATAAAATTATAATGTAATAGATACGAGATGCTCTTGATGTAATAACTAATTACAAATGCATAAATGAATGCATGAGCATGTCAATAAATATAACTCAACTCAACTCAACTCAGCTAAGCCTTTATCCCAAAAATTTGGGGTCGGCTATATGGATTCGCTTTTTCCACTCTGAACGATTTTGGGTTAAATCCTCAAAAATGTGTAATGCTTCTAAGTCATGTTGTACTACTCTCCTCCAAGTCAATTTAGGTCTACCCCTTTTTTTCTTTCTATCCTCTAACCTAATGTGCTTTACTTGTCTAACTGGAGCCTCCGTATGTCTACGCTTCACATGACCAAACTACCTTAATCTCCCTTCTCTCAACTTATCTTCAATTGGCACCACTCCTACCTTTTCTCTAATACTTTCATTACGGACTTTATCTAGTCTAGTATGGCCACTCATCCACCTTAACATTCTCATCTCTGCAACTCTTATCTTAGATGCATACAACTCTTTCAGTGCCCAACACTCACTACCATATAACATAGCCGGTCGTATGGTCACATGCAGTAAAATTTTCCTTTTAATTTATTGGGAATCTTACGATCACATAAAACTCCCGTGGCACGTCTCCACTTTAACCATCCGGCTTTAATCCTATGACTAAAATCCTCCTCACATCCCCCATCTACTTGAAGGACTGAGCCTAGATATTTAAAGTGATTACTTTGGGACAGTACCACTCCATTCAAACTAACTCCTTCCCTATCACCAGTTTGACCTTCACTGAACTTGCAATGCATGTATTCTGTCTTCGTTCTACTTAACTTAAAACCCTTTGACTCTAGAGTACTTCTCCAAAGTTCTAGTTTCCTATTGACTCCTTCTCGTGTCTCATCTATCAGAACAATATCATCCGCAAACATCATGCACCAAGTAATACTCTCTTGTATATGTTTCGTCAGTTCATCTAAAACTAATGTAAAAAGGTAAGGGCTTATGGCTGATCCTTGGTGTAATCCAATTGAGATCGGAAAATCTCTTGTGTCCCCTCCCACTGTGCGCACAATAGTAGTTGCTCCTTCATACATATCTTTCAATACTTGTATGTACCTAATAGATACCCTCTTTTGTTCTAACACATTCCATAAGACTTCTCTTGGAACACTATCATAAGCCTTCTCCAAATCAATAAAAACCATGTGTAGATCTTTCTTCACATCTCTATATTTCTCCATCAAGCTTCTAATGAGAAAGATCGCTTCCATAGTTGAACGACCGGGCATGAAACCAAATTGATTGAGAGAGATAGAAGTATCATGACGTAGTCGATGCTCCACAACTCTCTCCCACAACTTCATAGTATGGCTCATGAGTTTAATTCCCCTATAGTTTGAGCAACTCTGTATGTCTCCTTATTTTTAAAAATAGGTACTAAAATACTCTTCCTCCATTCATCAGGCATTTTCTTTGAGTTTAGAATCTTATTAAATAATTTAGTTAACCATGCCACTCCCATATCTCCCAAATACTTCCACACTTCAATTGGTATTTCATCGGGTCCACAGGCTTTACTCACTTTCATTCTCTTAAGTGCTTCCTTTACTTCTAAAGATCTAATCCTTCTAGTATAATTTACATTCTTTTCTATTGTTCTATAATCTATATTCACGCTATTTCCATTTTGACTATTATTAAAGAGATCATTAAAATAATTTCTCCATCTTTCTTTAATGTCCTCATCTTTCACCAACACTTTTCCTTCTTTATCCTTAATGCACCTAACTTGATTGAGGTCTTGACATTTCCTTTCTCTACTCCTTGCTAATCTATAAATATCTTTCTCCCCTTCTTTAGTTCCAAGTTTCTCATATAACTTTTCAAAGGCCTGTGCTCTTGCTTGACTAACTGCCTTTTTTGCCTCTTTCTTTGCTATCTTGTATTGTTCATATGCCTCATTATTATCACATTTAGGTAATTTCTTATACCATTCCCTTTTTCTCTTCATTGCCTTTTGTACTTCCTCATTTCACCACCATCTCTCTTTTGAGGGTGGTCCATGTCCTTAGACTCTCCAAGTACTTTTCTAGCTACTTCTCTAATCTTTGATGCCATCTGTATCCACATATCATTGGCCTCCATATCTAGCTTCCATACTTCGGACTCGAGAAGCTCATTTTTGAACTTCACTTGCTTTACTCCTTTGAACTTCCACCACTTTGTTCGAGCTACACTATTTCTTCTGACCTTACTTGAATTGTTCCTAAACTTGACATCCAAGACCACCAACCTATGTTGACTTGTTAAAGCCTCTCCTGGAATGACCTTGCAATCCTTGCATAGAGCTCTATTTGTCTTCCTAGTTAAGAGGAAGTCGATTTGGCTTCTATGTTGCCCACTTTTGAAAGTCACTAAATGTGACTCTCTTTTTATAAAGTAGGTATTTGCTAGTATTAGGTCGTATGCCATAGAAAAATCCAGGATGCTTTTTCCCTCCTCATTTCGACTGCCAAAACCAAAACCTCCATGAACATTCTCATAACCTTGTCTATCACTTCCTACATGTCCATTCAAATCTCCACCAATGAAAACATTCTCTTCATTCGGTATGCTTTGCATTAAATCATCCATGTATTCCCAAAACCTTTGTTTACTCTCATGTCTACTCCTATTTGTGGGGCATAAGCACTAACTATATTTATTGTTTCTCCTTCTAGTACTAGCTTTACTAGTATAATTCTATCTCCTACTCTTTTCACAGCTACTACTGCGTCTTTCAATGTTCTGTCTATGATTATACCCACTCCGTTCTTGTTTCTCTCCTTTCCGGTAAACCACAATTTGTACCCTGAATTACCCACTTCCTTACTTTTCTCTCCTACCCATTTAGTCTCCTGAATGCAAGCAATATTCACCCTTCTCCTTTCCAAGGTATCCATAAGCTCCATTAATTTTCCTGTAAGTGATCCAACATTCCAAGTACCAACCCTGATCCTCCTCCTATCCTGCTCCTTCCTAATTGGTCTCCTTCTATGATATCTTCTATTGTTTTCTATGTCTATCTTGTGTTCTGTTCCACTATTTGTTCTACTATCTGTCCTATGGACTAACTTCTTTACCCACACCCGTCCATGATGTGGGAACCCTTGCTCACTTAACACCACACCCGGGCGCCGGCATGGCGCGTCGCTTTCGGTGAATGCCCTACACCCTTGCATATTTATCACTATACCCGAGCTCCGATGTAGCGCGTCGTTAGTAGAGGACGCCCCAACGTTTATATCTTTTGAATCCATATCATAGGGTGTGATGAAATTTTTACGCTGGTTGTCACCTACCGCAACCCTCCTCCTTTATCCGGGCTTGGGACCGGCTAAGCGCAAACTACTTAGGCGGAGTTCATGTCAATAAATATAAAATATATAAAATGTAAATAATATTGAAATTATAAAGATAATTAATATCTAATTCACTAAGTTGACAATTCGATTGTAGCTTATTTGGTTGGAAGGAAGAAGATGGCTAGCCACAATCACTTATACAAACACACTGACCTTTATCGATTTACTAACAAAATAATTAAATTAAACTATAAAAGCAAGAATTAATCCTAGGATTTTGCCAAAGTTTTGACAAAGTCTCCTCTATAACTATATCTAACCCCTTGCAAGAAACTCAACCAACACAATAGCACACAGGGCCTCAGGCCCACAATATACAATGCCCATCTAGGGCATACAAGTAACCCTAAGTTATGTCTAATTATCCAAACTCTAGTTTAGGTCTCTAACTCCTCTGTTGTTTGATTTATTATTTTCAACACTTCAAAAATTATAAAAATATTCCTGGAGATTCTCTACATTATCCTTGTATTAATTAAATTTGTTTTATTTAATTTTATTAAGTCAGGAATATTTACAGATTAATTAGTTAGCTTAAACCTAGGTTAATACCACACAACTTTAGTTTGGGATTACCTTTGTGAATTTTGCTACATGGAATGCATCCAAAACATCTAAAAATGTTGGAACCAATTCTAATATTGATTATGTTTTGAGATGGACCGCTACGTGTCTAAATCGGGCCGAAAACTCGATCTCGGGCTATGGTGAGCTATTGTCAATTCAAGTGTGCATTTGAAATGCCCATGAGCTGTTAGTGACAAATCCACAAATGGTTTGTCAAAGCTTCGCTTCAATTACCTAGTATTCGCAAATTTAAGTTATACCATTTGATGAGCATCTTCTCCGCTTGATCTAATCGAAGTGTAGTTTTTGTCAAATCGAAGCTTGCAAAGAGTAGATGAATATTGCCTGGCCTAATCATCCATTCTAATCATCAGTTGGCTAGGATCTAACTGGAAAGCTTAAAAACGCCAAAAGTTCTCTCCTCAATAACTTCTTCTTTCAGCCACCATTTTAAGCAAGGTTGGTCCCAAAAGAAAGCTCATGGGATAAGAATTCTATTGCCATAGAAATTGTATGCATCCCACACCAAACGACGTCAAAATCGAACTGAGAAAATCCTACCCTTTCATGCACAAAAACCCATTTCTCCTTTTTCTCTCATCATTGCAACTGCTTTTGGCTACCGATGGACTACTAGCTGGAATCGTCTGATTGATAGGGACCCTCATCGTCACTCATGATGGGTTAGGGGTTCACTAGTAAGAAAGAAAAGGGAGGAAGAGAAGTGAGGGAGATGAGAGCGACGTTCAAAAGGGGGGTGGTATTGCGCTTTTTCAAAGTTTTTTTTTTTTTTTTTACTTAACTTCATCTATCTTCCTCAACTTTCTTAGGTTATTTAATAAAGTCCTAAAATTCTTTCAATCAAGTCCAAATTTTACTTTAACACAATTGAATTCAATTTTTTAAATAAAATTTTTAAATTACAATAATAATAATAATAATAATAATAATAATAATAATAATAATAATAATAATAATAATATCAAAATTCATAAAATTTTATATTAACATTTAGGTTATTACAATATATGTCTCAAATAGCTCCAGAAAATGGTATAAAAGTACACATAATTAGCTTTGTCAAGCCTTGGAGCTTACTTAACTAAAATTTGCTAGCTGCATCCCTTATTCATGTCCTTGAAGAGAATAGATAGATGAAGAGGCGTGAGTATGTAACTTAGTGAGTAGAGAATTGAATGGGGAAGGAAAATATATCATTTAGAATGTAGTTCAAGCATAAGGATGCATTATTCACATAAATGCTTTCACAGCACAAATAATTCACAACAAGGTATCAGCAAAGGTTTCCCCTTCCCTTTCATTTCATATGTCTAATATGTCCATCCCATTATAGGAGCTCCTCAGTACTTTCTCTTATCATTCATATTAAACAATGGGGTGAGAGACATAGAATTGTCTTACCTGGAGACCATATATCATATCATGAGAGCTTTTAAATGCATGCATACCTTTCTTTTTCCTTTACTTTTCCCTTTGGGAATCATTTGGTCATCCATAGCCACCATACAATATAAATACATAATGCAATATCTTTGTGAGTTAAATACTTACATAATTATATATGCTAATCCTATACGCGACATAGCTAATCAAAATATAGCTTAAATGATGTATGAATGTTAAATAACATTTAGGAAAAGATTTTGTAATTTTGACTCACTTTGACAATAGTCCTTTTGACTTGATACTTACTTCTAGTTAGATGTGTCCCCTTTAACTTGAACCTTTGTAATTTTGTCCCTAATATGTAAGAAGGGCATATAAAAGTGTATTTAGATACAAGGTTAAAAACTTTCGATAGCCAAACATGGGACCTATGGCACCCAATGCTGCATGCGTGATGCTTCTTACTATTTGCGTGTGACACCCATAATTTTCCAATGTTGGAATTCCTATCATTGATGGAAAATTCTTGCGAAATTTAGAGTTTCACGGATAAAGGAAATAGTGATAGGTTCTTTATGAGTGCAATGATGTGTTAAAGAGTCTATATGAGTAGGTGTTTGTTTGTTTTGGGCAAATAAATAGTTTAAGTAGTGTTTTTGGGCTGAAAGAACTTTGGTAGCCAAAGGTTAGACTTTCGACAGCCAAAGTCCCCTTTTTACTATCGAGATGTCATTTTAGACAAAATGGACTCTGATAGTCTAAAGTCCCTTTGACAGAAAGGGTATAAATAGCCTAGTTTAGTTCAAATTTCAAAGAAAATTAATTTCTCTCTCTCTCTCTCTCTCTCTCTCTCTCTCTTTGTACTATGACGTGCAAACGAATGGAATTGAGTTTTCTTGGAGATTTTATACTTGAATTTTGATGGGAAACTCAAAGTTTAAGAGATTATTGTAAGTTTTCTCTACTAACTCCCCAAATTTCACTTTTAAGAAAGATATTTCTCACTTTTTAAATTGTTTTTAAATGATCAAAATGATTCTTAAGAATATTTTCATAAGTGAGTTTAAAAAGCATGGATTGCATGTAAGAAAAAAGTAGTTTTTAACTTTTTGAATCTATTTTGATATTCTGAAGGATTTTAATGATTTTGAGAATCTTTTAAATGCATATTAGGGCCTAGTATAAGTTTAGGATGTGTATATATATGATGAAATTTGGTTTTTGAATTGCGTCAAAGATGAATGAGTTAGATTTTTGAAGTTTTCCCTTTATGGCATTTTTGTATGATATGAGAAAACTTGATTCTTATTCTTTGATGGATGCATACAACATCTAAAGGTGTTTTCAAGTTAATGGATGTCTTAGAATTGTTTTATGAGGGTTGGATTAAGTTTTGGAACCTTTGAGAGGTGTTTTTGGATGGTTTGGCAAAGGAATTTTTGTAGAATTTAAACTGGAATTCTAGAAATTTTCTAGTTTAGCTACCAAAACCATAGTTTTGGCAGTAGAAGTGGCTAAAGTGTTTTGGGAGTCTTCTTTAGTTTAGGGCTTTGGCAGTTGAAGTTCCTAACTTTTATAGCCAGAGTAAAGAAGCTTAGGATTTTGGTAGCCAAAGTTCTTTACTTTGGCAGCTGCAGTCTCTACTATCCAAAAAAGACATTTAAGGTTTAGGACTTCGACAACCGAAGTTGGTTCTACCAACCTTATTTCCCTTTTTGTTCTAAGGCTCCAAATTTTTTTTTATGATCTAAAAGGACCTAGAATAAGATATTTAGCATATGTATAGAGTTTTTAAGCTCCGAATAACTCTTGAGGGTCCGATGTTTATAGGATCGAACTTGAGGGACTTGGGAAGTTAAGGATCCAAGGATAGCTACCATTCATGTCACGTGTTGATAGGCTACAAGAGGTGAGTAACACTAATTTTAATGATTAAAAACTTATTTAATTGAAATCATAATCATCCACATGCATCATTTCATTACTTATTAGGATATATGTATCTAGACCACGAATATGCTGCATTTTTGCATAACTATTGTTGATGCTTGATGAATATTGGATGACCCATTAGTTTCCCCCATGACACTGTTATGTTATATGTTTATGATTATGCATGATATGATGTGGTAAGACTAGGTGAGGCCTAACAAGCCACTAGCTCACTATTTATTAAGCAAAAGTCCTATGGAGCCTCTATATGAGTCGGGCACGTTGGATATGTTGTGCATTTAAGTTGAAGTCCTAAGGAGCCTTTGTATGAGCCAGGCACATTAGATATGGGAAATGAAAATCATTGGTGATAAGTTTATCTTATGTGAAATGTTTATGATGTGAAAAACTCATATGATTGATGCATTGCATACGTTTGTAATGAATTATATAGTTAATAAATGTTTGGCTAGTTTACTTGCTAAGCTCTTTGAAGCTTACTCCATTCCCTTAACCTCAGTGTAGAGTTACAGTGATAAAGGTGCCTTCTGTAAGAGCTAGCAAAAAGAGAAGCTATAAAATTTCTTATGTATAATGGATGTTTTTAGTTTGGACATTTAAAATTTTTATGGATAGACACTGTGCATGGTTTAAGGAATTATAATGAGTTTTGTCTAAGTTATGTATGTATGGAAATTACCTTAATTTTAAGCATACCCTTTGTATTCTATATATGAATGTATGAGTCACACTTTAACTATTTTAAATGATATGAAATGGTTCAAATTTTGAACCATTTTAAAGAAGTATGTACTATGTTTCAATGTGGAGATTAACGTGTGATTGATATAAGTTGCTTAAATTTTGTTTAATGTGAAAAGAGTTTTATGTTAAACAGGTTTTTAGGCTTGCTATGCATTTTGATAGCCTTAAGTTAACCCAATCCCTATCACTAGCAATGAGCCTTAGTTGGGTCATCACAAAGTTAGTATCAGAGCTATAAGTTAGATGAGTGGACCTAGATGCTAGTGAAAATTATAATAAAGAAGGAAAGAAAGTTTGTTAACTAGCACAATTAGGAAAATATATGTTAATTAGGGTTGCGTCCTTATATGTTATATGATGTGCTTTTGTTTTATGGCATGCTTTATGATATGTTTTGTGTTCATGTGAATCCATATGGACTTTATGTATGCTCAACACTTCTTGTTTGCTTTCAGAAAATGTGATGTTCAAAACGATCCGTAAGGTTGACTAGTGTGAAAATAAGGGTATAGAAGCACTACCTGCTAACCCTATTGTAAGGGGAAGAGTAAGTACGAGTGGTAGAGGAAAATCCTCAGAAGGACCTAGAAGGTCTTTTGACGTTAGTAGGGAGCCTCTAGTGCACTCAGAAATCGATAGATACATGAAGGGATTCTCATGGTTTTCCATAACAGCTTGAGGACCCTAGGTTTTCTGGTATAGGAAGAGCAAGAGAAGAAAACTATACTAAAGGGGGGATGAGTTAGAGTTTGTGTTTCCACCTATGCAAGGATAGAATTATAGGTTTAGGTGTAACACCTCTATTGGCATAGCTTAGTATATTTCACTATTCCAGTGACCGGTGTCGGTCCGGATAATTAAGGGGATTAGAACCACATCTAAGACAACTAGATAAGCCCTGAACACAAATAATTAGTAATTATCAATTAGTTAAGTATAAATAAGAAAAACAGAACATAAGAAGTTAAATGAGCTGAGAGTCACAGCGATGGGTGACCTTCTCGAGAAGGACTGCGAGGTCGATTTAAACTCCAATTTCGAACCGTAAAATGTGACGCCGCGGTCCTTAGGAGTATTGCGAACACAGTGTAAAAGAGAAAATCACGAAAAGAATTTTTAAGCCAGTCAAATAATTAGGTCAGGGATCTGGAAGAAATATTGAATTATTTGCAAACCGAGTCGAACCGAGGAGGGGCAATTTAGTCAATTGACCCTTAGAGCTGACTCCTGACCTAATGTCAAATAAAATCGAAGAAAAGAAAATTTTGGAATCAAGAATTAAATTAAAGAACTAAAGAAAAATAAATGAAAAAGTAAAAGGAAAAGAAATTGCATTAGTGACATCATCAAAATGACATAAGCTATGACATCACAAATAAATTATATTTAATTAAAATTTGACAAGTTAAAGAAAGGGATAAAATCAAAAATTAAAAAATAAATTTCACTTTTCTTCTTCCTTTAGCCGTAGCACTCTCACTACCTCTCTTTCTCCATGGTTTCCACCATTAAAGCTTGGTTTCAAGCTTGATTTCCATGCACATACCTCTAATTTCTCCCAAATTTCTTCATAAAACCTTACTAGTTCAAGTAGAAAAGAAGATTGGATGAAAAAGAAAAGGAACAAAAAAAAGATTTGGAAAATTTGGAAATTCAAAGTGAGGTTAATAATCTAAACTTGAATATTTTAGTTAAATGTTTATGTTCTTAGTTCAATTAACCTAGAAATATATTGAACATGAAAAGAAAACACCTTTGGAGGACTATATGAAAATTTGGCCAGCCTATGTAGGGGTATGATTTGCATGAGTTTGATTGAATAAAACATGTTAGAAAGCTTGAATGAGTTGAGAAATTGTGTTTGTATGTTTGGAATTAGTGAAATGTAACAAATTAAGTGAGTTAGGGTTTTGGCACCTAGGGTTTGGGAGACAAAATTTTGAGAATTGGTCAAATGGTGTGTTTAACCTAGTTTGAGCTAAAAAATGGTCATGTATGACCAATTGTGGTATGTTAGAAGTGTTAAAATTAGGTTTAAATTCGGATTGCTTAGGGCCATTATGCAGGCAGCAGGACCAAGGTCTCTTTCTGGGACCAAAACTGAAAATTTACCAACCCAATTGGTGTGAGGCCAATTGGGAATGAAAATAGACAAAAAATGACACATTTTTCATTTAGGAATCATGCCCAAAAAGTGATCATAGCATAGTGAACAAATTGACCAAATCCGGACTTAGGTATTCTGCCCTGTACAAAATGACCAAATGAACAGTATTTATTTATTTGGCCATATCTTGGGCTAGGTAGGTCCAAATGACCTAAAATTTTACCAGCAGAAAGCTGAGATATAGACTATAACTTTCATGAAGAACACAAACCCAAATTATGCCCTTAACCAAGTCATTTGGCCACCCAAAATTTGGTGACCTAAAACTGCCAGAACCTAGAATTTGACCAGAAAATCTGGGTTAGGCCAATCCGGCAGCCATAATTCAAATGGCTATAACTTGAGCTACAAAACTCCAAATGGAGTGATTCAGAAAGGGAAATAAAGTTAAGACAATAAGGAACAATTTCTATGAAGAAAATTTGCCCAAATTCTAACAGCAACATGACCAATAGAACATTGTAAAAAAAGTTTGCCTAAAAGACTTATGTTTTGAGAAAATGACCAAAACTAACAAGTTAGGTGACCAAAATGTGGTATGTGGGTATAATTGGATTTCCCATACCTATTAAGCATAAGAAAGTCAATATTTTGACTTGAATAGTACCATGAATAGTAACTTCAACATGAAAATTTTTAAGAATGTAAGTTTAAGCATATTGAAGCTAGAATTGAACATATATAAATTAATTATTAGAATTATTGTGAGATAAGATACTGAAACACTATAAATGTCATGTTTCAGCTGAAAAAGACCTGAAAAAGGATAGGGCAAACTGAGTCAAGGCCTAGAGGCGACTCACATCAGGTTTGTGCACAATAAACCCTAATTTATCGTTTTCTCATAGAAAATTTGTTTAGTTATGCATTGTGAAATTATTGTGTTAATTACGAGTTTTGAGAACTACTGTGTTGCCACTTTGGGAATGGAAATTTGACTTTGGAAATTAATTGTGCTTTGCATAAAATATTTGAATAACTTAATTTAAATTATTTTTAATTCACACTTGGCATGGCAATATTAATATGTTCCTCCTCCACTTGTGGGGTGAGTTTGATATTTGAATATATTCCTCCCTCTCTGGCTTCCCAATCTGAGGGGCGAGTTTGGATGAGTACTCATTAGCTAGCTAGCCACCTCTCTCATTGATTTCGATTAGTGGGGTGAGTTTGCCTTGTCGTGGTGTACAACACGGCATGTTTAGAAATTTTGTGTCATGGCCTAAGTTGTGTTATTGATTAGCAATACTATGATTATTAAATTGTCTGATCAAATTTGTGTTATATTAAGTTTTGAAATTTGTGAAATGTTTAAATTGTGATTTGTTATAAATGTGATTTGAAAAAAAAAAAATTGTGAAATGTGACTGTGAAATATTTGAACTATGAATTAATGACAAATATTTTATATTTTGCATTTTATATTTATTGTGCACCACTGAGTATTTTTATACTCAGCGATAGCTTTCTTTGCTGTCGTAGATAGAGACAAGGAAAGAGCAGTAGAGTGAGCTACTGATTTTTGGTACTACACGGAGGCTTTTGTACGAGTATTTAGTTATACCCTTGTAATTTATTTTGATGTAAATAGTTTAATGTCATATGTATTAATGAAAAGTTGAGCAGTTGTACAGTAAATTGTAATAATGTTATTTTAGATTTTCTTTTGTAAATTAAGATCTGTATTTGTAAATTAAGTACTATATGCAATGTGAATGAATTTGTGAAGTATTTTGAGATGACAAATTTTTGGTTGAGTTGTGGAATTGAATTAAACTATGTTGACTTGAGTTGATTTGGGTTGGGAGTTGTGAAAATAATTATTGGAAGTGTTTTTACAGGTTTTTGAAGAACTGTTTTCTCAAAATACAGGCGGCACTCTGCCGAAATTTTTATAAAATTTGTGGAAAAATAAAATGGGATAAAAATCTTAAATAGTTTTCAAACTCTAATTAAATGTTTTAATACCTATTAAAAAATGCTCACCACTTATAAAAGTAAGAAAATTGTTTTAAAATCCCTTGTAGGGTACTTAATGAGTTATCGGTAGGTGAAGTTCGGTAGTTCATTAGGTATTCTACGGGATCATTTATGCCTTACAGAGGGGTAAGGTGTGACATTAGGTATCCTTAATAAGGAAGCTTCGGAAATGCTAGGTTCATGAGCTATTCCTAATATCCTTCCTTCATGCCTTACCCACCTTACTTCCCACCTTTTAGCCCTTACCCCATGTATCCTATCCAATAGTACCCCCAAAACCCTCCAACCACCATGGGAACTCAGAACACCATCACGGGAGAATATGTACCAACACCACCCCCTGTAGCCCCAATGATTCCAACATAAGAGACTGGGTTAGGTAGTAGATGTAAGACAAAGATGACAGATTACCTCAAGTTGGATGACCTAAATATAAGGAAGGAGGTGATCCTTTCGAGTATGTTAAGGTATTAAAAATGATAATCGATGAATTGAATGAAAGTGATAGTAGGGCCATTCAGATGGCTGGCTTTACTTTGAAATGTAAGAAGGCGAAAGAATTGTATAAGGTCTATATTACTAGTAGGGTTGATAGCATGACCTGGACTTGTGGAAGAGTTTACCAACCAAGCTTTTCCAAAAAGCTCTAGAGAGTTAAAGGCGGTAGAATTTGAATAGTTGAGGTAGACAGCCAATATGAGTGTTGATGAATATATAAATAAGTTTGTGGAACTTCTATAGTTTGTAGGGCAAGAGTATGATACTAATAAGAAGGAAGGCAAAAAGGTACACCAAAAGGCTGCACTTTAGCTACTTTTCATTGATTCTGGCCATAGAAACCCATAGATTCCACTCCATAATAGATGTTGTAAGGAAGATGGAATAATCAAGTTCTAGAGCAGGATTAAATCTGATATTAGGATGGGAAGCGAATCTAGCTCAGGTTCAGATACTTCGAGTTGTATAAGGTGTGAGAAACCTCACCGAGGATTGTGCATGTATGGAACCTCTGAGTGTTACAGGTGTGGTGTAACACCCCTTACTCGGTCTACAGTATAGCCGAGCAAAGACTGCCACACTCTATGCCGGAGTACCTTTTCTTATCTTACTTTATTTATTTAATAATTTTAATCTAGTTATATTTTAAAATCAATTATATTCAAAGGAAAAACTGACGGAGTTTCTCCTATTTTATTATCGTTTGGCGTGTTTTACTATTCACCTATTTAAAAATTTCAACAATATTTTCCAATAATAATCTCATCCATATTCATCATAAAAATCTCATCATTTCAAATATCATTTATGTATTTCAATTCCATATTCATTTCCATACATATCCATTCATGCTCAATTCATATATAAAATTTCTAAAATTTCATTAATTTACATGACATACAAATTAATTAAATAAATTCATAATTTACATTACAAACTTCTATGATCAATTACAACTTCACAATTTTTGTTACTGACTTTATGATTAATTACAATGAACAAAAATAACCTAATATGGCCTGGCAGACCCTACCAGGACGCACTGCTGAGTGAGGTGACAAAATGTGACACTGTAGATCTGATATCCAAAATCCTAGTCTGAAGCCTACTAGGCCTTATCTTCAGTACCTATGCGATGAAACAATCCATCGTACTGAGCATTTTTGCTTAGTGGTGCAATAATATAATAAGAAAATAATATATAAAAATAAAGATAAAAATAGAGCGTGATTTATGTAATCAAGAATTATTTTGATTTCATATGAAATTTTTAATATTAAATATCTTTTATCATTTTTGTTGTTCTTTGAGAGCGCTTATTTCATAAGTTTACAATAATAATATATAATATACAAAATTAATAAAAATATTGAATTTATGTTTATATTATTATGGAAGATGCATTTATAATAATTATTTAAGTTATACTTATTCTTCTAGCCTTTTCATTGCTTTACTTAATATTTTCTATATATTTTGGATCATTTCATAATAAATAAATTTTTAGAAGCAATCTAGTTCATTTTAGATCTTTCTCACTCATTTATTTAATTTCTAATATTATTAACTTATTTCACTGCCCAGGTAACCTATGACAGACTGACTGGACTAGATATGCAAGTCCCTGGCACTGGACACCGTGGTGCCTCGGGCCGTCATACCATGGGACGCATAACATCAACCACGTATGCAATCAATATGACTACAAAGCCATGGTAATACATAATCGGGTGTCCAAGCCATGAACGGGTATAAAGCCATAAAGACGGGCATAAATCCTAAAAAACAGGTATAAAGCCTTAGATACGGGCATAAAGTCTTACGCAGTACTGCTAAATCAATCCTTTATTGGCATGCCAATCTATCCAATCTGCATACAGGTCTAGGCAATACATGGACACATTAATACCATTAAGTATTCATATGTTTTATTATTGCATTATATTTTCTATTTATATTTTGTAGCATTTTAATTCTATTCCTAGTGGGAACACAACGCCCAATTTCATTTTCACATAATGCGTGTATTCATAGATTTCATTCACATGAATCACAATTTACCAATCACATCATACATTTAATATTTACAATTTCTCATCTAATTTATCATACTATTTCACATGTCATTCAGGTTTGAGCATTCTCATTTTTACTCATAATGGAAACATAAGTCCTAAATGACATTTGCACATCATTTACACATTCAACAATTCATTTATGGTAATTACAATTCATATTTCAAGTTATGTTGGCAATGTATCATAAGTTCTATTTGTGATGGGAATACAAGCCCCAACTACCTATTCATATGATTTAGGTGTTCAATAAGTCATTTAAGTGGGGTACCATTCATATTCCAAGTTGTCCATGAAAATTTCAAGGATATCAGATTTTATACCTTAATTTTCTCTAGCAATTTGGCCAAGATACATAGTCCATTTGTCCATACTTCCTTCATGGAAGTTGTCTCTTTATGTGTTAAATTTAATTTCCCTTTTGAATCATTCAATTTGGAGTTTTTTAGCTCAAGATATGGTCAATTTACCAAGACTAGTTTACTGACCCTTTGCTATCCCAGAACTTGACAGATTCTAGAACCTCACTTTGTCCAGCTATTTGGACAAGCTACAATCATATTTTGGCCTAATATTCCCAAGATGAGTTGTTCCCCTATGTGTCCTAGTCACACTGGTTCAAGAATCACAAATTTTCAAGCTATGTAGGATGAGTTATGACAGTTTAACTGACCTAGACTCGTAAACCCTATACATCCAGGATTTCAGGTTCAGGTCAGTCATTGCAACCCACATTGGAGGTCCTTACACTCCAAATTTGAGCAAGGTTCCAGAATCAAAGTTGTAGCCCTATTTCTTAAGTTTTCATATCAATTTGGTTCATCCCAATTGGAGTTTTCTACTGAAATTTGTGGTTCATTTACTATCTGGGTGTCAAATGGTTAATTTGTCTAAGTGCAGGAATTTCTATATTGGGAAGTCCTGATATCTCATAGCAATTTCCTTAAGTTGCATTTGGTTTTGGGTTTTAGTCCAAACATCAAAGTTGTAGTTCTAGGTCTTCTAAAAATTTTTGCTTTTGAATCACTGTATTTGCAGTTTTGTAGGCTGAGTTATGGCATTTTTACCACAACTGTTCGGGTGACCTAAAGTCCAAAATTTCTTGGTCAGTTTTGGTCCAGGCAGATTTGATAAACTAAAATTGGCTAGCAAATTGATTGGGCTAGGTTCAGAATTAGGGTTCCTAATCTTCATGAAAAATGTTCTACTATGTCTAAGCTTTTCATGAGTTTAAGAATCAGCTCAATTGGAGCTTCCCACAGTGAGTTATGCTCATTTGAACATTTACTGTTCATATGGTCATTTTTCCTGGTCCAGTATGTGGTTACCTGGATTCAAGCCAATTTTAGGTCATTTTGTGTTTTGTTTCTGGGTAGGATCTCTTCATAAAAAAATGTAGCATTATGTCCTAAGTTTCACCTCCAATTAGTCTTACACCGATTGGAGCTATATAATCCTACTTATGATTGCTTAAACCTATTGGACTCAGAGTCCAAAATTCCTATACAAAGGATCACTTCTCATTTTAACATTTCAACTCCAAAACCAAATCCATTTTAGCTCCAAACTACATCAAATGGTCATTAATTGACCTTAACAACATCAATTCAACAACATTCTAACAAATCCTCTATTTAATCCTCAAAACCCTAACTCCCAATTCAATAGTCATACAACACATACCAATTAAGCATACTAATCATACTTATCATCATATTCAAGCAAATTTTCAAGTCTATTTGAAATTAAACACCTCCAATCCTACACCTACAAAAGCTTGCCGAATTTCTTGTCAAGCATACATCCATTAATTTCATCATTTATCATTTAATTCCATTATAATTCACCTTATTTTCACCATTAGAAGAAGAAAGAGCAAGAGTTTTAGCACTAACCTTAGTTGGTCAATTTTCTAAGGCTTCCCAACTTCATTTTTTTTCAAGTTCTTAGCTGCCAAACACTTCTCCAAGGTGCAAAAATCAAGTTTTAGTGAAGTGGCCTAGGGTTTTATGGTGGGATTTGCTAGGAAATTAAGCTAGAAAAAGATGAAAATGGTGGAAGCTCTTTAGAAATGGTGGTTCGGCCAAGTTGAAGGGAAAGAGAAGATGAAGACTCTTTAGTCAAATTTGTCTCTAGCTATGTATTTATCTTCTAAAATTGAATTAAAGTTTTTAATTATGTCATTATTTCATCATGCTTAGTCATGCTAAGTCATCATGTAGCAATGCTTATATCATAATTCAATTTTTATTTTCCTTTTCTTTTTTTTCTCTTTTCCACTACATAATTCTTGGTTTCTAATTCATTTTAAATGTTTTGTTCTCACTCATTTTAATTGACATTTATGTCAAAACTCATATCTGAAGGTGAAATGACCAAAATGCCCTTCATTGTTTTCATTACACCATAATAGCCTTTATCGATTGACTTAAATTTTCTTGCATTCCCATGACACCTTTATTGTCATTAAACCTCATTAATCCTTCAATTAAGTCCCAAATATTTATCTCACAGGGTTCCTCCTGCATTTGGGGTTGGTAATTGAACCTATAGCTGCTTCCCGTTGGGGTTACCCATCACCAGAGCCTCAGCTCCTTTAACCTATTTACATTTCATTTCTTTGATTTCTCCTTAATTTTACTTAACCTTTGTTTAGTTTATTTATGACTCCTCACTCTAGTTTTAAGTATAGTTCCAGACATTCTGGCTGTCCAATCAGACTTTAGTCACCGAAACAGTAGAATGCACAGAATTACCTAAAACGAGGATGTCACAATTCTTTCCCTCTAAATAAAATTTCGTCCTCAAAATTTACCTGATGTAAGTAGTCGAAGAACTGCAGTGACACCCCTTACCCATCTACAGTGTAGCCTTGCAAGATATGCCACACAGTGCACCGGAACACCATAACTTATCCCATTGATATTTATCCGTTATTAATTTACTTATTATAGTTATTAAGTGAAATTTATGAAATTGGTCTCATTTAGATCATTTATTGAAATTATAAATTAATTTGCGGCTCCGAAAATTTTATAGAAAATCCTGCAGAGTGCTGACTAAAAATGGAGAAAACAATTCTTTGGAACCTGTGAAATACACTTCCAATAATTTCCAATCATTCTCAAAGTGCATTTGCATCACATCAATTTACAACAATTTCTTAGCAATTCCTCCATTTGTCATTCATTCATTTCATATCATCATCAGGCTCAAATCATAAATAAATTCTCATATGTTATTTATAAACACAAAGTTACAAATACTTACATTAATACAAAATTATATTACATTTGTTTCAAATATACATGATAAAATAAGAGTTTAATTATAAAACTTACAAAAATCACAAAATACAAAATGAGACCTAGTGTCTTACCAATGCACTGTAGCCTATGAGGTGACACGAACACTATGCAGAACTGTGAGCGGCCTTACCTGCACGTGGTCTCTGCGCTCTGTCAAAATCTTCAGTACCTACGCGTTGCAAAAGCGACGCGCTAAGCATAAAGCTTAGTGGTGCCAATAATACAAGAAAATAAAATATGCAAATAAAAATGATAATTTCCTAGTTCTTGTGTTCATAAGAAATGAATAATTACTAACTTATTGTTTAGTCGAAGGCTAATTACATTTTATAATATTAACTTCTTCATGCATTTTGTTAATTGTTTTCTTGATGATTTTGAGCTTCTTTATTTTATTGTAATCATTCTTGATCCTTATCATGATATTTAATTTTCTTATTTTCTTTAATAATCAGTTCAATTACTATTATACTTTTTCATGCCCAAGTAACCTATACAAATTGACCGGATTGGATAAACGGGTAAAGTAGCACTGGGCACCAGGTACCTCGGGCCGTCACACCATCGGTCACAATGTGCCTCCCGGTGTGCAAACAGAATGGCTAATAAGCCATAAAAGCAATAAGGCATAAAGCTAAGTATAACATCATAATCAGTACAGCCATAGGCTATCATCACAGAATGGCAATGAAGCCATACATCATATGCAGTACTGCTACCAGAGCCCTATTGGCATGCCAACCTATTCAAACCAATCACATTAGGCCTACTAGGGCATATTACAAAGTTATTTCTTGAATATTAGTACTTAACATGTAAGGTTACCATTCATTTGGTCATTTAAGTCAAAATATTGACTTTCTCATATATAATAGCTACATGAGTTTTAATCACATAGATTTACCACATTTTGGTTCCCAAAAGTGTTGGCATTAGTTGCCAATCCATACTTCTAACCAATGGAGAATAAATCAGAAATTTCAGTTTTGAGTGCTAGAGTTCACTATTCCATTAGGCCATTCTACAGTAAGAATTTGGCTAAGTGTTCTTCATAAAAGTTATTCCTTATTGTGTCTAGTTACATTTCTTTTTTTGAATCACTCCATTTGGAGTTTTGTATCTCAAGTTATGGCCTAAACACCATAACTGGCTAGATTTAAATTTTTCTAGAATTTCTGGGCAGAATCAATTCTGTAGTTTTTGTACACTGACTGTAGGTCAGTTTTTAGATATGTTATGATCAAAATTTGGGTTTGTTTTCTTCATTAAAGTTATAGGTCTATGTCTCAGCTTTCTACTTGTAAAAATTCAGGTCAATTGAACCTTTCTACACTGAGTTATGACCAAATGAATGAATACTGTTCATTTGGTTATTTTCCAGGGACAGCTTGTGTGTTAATCGGATTGAAGCAATTTTTAGGTCAACTTAGGTGGGTTTTCTGGGCAGGGTTTCTTCACAAAAAAAGTTGCATTATGTGTCCAATATCACCTTCAATTGGCCTTGCACTAATTGGGGCAACATAGCTTAAGATATAACCCCATGAACACACTGGACTCACAGAGTCCAGAATTGATCACAAAGGGCAGCATACCAATTCCTAATCCAATGCCATATTTCAGTCTAAATCAAAGTCAGTTCATCTCAAATGGTCACTAATTGACCATTTGAACTTTAATTTACCATCAATATGGTGAAACCCTAATATAGCTCAAAACCCTAACTCATGGTCTCAAGGTCAAGCATACTCAATCCATACAACTTTCAATACATAACAACTCATTAAACATCATCACTAAACTTATTTACATCCATAAAAAGCATCAAACTCCAATTAATTCATGGCTTCTGAAATTCATTTCCTCCATAAGTTGTCATTTCCTTTTTATCTCATGCAAATTTCAACTTTTCTTAAGTCCAAATCAAGAATAAATAAGAGAGATAAGGAGATTAAGCACTAACCTCTTGGATGAATTTCTACCCTTCACTTTCCTTCACTTTCTCCTCTTCTAATGGCTGCCCAAGTCTAGCTCTAGTAGTAAGGAAAATTTTTAATGAAGGAAATCAAGGTTTTGAAGTGAATTGGGTGAGAAATTGGAAGCTTGGTTGAGTTTTAATGGAGGGAGGGAGAAGTGAGGTTTCGGCAAGAAGAAGAAAAGAAGACGAAGTCTGATTTTTTTTTTCTTTCATTTCTGCCCATTTAACTCATTTTAAGTGGTTTAAAGATATGTGTTACAATGTAATTGGATGGAGGCACACTAATGACATCATGTGATGTCATAATTTCTATTTTTTTTTTCTATTCATTTTTAATTAAATTTTTAGCAATATTTATTTATATTTTATGTCATAATAATTATTTTCTTAACTGGACAAGTCGGCCAAAAATAATCTTTGAAGACGAAATGACCAAAATGCCCTCCGTTTAGCTTTTTGAGCCAAAATCGTCTATACTAATCGAAAAATTTTTCTAAGTCTTTTCTTAGCATTCTAATGCCATAGAAACCTCAATGACTCTTCTCTGGAGTCTTTAAAATTATTTCATGAATTTTCTCCCTGGTTTAGGGCTTCTAGCTGCGAAGACCGCAACTTTCTGTTGGGTCACCCATCGCCGAGGCACCAGCTCATTTAACTTCGTTGTATTTCATTTCTAAAATTTTTCCTACATTTTTCTTGTTAATATTTGAGTTAATTATGGCTCCTCACTTTAGTCTAAATATTTTTCCAATCATTCTAGCTATCCGGACCGACACCGGTCACCAGAACAGTAGATGTACAGAATTGCTATAGGGAGGGTGTTACAACTGCTACCTCCTTGCTTCTTCACTTCGATGTGTTGCCTCAAATCCCTCCAATCTGCTATCACTCTATGCAATGGAAGGTAGTTTCTCTGTATGTGTTTGTGGAAAATTTCTCTTACGCCAATCTTTCAGAAAATGGTGCATGGCCCCACATCTATAGCAAGCTCTAATAAACCCCCTAAATTCACCTCTATGGTACTTTTTACAATGGCCACATTTTCTTGGGGCAGAACTTCACAGTGCTAGTCCCTGTGTACTCACTACTAATATCTTTGGTTGGCCTCTTCTGGATATGGGCCTGGGCCTATGTCTCCTACTTTGATCCAATATCTGACTCAACTGTTCTCTAGGCCTTTTGTTACTAGACTGGCCAAAATCTCTTTTCTATTGACCATCCATTCTATTATGTTCTTCTTCATAGACACAGCTAATATATTTCTTTCTGAACTCCATCAGAAAGAAATCTCAAGTCACCTTGGCTGATGGCACTACTTTGGTTAAAGCATCCCACCACCAATAGGCAGTTTCCTGTAGCAATGAAACTGCACACTCTAAACTCTATTCCGAGGTGCAATGTAATTGTCGCAGGACTATTTCAGTCCTTTCTAACCAATATGCAGTAGTTGTAGAGTCATCTTCCTTCTTACCTTTGAAGTCTATAGCCCCAAACTTCCTTATTTTCTCCAAATGGGACTTCTGCTGTGGAGGCTGTAGTGGTGGAATAGCTCTAGTCATATGTAGAAAGAACTCGATCATCTGCTCCAATAAAGCTTGTTGGGGTTGTGTAGGCCCCTCTGGCACTGGCACAACAGGATCTCTCCCCTACTTCCCATATCCCCCATAGGCAGAACATGGCTTTCCACCTTTTCTTCTACAGCTCTTTGTGGATCAAGATCCACACCTTAACCTAAAATAACCAGAGAAAATAGAACTGCATTAGTGTCACCTCGACTCTTATGAATGCAATGCATGATATGCACTCTATGTGCTTTTTATCTACCTATTTAGGTCTAGAAATGCCTAAACCATGCTCTGATACCATTAAATGTAACACCCCTTACTCGGTCCACAATGTAGCCGAGCAAGGATAGCCACACTCTGTGCTAGAGCACCTTATCTTATCTTACTTTATTCCTTTAATAATTTTAATCTCGTTATATTTTAAAATTAATTATATTCAAAGGAGAAACTGACGGAGTTTCTTCTATTTTATTACCGTTTGGCATGTTTCACTATTCACCTATTTAAAAATTTAAACAATATTTTCCAATAATAATCTCATCCATATTCATCATAACCATCTCATTATTTCAAATATCATTTAAGTATTTCAATTCCATAGTCATTTCCATACATATCCATTCATGCTCAATTCATATATAAAATTTTTCAATTTTCATTAATTTACATGATATACAAATTAATTAAATAAATTCATGATTTACATTACAAACTTCTATGATCAATTACAACTTCATAATTTTTATTACAGACTTTATGATTAATTACAATGAACAAAAATAACATAATATGGCCTGGTAGACCCTACCAGGATGCACTGCTGAGTGAGGTGACAAAATGTGACACTGCAGATCTGATCTCTAAAATCCAGTCTGAAGCCTACTGGGCCTTATCTTCAGTACCTACGCGAGGAAACAATCCATCGCGCTGAGCATTCTGCTTAGTGGTGCAATAATATAACAATGAAATAATATATATAAATAAAGATAAAATTAGTGTATAATTTATATAATCAAGAATTATTTTGATTTCATATGAAATTTTTAATATTAAATATCTTTTGTCATTTTTGTTGTTTTTTGGAAGCGTTTATTTCATAAGTTTACAATAATAATATACAATATACAAAATTAAAAAAAATTTTGAATTTATATTTATATTATTATGGAAGATGCAATTGTAATAATTATTTAAGTTATACTTATTTTTCTAGCCTTTTCATTACTTTACTTAACATTTTCTTTGTATTTTGGATCATTTCATAATAAATAAATTTTTAGAAGCAATCTAGTTCATTTTAGATCTTTCTCACTCATTTATTTAATTTCTAATATTATTAACTTATTTCACTGCCCAGGTAACCTATGACAGGCTGACTGGACTAGATATGCGGGTTCCTGGCACTGGACACCGTGGTGCCTCGGGCCGTCATACCATGGGACGCATAACGTCAACCATGTATGCAATCAATATGACTAAGAAGCTATGGTAACACATAATCGGGTATACAAGCCATGAATGGGCATAAAGGCATAAATACAGGCATAAATCCTTAATAACAGGCATAAAGCCTTAGATATGGGTATAAAGCCTTATGCAGTACTGCTAAATCAATCCCCTATTGACATGCCAATCTATCCAATCCGATACACAGGTCTAGGCAATACATGGGCACATTAGTACCATTAAGTGTTCATATGTTTTATTATTTCATTATATTTTCTATTTATATTTTGTAGCATTTTAATTCTATTCCTAGTGGGAACACAACGCCCAATTTCATTTTCACATAATGCATGTATTCATAGATTTCATTCATATGAATCGCAATTTACCAATCACCTCATATATTTAACATTTACAAATTCTTATCTAATTTATCATACTACTTCACATGTCATTCAGGTTCGAACATTCTCATTTTTACGCATAATGAAAACATAAGTCCCAAATGACATTTTCACATCATTTATACATTCAACAATTCATTGATGGTGATTACAATTCATATTTCAAGTTATGTTAATAATGTATCATAACTTCTATTTGTGATGAGAATATAAGCCCCAACTACTTATTCACATGATTTAGGTGTTTATTAAGTCATTTAAGTGGGGTACAATTCATATTTTAAGTTGTCCATGAAAATTTCATGGATTTCAGATTTTATACCTTAATTTCCTCTGGCAATTTGGCCAAGATGCATAGTCCATTTGGCCATACTTCCTCATGGAAGTTGTCTCTTTATGTGTTAACTTTAATTTCCCTTTTGAATCATTCAATTTGGAGTTTTGTAGCTCAAGATATGGCCAATTTACCAAGACTACTTCACTGACCCTTTGCTGTCCCAAAACCTGATAGATTCTGGAACCTAAATTTGTCTAGCCATTTGGACAAGCTACAATCATATTTTTGCCTAATTTTCTTCATATGAGTTGTTCCCATATGTTTCCTGGTCACATTGGTTCAAGAAACACAAAATTTCAAGCTATGTAGGATGAGTTATGACAGTTTAACTGACCTAGACTCGTAAACCCTGTACATCCAGGATTTTAGGTTCAAGTCAGTCTTTGCAACCCACATTTGAGGTCCTTACACTCAAATGTTGAGCAAGGTTCTTGAATCAAAGTTGTATCCCTATTTCTTAAGTTTTTAGATCAATTTGGTTCATCTCAATTGGAGTTTTCTACTGAAAGGTATGATTCATTTACTATCTGAGTGTCAAATGGTCAATCCAGGTGTAGAAATTTTCAGATTGGGAAGTCCTGAATTCTCCTAGCAATTTCCCTAAGTTGCATTTGGTTTTGGGTTTGGGTTTTACTCCAAACATCAAAGTTGTAGTTATAGGTCTTATGAAAATTTTGGCTTTTAAATCACTACATTTGCAGTTTTCTAGGCTGAGTTATGGCATTTTTAACACAACTGGTTGGGTGGCCTAAAGTCTAAAATTTCTAGGTCAGTTTTGGTCTAGGCAGTTTTGATGAACTAATTTTGCCTAGCAAATTGATTGAGTTAGGTTCAGAATTAGGGTTCCTAATCTTTCTGAAAAATGTTTTACTATGTCTAAGCTTTTCATGGGTTTAAGAATTAGCTCAATTGGAGCTCCCTACAGTGAGTTATGCCCATTTGAACATTTACTATTCATATGGTCATTTTTCCAAGTTTAGCATTTGGTTACTCGGATTCAAGCTAATTTTAGGTCATTTTGTGTTTTTTTTTTAGCAGGTTCTCTTCATGAAAAATGTAGCATTATGTCCTAAGTTTCACCTCCAATTAGCCTTATACCAATTGGATCTATATAATCCTACTTATGACTGCCTAAACCTATTGGACTCAGAGTCTAGAATTCTTGTACAAAGGAGCACTTCTCATTTTAACATTTCAACTCCAAAACTAACTCCATTTTAAGGTCAAACCATATCAAATGGTTATTAATTGACCTTAACACCATCAATTCAACATCATTCTAACAAATCCCTAATTTCTTCTCAAAACCCTAGCTCCCAATTCAATAGTCATACAACACATACCAATTAAGCATACTAATTATACTTATCATCGTACTCAAGAAAATTTTCAAGTCTATTTGAAATTAAACACCTCCAATCCTACTCCTACAAAAGCTGGCTAGATTTCTTGTCGAGCATACATCCATCAATTTCATCATTTATCATTTAATTCCATTGTAATTCACCTTATTTTCACCATTAGCAGAAGAAAGAGCAAGAGTTTTAGCACTAACCTTAGTTGGTCAACTTTCCAAGGCTTCCCAACTTCACTTTTCTTCAAGTTCTTGGCTACCAAACACTTCTCTAAGGTGCAAAAATCAAGTTTTAGTGAAGTGGCCTAGGGTTTTATGGTGGGATTTGCTAGAAAATTAAGCTGGAAAAAAGATGAAAATGGTGGAAGCTCTTTAGAAATGGTGGTTCGGCCAAGTTGAAGGGAAAGAGAAGATGAAGACTCTTTACTCAAATTTGTCTCTAGCTATGTATTTATCTTCTAAAATTGAATTAAAGTTTTTAATTATGTCATTATTTCATCATGCTTAGTCATGCTTAAGTCATCATGTAGTAATGCTTACATCATAATTCAAATTTTATTTTCCTTTTCTTTCTTTCCTCTTTTCCACTACATAATTCATGGTTTTTAATTCATTTTAAATGTTTTGTTCTCACTCATTTTAATTGACATTTAGGTCAAAACTCATCTATGAAGGTGAAATAACTAAAATGCCCTTCATTGTTTTCATTACACCATAATAGCTTTTACCGATTGACTTAAATTTTATTGCATTCCCATGACACCTTTATTGTCATTAAACCTCATTAATCCTTCAGTTAAGTCCCAAATAATTATCTCACAGGGTTCCTCTTGCGTTTGGGTTGGTAACTGAACCTACAGCTACTTTTCGTTAGGGTTACCCATCGCCGGAGCCTCAGCTCCTTTAACCTATTTACATTTTGTTTCTTTGATTTCTCCTTAATTTTACTTAACCTTTATTTAGTTTATTTATGACTCCTCACTCTAGTTTAAGTATAGTTCCAGACATTATGGCTGTCCGATCAGACATTAGTCACCAGAACAGTAGAATATATAGAACTACCTAAAATGAGGATGTCACATGTGGTCAAGAGGGGCATTTGGTAAGGAAGTTGCCTAATATGGAAAGGGTGGCCTCACAGCAGCAAGCAAGGTCAAATAGTGTAGCCTAGGCAGTAACAAAATAGGCTTTTACGGTTCCTTCTCAAGGTAGAGGAAAAGGGAGAGGAAAAGGAGCTTTTTCCTCTATAGCAGGTTCATAAGGGAAGGGTTCCACAGCACCAGCTTGAATCTTTACCATGACATAATAAGAAGAAAATACCTCTAACACAGTGGTGTCAAGTACACTTCATATAGGAAGCTTCAATATGCATGCTTTGATTGATCCAGGTGTTTTTCGTTCTTTTGTTAGCTCTAATACGATGTTAAGGTTAGGATTAATGGTGTCCAGTTTAGATTGTCCTTTGCTTATTAGTGGACTCAAGTGTGGCCCTTGATGTGAGAGATAATCTATTACTCCTGTCCAATAATAGTTAAGGATAGATGCTTTCTAGTCGACCTAGTGGTTCTAGATTGACTGATTTTGATGTCATTCTAGGGATGGATTGGCTCTCAGCTAATTATGCTACCTTAAACTGTAAGAACAAGATAGTTAAGTTTAAGGGACAAAATGAGTTAGAAGTGGTGTTTCAAAGAGGCTAGGTGCCGCCTGTGAAAGAAATGATCTTAATCATACAAGCCAGAAAAGATACTTAGGAAAGGTTGTAGGGGGTTTATAGCCCATGTCACGAAAGTTCTGGTGAGCCGAAGTATACCAGAGTCAGTTGTAGGAATGAGAGAGTTTTTAGATGTTTTTCCAGAAGAAATACTAGGATTGTTACCTGAGAGGGAGATAGATTTTGAGATTGATCTAGTATCGGCATTAGATCAATATATATTCCTCCTTACAGGATGGATCCTGCAGAGTTAAATGGGTTAAAGGAGTAGTTGCAAGATTTGGTAGACAAGGGATTCATTAGATCGAGTACTTCTCCTTGGGGTGATCCAGTGTTATTTGTAAAGAAGAAGGATGACTCCCTTAGGCTGTGCATAGACTACAGGCAGTTGAACAAAGTAACTATAATGAATAAGTACCCTTTCATTCGTATTGATGATTTATTTGGTCAACTAACAGGAGCTAATTGTTTCTCTAAGATAGACTTAAGGTCCAGATATCACCAGTTGAGGATCAAGGAGACAGATATTCCGAAGACTGCCTTCCAGACTATCTTAGAGATTCTTGGGCCTAAAATTAAATTCAAGATCTTTTCTAACTTTTCCCATTACTTTCATGCAAATTTCTTTTGTGGTTTGTGAGATACATTAATTTTAAAAGAGTAGTGCAGATCTATATCCGATGCATAGTAGTGATGAACCATGATTTTTGCAAATTATTTAGTAGAGATTTTACCCTAGCTAATAATTTTCTTTTTTGTAAAGCTGAGCTTTCAATAGCAAAACAACAGGGGTATAAATAGCTCATTTTAGTTTAAATTTCAATGAAAATTAATTTCTCTCTCTCTCTCTCTCTCTCTCTCTCTCTCTCTCTCTCTCTCTCTCTCTCTCTCTCTCTCTCTCTCTCTCTCTCTCTCTCTCTATACTGTGACATGCAAAAGAGTGGAATTGAGTTTTCTTCAAGATTTTATGCTTGAGTTTCATTGGGAAACTCAAGGTTCAAAAGCTTGTTGCAAGTTTTCTCTACTAACTCCAATTTCATTTTCAAGAAAGAAAGGTACTTCTCACTTTTTCAATTTTTTTTAAATGATCAAAATGATTTTTAAGAATGTTTTCAAAAGTGAGTTTAAGAAGCATGGATTGCATGTAAAAAATAAGTTATATTTTTGAAGTTTTCCCTTTGTGGCATTTTTGTATGACATGAGAAAACTTGATTCTTGTCCTTTAATGGATGCATGTAGCATCCAAAGGTGTTTTCAAGTTATTGGATGTCTTAGAATTGTTTTGTAAGGGATGGATCAAGTTTTGGGACCTTTGAGAGGTTTTTTTGGTTGGTTTAGGAAAAGAATTTCCTTAGAATTCAAACTGAAATTCTGGAAATTCCCAGGTTTGACTGCCAAAAATAATAGTTTCAGTAGTCAGAGCAACTAAAGCTTCTTAAGAGTCTTCTCAACCAAAGTTCCTATCTTCGGCAGCTGGAGTAAAGAAGCTTAGAACTTTGGTAGCCGAGCTTCTTTACTTTAGTAGTGACAGTCACTATTGCCTAAAAAGTGCATTTAATGTTTAGGACTTTGAAAGTCGAAGTCCCATACTTTGGCAGCCAAAGTTATTTCATCAGCCTTATTTTCCTTTTTGCTCTGAGGCTTCAAAAGTTAATTTTATGATCTAAAAGGACCCAGAATAAGATGTTTAGCATACGTATAAAGTTTTTAAGCTCCGAATAACTCATTAGAGTCCAACATTTATAAGATTGGACTTGAGGGACTCATGAAGCTCAGGATTCAAAGATAGCTATCGTTCATGTCAGGTGGTTGACAGGCTACAAGAGGTGAGTAACAATAACCTTAATGAATGAAAACTTATTTAATTGAAATCATAATCATCCACATGCATGATTTCATTACTTATTAGGATGTATGTATCTAGAACAAGTTGCATTTTTACATAATTATTGTTAATGCCCAATGGATATTGGATGTCCCACTGGTTTCCCCAATGACATAGTTATGTTATATGTTTATGATTATGTATGATATGATGTGGTAATACTAGGCGAGGCCTAACAAGCCCCTGGCTCACTAATTATACTAGGTGAGGCCTAATACTTGAGGAGCCTCTGTATGAGCCTAGCACATTGGATATGTTATATATTTAAGCAGAAGTTTTGAGGAGCCTCTATATGAACTGGGCACATTAGATATGGGAAATCACTAGTGAGAAGTCCATCTTAAATGAAATGTTTGTGACGTGACAAACTCATATGATTGATGCATTGCATATTTATGGAATGAATAATATGATTAATAAATGTTTGGCTAGTTTACTCACTGAGCTCTTTAAAGCTTATCCCATTCCCTTAACCCCAGATGCAAAGTTGCAGTGATAGAGGTGTCTTGTGGGGATGTTAGGAAAGGAGCAACTATAGAATTTCTTATGTTAATGGATGTTTTTAGTTTGGACATGTAAATTTTTTATGGATAGACACTGCGCATGGCTGTAAGGAATTGTAATGAGTTTTGTCCAAGTTATGTATTTATGGATATTACCTTAATTTTAAGTATATTCTTTTTATACTATGTATGAATGTACAAGTTGCTCTTTAACTATTTTAAATGATTTGAGAAGGTTCAAATTCTGAATCATTTTAAAGGAGTATAAATTATGTTTCAATGTAAAGGTTAAAGTGTGATTGATATGAGTTGCTTAAATTTTAGTTAATGTGAAAAGAGTTTTATGTTAAATAGGTTTTTAGGCTTGCTATGGGTTCCAACAGCGTTAAACTGACTTGATCCCTAGCGCTGGTAACGGCCCCTAGTTGTGTCATTACATTACGTTACTACATTCATAGTTTTACTGGCAAACTTGTATTTTCTAGAATGCCCATTTTGCCTTATCTTTTGATTCTCATTATCTAATCACTCTAATACATATTAGAAGATTATTTTCAGCCATTCTTCAACTTAGTTAGGTTTTTATGTCAACACCATTCATTTCTATTAATTGTATTATTTAATCTCCCCCTTAACTAGTTAACCTATCTAAACCCTAGCATCACACACCACCTTTAAATAATCCTTATCACTTATACAACTATTCAAATATCTATTTTAATTAACATAAACATAAGGAATATTTTCTTTTTATGCTTTTAGGTTTTCCTTTTTCTTTCTTCTTTCTCTTAACTTTAGATTCCCCTTTCTTGTTCTTTCTAGTGTTTTTAAGGCTATCGCATATTGAGATTTCTTAGGTTTGGAACGGTTTGGAGAGGGACAGAGAAAAGGATGTGGGAAAGGCAGATAAAGAGGAAGGAGAGAGACTGGGAAGGTTCTAGAGTACAAAAGAAAATGGGTATAGGAAATATGTAAAGCACTCTATCTCCTTTCATACTCTTATCCTTTTATGTTTAGTAGCTGAAAGGTGCTTTTCATAGAATACTATAGAATTTCCTACTTTGATTGTTTATTTACTATTTTAGTTAGCATTTTAATTACTCTTTCACTTTGTTATAAGTTAGATTTGGCTCTTCGTTACCTAGTCATGAGAGAATATTTCGTTCCCTTACAACATATTCTGACATACTGTGGTGAGGGGCATTACAATCTCTTTGTAGGTGAATATACACCTTAGTTACTTATAGGCAGATAAATGCCTTAGTTTCTTTGCAAGCGAATAAACACCTTAGTCATTTTGTAGGCGAATGAACACCTTTCTCTCTTCATAGGCGGATTAACACCCTCCTCTCTTTATAGGAGGATAAACACCCTACTCTCTTTATAGGTGCATAAATGCCTTTAATAGGCAAATTTTATGCATTAAAGCCATTGACTCTTTAGTGACCGCTATGAGCTTTTGAGATTTTAACTAAAAAATAATGCTTGTGCAATCATTTTTTTTTTTTATGAAGATAATACATGATCCGAATAATAGTAATGTAAAACATCAAGTGTGTATTTCACATTTCAAATAAGTCTCCATATTGATCTTGACCGCCGATAAAGGCCTTCATACTTAGAGGAGACACATTTTACTTATGTTAAAATATTTATACATGGATGTGTATATAAATAAATTAAATTTAATCGTATGCTAGCAATTAGAACATTAAAAGACCAAGGCAAATTTGAGGTACTGAAAACTAAAGAGGTAAATCTTTAAAGTTATTTTAGATGCTCCCCCATCATTTTCTCATTTATCTTGAAAATAAAGTATAATTTAATCAAGCTTGTATAGTTGTCTTTGACAAATTCTAGAAATTATTTTTTAGAATGGATACTAAATTAAGCATTTCTATGAATTCATGTTCCCATTAGACTAAAATTGAATTTGTAATTATGTCTATTTCAAAATTAAATTGAATATAATTTTATCCAATTAAAAATATGCAATTTTACATCTCTTACAAAGGGAGAAGTCAAAAGGTAATATTTGGTGAGGAAATTATGATGGTAAAATTGCAATTTTTGTTCGAACGAAGGGCCATTTGATACGATGGTATTATGGTAAAATTGTCAAAAATAAGAGCTATTCTTTTGCCATGAAAGCGGTAGCAATCTTGTAAAATTGTTGAAAAATATGAGCCGTCCTCACCACCATAAAATGGTGGTAGGCTTGAAAGTAAAACAAATGGCAATCTTGTAAATAAGGTTAAACGCAAAGCCATTCTTTCAACAAATATGTAGTAACATTTCTGAAAATCAAAGTTAAATAGCTAAATAAAATTTAAAGTCTTGAACATGGGAAGATTTGTGAATTTATAGTAAGCAAATTGGCTTTGCATATAATGGCAGTATCGTAAAATTGCCAAAAAAAAGAACCATTTAACATTCAAGAAATTAGATAGCTATTTCATAATTACAAATAAAATAAATATAGTTCATACAACAAGTGAATTGATTGATGGCCCATGTTATAAAAAAACCAACATTTTATATGTAGCAAATGAAGATGTCACATGTTATAACTACAACTCAATGCAATCTCTTTCCAGCAAGAGAATGGTGGAAGTGTTGTAAAATACGAGAAAAAATCCATATGGTGGCATTATTATAATTTTGGCTAAAGACTATGCAAAAGAAATGGTGGCTACCTTGTAGCGAAAATTCACGTGCTTTCGTTCGTTAAAAGCTTGTGGCATTTTTGTAATAAGGGTGAGTCAATGAACTTTCTTCCAACAATACAAAGGTGTCACTTAAAGCAAAACTTTATGCAGAAAAGTTGACAGCAATTTTGCAATCGTGAGCAAAATTTAAGGATTTTCTTTCAATCTAGACTTGGCGGCGAGAGTTGTAAATTTTAGCAAAATCAAAGGCTCTTTTAAAACCATTAACTGGTGGCAATTTTATGATTTTGGCCAATACCACCTGCAGTAGCATTTTGTAACTTTATGAAAAGTTACATGTAAAGAGTGACAAATTCTATAATTTTAACAAAAGCCATTGCTTTTTTTCTTTTAATAACAATCGGTGGCAATATTTAATAAAATTGAAGTGCATACTTGATGAGTATTTTTTTTAATAATTATAACTAGAGTATGAAATGAAAGCTTAACAAAAGAAAACAACTTCTTATGGAATGTGAAGTAAAACTAGGTTAAAAGTTAACCCTAGTGGCCTCCTTAAATTCTCACTCCTCTCTTTCCTTCTTCCCCTTGTGAGCTTTTTGGTATGGCCATCAGTGAGTATTTTATTGGTGGTTATCCATCCCTTTTTCCTTTTTGTACTATTTTATATTTGTTTTGTATTTTTTATAATAATTTCTAAATCTGTATCATTTTGGAACATATCTGTTTTGATCTCAAATATATTTTTGTTTATAGATATGAGTTTTGTTTCTTTCTTTAACAGGATCTATTATCTACTTTTTTTGTGAGAATTTGGTATTTTCTCCCTTGTGAGAATTTATTGTTTCCTTCCTAATATATATATATATATATATATATATATATATATATATATATATATATATATATATATATATATATATTTGTTATTTGAGTAAGAGTGCAATAACAGGAAGTTCATATTTTCTCTTTATGAGGATATAATAGCTTGATGGTTTTTAGATTGGGTTTGTAGAAGACCGTAGAGTTAAAAAATGATAAATTATCACATGGTAGAGCGTGCTTCCTATTGGATAGCCAACTCAAATACTTTGCTAACATGATCAAGTCTTTCAAATCAATATAATTGTTATTATATTTGTACAAGTGATTTATCTTAAATTTTCTTATACAAAATTCTAGTAGTATGAAATTTTATACTTTAAAGCTTCATATTTTATTTTCTAAAAAAACAAGTTTATACTTGATGGCAGGCTTTGTAATTTTTACAAACTTTAAGTCAACCAAGAATCAATGGCTTTCATGTGTAATCATGCCAAAAACAAGGTGAGTATTACAAGGGTTGTCTTCTTTCTTGGCCAAAAAATGCGCATAGGAATAATTAGATGAGAAGCAATTGACAAATTTGTTTTGCTTTTCAACCGATTTAAGCAGCTGCTTATGAAGCCTGAAGATGGATAATTGATCATTATGCTCTAGCCAATGGGTCAGAAGTAAATTTCCCTTAATTAGGTTTATTCCTACCAGAACATGATTTTCAGTACAATACTTTTGGTGGAACGGTTAGAAAACATAATTCTAAGTAGCTAAGTTTCAGTTGGAAATTAGATAATTGGATTCTAAGTTTATTGCCACAAAAAATTAGAGACGATGAAGATACAATATTTTTCTTCATGCAACAAATTCAACATTGTTTTTAACCAAGAGTCCAACATGATGTAAAAGCCAAACAAGATCCTTATTTACGTAATCTATTCTCAAGCTTTAGACCAGTCCAAGATGAGCGCAGTGAGAGCAAAGTGATAAGGTTTGTCAATATCATAGACAGCCTTAGCTGACATATTAGTTTAGATTAACCTTAGCTGTGGCATAACCCAGAGAGTTTCTTGTCCATATACACCTGAGCAAAATGGCTGTGCAGAATGTAAACAGAGACACATTGTTGAGACTGGACGTTCCTTGCTTCACCATGTTGCAGTTCCCTAAGAATATTGGTCATTCGCCATTGATACTGCGGTATACACCATAAACAGAATTCCTTCTACGCCTACCAAACCAGCTTCTCCTTATGAAAAATTGTTTCATGCCACTCCGTAATGTGATGAATTAAAAGTTTTTGGCACTCTCTATTACCCTTGGCTTAAACCTTATGCCGACCAGAAATTAGATCCTTGTTCCACTAAGTGTGTTTTCCTTGGTTACAATAAAACTCACAATGGTTATTGTTGTTTAGATTTTGCTAACAAGAAAATATTTTATCCCATGTCATGTCATTTTTTAAGAACAAGTCTTCCCATTCAAACCCAGTGGAATTTGGCTCTCCTTCAATGGTTCATTCCTCTTCGTCCACTAGTGTTGTTTAGGGCTGAGCAGATTTCGGTTCAAACTGAAAAATCGAATCGAATAGAGTCGATTCGGTTTAATCGGTTCGGTTTTAAAATTCAATCAGTTCGATTCAATTTTACATTGTAAAAATTTCAGTTATTTCGGTTCGGTTCGATTTTGAAGAGAAAAAATCGGTTAAAGCAAACCGAACCGAATAGTAATTTATATGTTCAAATCGAACTAAATCGAACCGAATCGATTTTTAAATTGATTTATTTTTATTGGAAATTTATGAATTATATTTAATTTTATATATATTAATTGTTTAATTTCATTGATTAATGGTTATTAGGTTCAAATCAAAGTCAAAATTAGATCAAATAAATTAAAAGTCAGGTCTAAATTAAAAAAATCAATAAAAAATTAAGACCGATCGGTTTAAATCGAATCGAATCGAAATATAACTGTTCGATTCGATTCAATTTTTTATCAATTTTAATTCGATTTGATTTTTAAAATATATAATTTAATTTTTATAATTTAATTCGATTCAGTTTGATTCAGTTCGATTCGAACTAAATGCTCGCCACTGTTGTTCTTCCACCACTACCTATTCATAACTCTGGTCTCGTCCAGCACCAACATTCCTCAAGTGGCATTTTGGGCCCACGTCCATCCATAATTACTTCTCATCCCTTGCCTGGCCCACCACATGCATCACAATTGTCCAACTCACCATAACCATGCATTATGCCAATTGCTCTATGTCACCACTCATCCTCAACATATCGAAAGCTCAATACCTATCCATGAGTTGTTATGTCCACGGCCAACAACAACCAATCCTATACCTTCTACACTGCCATCACCATCTTCTCTAGGTCTCTCTCTTGTCCATGACCTCTCTAAATCTCTTACTCAACAGTTTGTCCTAACTAAGATTCACCTTATGGTAACCAAATCGCAGACTAGGAATTTAAAGCAAAAGACTTACAATGCTTCCGTGATAAGCGAGGTTATTCCAGCCTGCTACTCAGGCAATGAAAATGCGTGACTGGAGGGACGCCATGTAAGCTGAACTTAATGCCTTATTACACACTGGTACATGGGAACTGGTTCCCATAAATGAAGCTTAGAATATTGTTGGGCATAAATGGGTCTTTTGCATCAAGCATCACCCTGATGGTTCCATCGAGAAATATAAAGCTCGCCTGGTCACGAAAGGATACCATCAACGACCGGGCATCGACTTCTTTGAGATGTTCTCTCCCATTATTAAGCCTGTCATAATTCGACTTATACTCTCCTATGCAATATCACATGGTTGGCTCATTAAGCAATTGGACGTGTCAAATGCCCTCTTGCATGGCACTTTAATGATCTGGTTTTTATGGACCAGCCTCTGGGCTTTGTTGATAAGGACCATTCCAATCATGTTTGCAAAATGCGGCAGTCATTGTATGGGCTACGTCAAACTCACCGCCAATGGTATAAATGTCTCACAGGTGCCCTTTAACAACATGCTTTTAAATCTTCTACTGCTGATATTACTCTCTTTTACTACCACGAGAATGATGTTCATGCCTTCTGCCTAATTTATATTGATGATTTAATCCTAACAGGTAACATCTGCCCCATCTTGCCCCTTACCCGGCTATTTCAATCGCTACAGAGGCATTTCTCACTGAAGGACTTAGGCACTCTTGACTATTTTCTGGGCATTGAAGCCGCTCATATGTCCACAGGCCATCTCCTTACTCAGGGAAGTACATAGATGACTTGTTGTTGTCCTAAAGAAAGTGACCAAGAGGGGGGTGAATTGGACACTTTAAACAATTTTTCAGTCCTTGCTCAAGACTTAATGAAAAATTGAGGCTTTGCACTTCTATGTATATGTATAACTCTATTCCTAGGATGTAATTTAAGTAATCAATCAAGTTATGCACAAATACTAGCTCATACACAAAATAATTACTTGATATCAAGTGTATTTTTTCACATATAATTCAAAGTTTGCAATATTAGCTCAATAAAACAAATTCTCAACACATTCAATATATAATCAGAAAATCAAAGTGCTGAAAATTAAAGAGTTAAGGGAAGAAGAGAATCAAACACAATGTTTATAGTGGTTCAGCTCTCTTGGCCTACATCCACTCTTCCCAAAGTCCCACTTTGAGAGTCCCTCCACTATTTGATCTTTTCAACAGGCAAGATTCAAAGCCTTTACAATATCAACAAGCTTCCCAGGTGCTTGAGGACCTTTACAACGTCTTTGCTTCCCACAAAAGACCACAAGCTTCACGAGGTGCTTGAAAACCTCCCACAAGCTTCACAAGGTGCTTGAAAACCTTCCACAAGTGTGTCCTCACACTTACACAACCTTAAATAGGTTTTGGTGTAGAAGAAATCACTCTCAATAACTCTCAAATACAGAATTTAATGCTAGAAGATTGAGAGAGAAAATTTGCCACTCAATCTCAAGAGTAATTGAATGAAAGCTTTAAAAACCACAATAAATTCACTATGAATAAGAACACTTTCATTAGTTAGAATTGTAGTAAATGATGCCTTTTATAGGTGCTTTTCATTGCCAAAAACGTCTGCTGGAGAGTGTGTCCAACGGCTCTTTAATTTTCAAAAAACTAGCCGTTATTGCTTAGAAAGTCGTGCAGCAGAGTTGAGTCAGGTCAGGTCATAAAAATAGTTAACTAAAATTTTCACCGGTTAACTAGTTTTGTAAGATAGAGAATTTTAGACATCAAAACTAGTTAACTAATTTTTGCAACGAGTTAACTAATTTCGCTACTGCCTGACTTAAAAATTGAAATTTTGAGTTTTTGAAGAAAGGTTGTAAAAATTATTTTGACCATTCAAAAACCTTAGGAATGATATAAAAACACTTTCTAAACCCTTGAATCTAAAAACAAAATTGATTTTAGGTCTCAAATGGCATAAATTCTCCAATCTTGTACAATGGACCTAAGAGCTTAATTTCTATCATATTTCTTCATGGACTTTGATTCGTCTTGTGTTATACAAGATGATAAACTCCTTTTATATCAGCCATGTCAATAGAATAGTCCTTCCATCAATGTCTTTGCATATCATGACCTATAAAATCACTTCAAATACTTATGCACAAAAGGTTAATGTATATTTCATTAAGTTTTGTTATCATCAAAATCAAGCTCATTTTAGCTTACAGGGCCTACAATCTCCTCCTTTTTGATGATGTCAAAACTTAATGAATCTATGAAGATCATAAAAATTCAATTGTATAACTATCTACATATGTCATGTATGCAAGAACTTGCTTTTAGACAAGCTCCCCCTATATGTATGCACATAATCATTAAGAATGTTGAGAAGCTATAAAATAGCTCCCCCTAAATATGATATTCAAAGCATATTGAAGATAATAACATGTTAAGCAATTTCCAAGATTAATTCATCCAAGATCAATTCAATCATCATATATAAAATATATCAACCATAAGTCAATCATAAAGGATCATCAACATATCTTCAATAACTTTCCAAAATAAGTCCAAAATATCTACATCAGAATATGAACCATATAACCACTGATCAAAATTAGTTAACTAAAAATGTACCCAGTTAACTAATATAACCACTGAACAAAATTAGTTAACTAAAAATGTACCCATTTAACTAAAAACATTCTGTCAGTTAAAAATTTTCCTTATCTTCTCTAGATTTCTCCCCCTTTTTGACATCAACAAAAGGATAGGCTTTCTCCTATTTTCTTCCTTGTTTAAAAAACTAAAAGACACAACTTTGAAAGTCATAAAGCATATTTCAAAAAATCTCAAGATTTTTCTTTGCTGCTAAGAATTCTGCCACTTCTCCTAAGGTGAGTGGGATTAACAAGTTTGGCTTGTTGCTTCTTCTTTGGGGGTTCTTTTTCAGGTATGGTTACTTGGATTTTTGGAGGAATGGGTAGAACTGATTTTCTGGCTTGTTCTTTGGTTCATTTTCTCTTTCTTCTTAGAGCTTTCCCCTTTATCTATCTTAGAACTTCTTTCTTTCAACTTGCTTAGTGGGATGTCCGATTCTGTTTCAGAATTTGATTCTGATTCAGATTCAATCTCAATCTAAGTCTCTTCTTTCTTACTCCTTTTCCTACCATCATCAGCCTTGAATATCTCCTTAATGGGGATAGGATTGCTAAACTTCTTTTCTTTGCTCAAATCAACTTCCATAGCTTGAAATATAAGAGTCAAAGGCATAGCATATGGCAACCTTCTATGCTTACTAGACTTAGCAATCACTTTAAAAATAAAAAATGGCAAATTAAATCTGATTTTGTTAACCAAGTGCCACATAATGCATAAGTCAAGGCTATTTGCATATGAGTGACTACCACTTCTAGGATTGAGCAAATATCGAATGAAGGATTGTAGAATCCTAAAATTTTGAGGCACTAAACTGATATTGGTCATTTCATTTTCAGGTGTACCCTCCGAAAAAATTGATAATTGAAATGCCTTCTCATCATATCCTTCAATCTTCCTAGAATCTTTGAAGGTTCCAATCCTATTTCCATCATTTGGTAGGTTTAAAACAGAGGCTAAGAAATAAACATCAATAATCTGACTTTTCTTCTTAACTCTCACACTAAAACTTTCTCCTTTAACAACTTCTTTCATACTTCCATAAAATTCTTGAATCAAATAAGGATAATAATATTCATTCAACTCAGAAAATTCCATCCAGCCTTGAAAAGTAAATAATTCTTCAAATTCATAAGGCAAGTCAGAAAATGAATCCCATTTAATGTACCTTGGCTCAAAAATATTTTGTTGCACAAAAGGTTTCGAAGCAGGGGCCTTTTCCATTTTCTTCTTTTTCGCAGAGGGCTCTGACCCAGCAATACCTTTTCCCTTTCTTTTTCTTGCTCGTTCTGCCACTGTCTCTGTTTCGTCATTACTGTTCTCAACTTCAGTTCCTTTTTCTCTTTCTTTTTCGGAACTAGCAGCAGCTTTCATAGCATCACCCATGAATTTTTGAGGTTTGGTAGACACTTGTTTTACCCTTGCCATCGATTTTTGAAAAATTTCAGTGAGAAGTAACGGGTTGAGAAGGAACGGGATTTTACCGTTTAGGGATTTTGAGAAGGAAAATTGGGGATTTCTGGTTTTGAGAGAAATTTGAGGTTTCTAAGAGAGTGGAGAATCAACTTGCAGCAGAGAAATGAGGGAGTTTTAGATTGATTAAAGTGATATGCAGCAGTTACAAAAAAAAATTTTTCAAATTTTGAAATTGTGTACAATTTTTCGTGGAGAACCGAGAATCCCTTTTTGCTAAAACCCAATTTTACCCTTTGAAGACATAAAAAGAGCATAACTATGGTCAGGGGTATATTTGTTAAAATAGATTACAAAGAGAGCGAAAATACCCGTTAGAAATAAAGTAATTTTAAATCAGGCACGTTTTGTCACATGTACACAGAGGCAAAATTAGTTAACTAATTTTGAAACCCAGTTGGCTAAATATTATACAGGAATAAAACTAGACAACTGCAGTGAGAAAGTAGTTAACTAAAAACACATGTACGCAGAATATAGTACTAACAACATATTTAACCAATTTATGGACCAAATTCATATCAAATGCAATAAATATCATTCAATAGCTTCACTCATGCCAAGTTCTCTTCTAATCCTACAAAAGTTTTCCTCATTTAGTGGTTTTGTAAAAATATCTGCAAATTGTTTTTCTATAGGAACAAACTCTAACTTAATGTCACCGTTTTGAACATGATCTCTAATAAAGTGATGTCTAATTTCTATGTGCTTTGATCTAGAGTGTTGGACTGGATTTTTAGTTAGGTTGATGGCACTAGTATTATCACACCTTATAGGAACATGATCAACCTTTATACCAAAATCTTCTAATTGTTTATTCATCCATAGAATTTGAGCAACACAACTTCCTGCAGCAATGTATTCTGCTTCAGCAGTAGAAAGAGCTACAGAAGTTTGTTTCTTACTATGCCAAGGCACTAAGGCATGACCTAGAAATTGGCAAGTACCCGAAGTACTCTTTCTATCCAATCTACTTCCAGCAAAGTCAAAATCACTATATCCAACTAGATCAAATGTGTCGCATTTAGGATACCATAAACCAATTGAGTGTGCGTCAATAAGGTATTTGAAAATCCTTTTGACAACAATTAAATGAGATTCCTTAGGACATGATTGAAACCGAGCACACAAACACACACTAAAATGAATGTCAGGTCTAGATGCAGTTAAATATAAAAGTGAGCCAATCATGCCTCTAAATAGCTTTTGATCAACATCTTTACCTTTTTCATCCTTTTCCAACTTGACTGTGGAGCTCATAGGAGTTCTAATACTTTTCAAATCCTCCATCTTGAATTTCTTTAGCATATCTTTGATGTATTTGGATTGATTAATGAAGATGCCACCATTGAGTTGCTTAATTTGTAGTCCAAGGAAAAAGGTAAGTTCACCCATCATGCTCATCTCAAATTCATTTTGCATCATCTTAGAGAAGCTTTTACATAGAGAAGCATTAGTAGCACCAAAAATAATGTCATCAACATAAATTTGAACGATAAGCATATCATGTTTATGTGTTTTTGTGAAGAGTGTGTTGTCTACTTTTCCTCTTTGGAAACCATTATCTAAAAGAAACTTACTAAGCCTCTCATACCAAGCTCTAGGGGCTTGCTTCAATCCATATAAAGCCTTAGTGAGTTTATAAACATGATTAGGAAATTCATAGTTTTCAAAGCCTGGTGGTTGTTCAACATAAACTTCTTCCTCAATATAACCATTTAAGAATGCACTCTTAACATCCATTTGATAGAGCATAAAATTTTTATAACATGCAAATGCACATAACATTCTAATGGCTTCAATTCTAGCAACTAGAGCAAAAGTCTCATCAAAATCAATACCTTCCTCTTGATTATATCCTTGAGACACTAATCTAGCCTTATTTCTAATGACATGTCCTTTATCATCCATTTTGTTCCTAAAAACCCACTTGGTACTAATGATAGAATAATTTCTAGGCCTAGGAACAAGTTTCCAAACTTTATTTCTCTCAAATTGATTGAGTTCTTCTTGCATAGCAAGAATCCAACTCTCATCACTTTGAGCTTCATTATAAGACTTTGGTTCAAGTTGAGAAACAAATGCAACATTACCAAAGTATTTTCGAAGTTGAGCTCTTGTCATCATCTTTTCTGAAGGGCTATCAATTATGTCCTCCTTTGGATGATTTCTATGATATCTCCATTCTTGAGGTAGGTCATCATGATGTGGTTCATCAATTTGGAGTTCTTCAATATTGGGCAATACTTCTTGATCACCTTCTTGATCTTTCTCATTAGCATCTTTATTGTCAATATCATTCCCAAATGCACTTTGGGGCTCAATAGGTTGACTTTGTTGCTTTTGAGTCTCATCCTTTTTTCTTCCAAAAATTTCACCTAGTTCATCATCATCATAAACAATCTTTCTTTCCAAGAAGTTGTTAGTTTCATCAAATATAACATGAATGGTTTCCTCAACTAACAAAGTTCTCCTATTAAAGACTCGATAAGCTTTGCTATGCATTGAATATCCTAGAAAAATACCTTCATCTGATTTTACATCAAACTTTTTGAGATTATCTTTCTTATTGTTCAAAATATAACACTTACAACCAAATGCACGAAAGTAAGAAATGTTAGGCTTCCTCCCTTTCCATAATTCATAAGAGGTTTTCTTTAAAAGTGGCCTAATCATTGCTCTATTCAAGATATAGCAAGCAGTGTTTATGGCTTCTGCCCAAAAATATTTTGGAAGACTATATTCACTAAGCATTGTTCTTGCCATTTCTTGTAAAGTTCTATTTTTCCTCTCTACAACTCCATTTTGTTGTGGGGTTCTACAAGCTGAAAAGTTATGAAAAATGCCATTGTTTGAACAAAATTCATCAAAAGATTAGTTTTTAAACTCTCTCCCATGATCACTTCTAATGGAGAAAATGGGTAAGCCTTTTTCACTTTGTACTTTCTTACAAAAAGATATAAATACACTAAAAGTTTCATCCTTATGTGCAAGAAAATATGTCCATGTATACCTAGTGTAATCATCTACTATGACTAAGGTATACGCTTTACCACCAAGACTAATAGGTGTAATAGGACCAAACAAATCAAGATGTAATAACTCAAGAGGTCTAGATGTTGAAATAACATTCTTTGATTTGAAAGAAACTTTGGTTTGTTTCCCAAGAGAACAAGGCTTGCAAACATGGTCTTTTTCAAAGTTAATTTTTGGCAAACCTTTAACAATGTCATATCTTAAAAGTTTTGAAATCACATGCATACTAGCATGACCAAGTCTTCTATGCCACAACCAACTATCTTCTTCAAGAGATACAAGGCATCTTTCATTTCCATTTTCAATAATATTCAAATCAAGCAAATATACATTTTCACTTCTAGGTGCAATGAATAATGTATGATCATTATGCAAACTTCTAATCTCACAATGTGTAGAATTAAAAGTAACTTTGTAACCTTTGTCACAATTGACTTACACTAAGGAGATTGAATTTCAAACCTTCAACTAATGCGACATCCTTTATGCTTGGATTTTTCCCAATAGAGCCACTTCCAATGATCTAAGCTTTGCCTTTGTCCCCAAATCTCACATGTCCACCACTTTTCAAGGTGAGGTATGAAAATTTTTCTTTGTCTCCAGTCATGTGTCTTGGACAAGCACTATCAACATACCACTGTTCACACTCTTGCTTGCTTCTAAGACATACCTGAAATTTATTGACTATTTCCTAGGTACCCAAGCAAGTTTGGGTCCTTGAGAGTTAGAGACATTAGGAATTGTTCCTTTAGGCACCCATATCCTTTTTACTTTTGAAGAACCTTTCCTTATGGGACAATGACTAACCATATGACCATTTTGGTTGCAGTAAAAGCAAATGACATTTGATAATGAATGAGATGAAGCTTTTATAAAGAAATTTTTGTATTTTCCATAGTGCATGAATCCATCATAACCAATACCAGATTTTTTATTTGATAATCTTTGAGAACCAAGTAACGTATCAAGAATTTCTGTGCCATTTGTGAATTTAGCTAAATCATTGGTCAAAGATTCCACCTTAGTTTCTAAAATCCTGTTTTTCTCAATGAGTTTTTCACAAGCAATTTTTGAATCTTCTAACTCCTTATTCAGCTCATCAAACAAGAGCATTTGATTTTTATAAAATTTATTTTCTTGTACAACAATGCTCATAGAATCATTTTCAGCTCTTAAGGAAGCAATTTCTTTATTTAAAGTAGAACATTTTTTCTTATAAACTTTGTATTCTTCATATAATTTGGCAAATGCTTCTTCATAATCCTCAATACTAAGAGAGTCAGAATTATTTACCTCAGTGTTAATTTCTCTTTGTTGGGAACTTTCTGGTTTATCCTCTTCTAGAGCCATGAGACAAATGTGTGCAACCTCCTTGTCACTAGAGTTATCACTTGAGGAATCATCACTATCCATCCAGCCAGCAACTAAGGCTTTCTTGCTCTTGTCCTTTGAATTCTTCCTTTTCAGTTTAGGACAATTTGGCTTGATGTGACCAGGTTTGTTGCATTCAAAGCATTTAATCTCACTTTGATCTTTGCTTGTTTCACCTTTGGGAGAATATTTCTTCAGGAATTTCTTATATTTTGAACCTCCCTTTTTGAATGCTTTCTTGAATCTTCTTGTAATCATGGCAAGATCATCTTCATCACTTGAACAATTGGAGCTGTCACTTGAGGCAGCCTTAAAGCTATAGTTTTCCTTAATTCATCCTCTTGGCTTGACTTTAAGGCAATTCCTCTCTTTTTCTTTTCATTATCTACATTGCTCTTGCTCTTGTCATAAAGCATTTCATAAGCAATAAGAGAACCAATCAGCTCATCATAAGTGAATTTGGAGAAATCTTTGGTGTCAAAGATCACCGTAACTTTTGTTTCCCATGATTTAGGTAGTGACCTCAAGACTTTCTTGACTAACTCTTCTTGATGAATTCTTTTTCAAGAGCTTTGAGAACATTCACGGATCAGTAAATCTTGTGCTCATTTCTGAAATGGTTTCTCCAGGTTTCATCTCAAATAGTTCATATTCCCGAACAAGCCTATTTGCTTTTGATTCCTTCACTTGATTAGTCCCTTCATATGTGACTTCAAGTTTATCCCACACTTCTTTTGCAGATGCACAACCTTAAATACGATTATACTCAGTTGCATCAAGTGCACAATGAAGAATGTTTAAAGCTTTAGCATTTGAAGAAACTTTCTTCCAATCAAGTTCATTATATTCATCTTCTAGTTTTTCTCTATAACCATCAGCATGCAATTCTACTGGAATTTGGGACCTTTAACAATTCTTTGCCATGCTTCAATATCAACAGATTGAATAAAATTTCTCATCCTCACTTTCCAAAAGAATAATTAGAACCATTAAACAAAGGTGGTCTAGTGATAGAGTGTCCTTGACTAAAGGTGCAGGATACCGGTGTGTTAGATGTGCCAGCCATTATAGGATCTCTCTAAGGTGTTTAAACCTCAAGCAAGAGAGACAAGCTCTGATACCAATTTGTTGTCCCAAAGAAAGTGACCAAGAGGGGGGTGAATTGGACACTTTAGACAATTTTTCAGTCCTTGCTCAAGACTTAATGAAAAATTGAGGCTTTGCACTTCTATGTATATGTATAACTCTGTTCCTAGGATGTAATTTAAGTAATCAATCAAGTTATGCACAAATACTAGCTCATACACAAAATAATTACTTGATATCAAGTGTATTTTCTCACATATAATTCAAAGTTTGCAATATTAGCTCAATAAAACAAATTCTCAACACATTCAATATATAATCAGAAAATCAAAGTGCTGAAAATTAAAGAGTTAAGGGAAGAAGAGAATCAAACACAGTGTTTATAGTGGTTCAGCTCTCTTGGCTTACATCCACTCTTCCCAAAGTCCCACTTTGAGAGTCACTCCACTATTTGATCTTTTCAACAGGCAAGATTCAAAGCCTTTACAATATCAACAAGCTTCCCAGGTGCTTGAGGACCTTTACAACGTCTTTGCTTCCCACAAAAGACCACAAGCTTCACAAGGTGCTTGAAAACCTCCCACAAGCTTCACAAGGTGCTTGAAAACCTTCCACAAGTGTGTCCTCACACTTACACAACCTTAAATAGGTTTTCGTGTAGAAGAAATCACTCTCAATAACTCTCAAATACAGAATTTAATGCTAGAAGATTGAGAGAGAAGATTTACCACTCAATCTCAAGAGTAATTGAATGAAAGCTTTAAAAACCACAATAAATTCACTATGAATAAGAACACTTTCATTAGTTAGAATTGTAGTAAATGATGCCTTTTATAGGTGCTTTTCATTGCCAAAAACGTCTGCTGGAGAGTGTGTCCAACGGCTCTTTAATTTTCAAAAAACTAGCCGTTATTGCTTAGAAAGTCGTGCAGCAGAGTTGAGTCAGGTCAGGTCATAAAAATAGTTAACTAAAATTTTCACCGGTTAACTAGTTTTGTAAGATAGAGAATTTTAGACATCAAAACTAGTTAACTAATTTTTGCAACGGGTTAACTAATTTCGCTACTGCCTGACTTAAAAATTGAAATTTTGAGTTTTTGAAGAAAGGTTGTAAAAATTATTTTGACCATTCAAAAACCTTAGGAATGATATAAAAACACTTTCTAAACCCTTGAATCTAAAAACAAAATTGATTTTAGGTCTCAAATGGCATAAATTCTCCAATCTTGTACAATGGACCTAAGAGCTTAATTTCTATCATATTTCTTCATGGACTTTGATTCGTCTTGTGTTATACAAGATGATAAACTCCTTTTATATCAGCCATGTCAATAGAATAGTCCTTCCATCAATGTCTTTGCATATCATGACCTATAAAATCACTTCAAATACTTATGCACAAAAGGTTAATGTATATTTCATTAAGTTTTGTTATCATCAAAATCAAGCTCTTTTCAGCTTACAGGGCCTACACTTGTTATCTAAAGCATGCATACCAGCGTGCAAGGGCACCACAACACCAGCCACTCCTCAAGAAAAGTTACATAGTGCCACGCATGGTGATGAACCTTCACCTGATGCCACACTTTATAGAACTATAGCTGGGAGTTTATAGTACTTGAATTTGACAAGGCCTGATATTGCTTATTCGATAAATAAGTTTTCTCAATTTGTTCAGTCACCCACTTTATGTCATTGAGCAGTTGTAAAGTGCACATTGCGCTACCTTTAGGACACAAAAAATTATGTTTTACTATTGTCCAAGTCTCCCTACCTTGCATTGCATGCATATAGTGATGCTGAATGGGCATCAAACCTTGATGATCGCAAGTCAACAATAGGTTATGCTATATTTCTCAGTACTAATCTCATTTCTTGGGGTTCGAAAAAGCAACTAACAGTTGCAAAGTCCTCGACTGAGGCAGAGCATAGAACTCTTGGGTCTGCTACAGCTAAACTCATTTGGATTCAATCACTCATATGTGACATTGGTCTTCTTCCAGCTCAACCACCCACTCTCGGGTGCAACAATGTGGGAGTGACTTACCTTATAGCCAATCCTATTTTTCACTCTCTTATGAAGCATGTAGAGGTCTTTCATTTTGTACGTGATCAAGTGGCTAAACGGAAGCTTATTGTCAAGTATATCTCTTCTAAATACTAGTTGGCTGATGTCTTAACTAAGCCATTAACGCGAAACAGACATGAGTTCTTAATGCACCAAGCATACAATTTTACCCTTAATAGGTTAAAATTACAGGAGGGTGATAAGGTTTATCAATATCATAGATAACCTTAGCTGATATAGTAGTTTAGATTAACCTTAGTTATTGTGTTTGTAACTACTTGATAAAGTTTAGGTATATCTTAAACTCTATAACCACCTTGTATAAATAGCTTAAGTGAACAATAATATATCATCATCAGTTTATCAGTTATACAAGCTACATGCCTCTATGAGCCCTTTCTACCAATGGCGAAAGAGTCATGTAGGAACCAATCCTGATAACCACGCTAATAGTGACAAGCTATTTGAGCTCGTCACTAACCAGCAACTGCTGGTCATGACCCACCTAGTCATCAGTTCACGATGACCACTCAATTGCTCTGGTAGCTAAGAACTATTCTAAAAGCATTCTCTATTGAGTCCAAATGGCCGACTTTGTGGGGGAAACTAATGTCTAACAATGGTCTTATTTTAATAACATATCAATACTTATACAGGCTCAAAGTCTAAATATTCTAAATAGAACTAATCTTGGCCAAAATAAAATTTTCTCAATCTCACTTGCACAAATACGGTAGAGAAAGAATAATAGACGAATCTCGTACTATTTTTAAGGATTATTTAGTAGTGGTGATAAAATTTTTTAGCTGGATTGTTGCAAACCACAAATCATCCTTTTTTTATTAGTTTTTGGCTCCCTTTGGATTTGGAATATGCAAAATATGAGGAAGTGACATAGCTTCTTGTGTCAATTTTCCACAAATGGCATTATTGATGTGGTTTATGAATTTTTCCTGTAGATATAGGCCTGCATGATAAGAAAGAAAACATTGGGTGAGTTAGCTCAGGCAACCGTTCTAATACTTAATTAATAATTGGATCTAAAATTGAGAATAATAAAACTCTAAAACGAGTAGCATCCTTGAAGTTTGAACTCCTTATATAGACATCTGGTAGACTTAAAATATTATTAGGATATTGACGATATAGAATTTTTATTTTAGAGGAAGTCCAATTAGAGTGGAATTTAGAATTTTAATAAAGTGGATACTTACCCTTAATCAATAGCATATGTATCAGATTTGAATTGTATGCATTTATGTATTTTGAGTGATATAAGGGTGCTAATATATCACTATGGTTAATATCGTAACAAATTGACATCTCTTGCTTTAATGTGATTAACAAATTGAGGCTTTACCCTAATGTGGTGTAAAATTATTGATATAAACACATAAAGAATAATAACTAATTAATATTATTTTATTTGCAACCAATATAAAAATAAAATAAAATGAAATATATTAATAATTAGTGCTAAAATGTAACAGTAAGCATAGCTCAATGATAGCTATATATATATTATCATGAAAGATCGAGGTTTGACTCTCCTTCTTTGCATATATAATAATAATAAGAAAAAACAAATCAGTGCTAAAAAAATAGTAGACTTTTCTTAAAAGCAAAAAATAGGTAAAGTTTTTTAAATTAACTTCAATTGAAATTCAACTTTAGAAGAGCTGATTGGTAAAATAGGTTGAAATTCGATAAAGAATAAGTTGCGAGGTGGCCATAAAGAATTGATTTCCAAATCCACAATAGAGAGAGCCAGCAAAGCCTACTTTTTAGGTAAAAAGAAAAAAAAGGATCCACTTCCCAAGTTAAATAGAATTTACATTGATTAAAATATAACCAGTAGTACCAATGAGAGATTGGATCAACGGAAGTGAAATGTGTCTTTAGTGTGAATCTTAGGGTCACCACTATTTGGAGTATTTTATCTAAATACCATTATAACTCGAGCATGGATTAGTTCCATCCGCTTAAATGGGTATATATATATATATATATATATATATATATATATATATATATAGCTTACTTTGTGCATTCATTTAGAGCGGTAAGTAGCTTTGATAGTGTATGAAATGATCTCAAAGATGGGTCTGCTACTATTCTCTTGAATCTCTGCATGGATTGGGCACTGCTTTTGCTGCAACCATTGGATGATCACCAGATATCAAATCCTTGAGAGATTCCAGAAAAACCTTTTCTTCAACTAACTCAGCATTATGTCAAAAAGTTTGGCCACACACACGGCTGCTGTCTTCTGAATGTAAGGATCATCATCCAGTTAAAATATATGCAAAATTGGAGATTAAAGAATCTACATGGTTGGCACCAGACAAGAGAAGCAAAGCAAATTCAAACTTCTCTACGAATAGAAAGAAAAGCATGCATTATCCAACAATCTGCCAAACTATAATACTTAATTCCAACACAAGAGGCATTAATAAAAATTTATATTAATTATAGAAACCACCTCTAAACGCCCCTCTTAAGAGGATCGCATAAATAATCTTTAATTTTGTCAACATGAATGCAACCCATTGTTTGTGCAGTCGAAGCTCGAATTAGAGGATATAGATCTTGTGAATCCTACTTTAGCCAAACTTTCTTGGTCAGATGTGTTACCTAAAAAGTTATTGCCTCTCATACCACATTTTTTATTCTCGGTATCTAAACGCCATATTTTTATCTATTGAATTGCCTAAATTAAGTAAATTCAATAAAAGATACGTTTAAAAAAATAGATAGCATTTGAAAGAGAAAAAAATAGTAAGGGAAATAGAAAGGACTGTTTAATAAAATAGAATACTTAAAATATGCCTTTTTTTTTTTAAATTGTTAGCCTGTGAAATTAGTTTTTGGTTTTATCACACTAAATTAAAAGTTAAATGAAGGCGAATTAGAGTTATTGATCTTTTATTTTATTACTAGAATTTTATATACATATGTAGTTTAAATTTTATAAAATAGATGCTTGGAATTACATAACTTTTCATGTGTATAATCTCAAATAACTTTTCATGTATATAATCCGAAAGGAACTGAGCGATGTACCAGCTGAGTCTACTCCACATACAGTACTGTGTACCATGGCGAACCGCAAATCAGGTAACACTGGAATAGACCCATCATTTATACAAAACTGATTTTTAGTCCTTGATGGTTCTAATACTAACGTGATTAAATTGGATTGATGCATTTTACTTTAGCATGCTGAGATATGTCTATCTAGAATATGAATGAAAAATGGAGTAAATTAACGCAGCAGTTCAAAGATCTGGTCATATGTACATGAAGCTGTATGTGAAAGCTTCTATGGCTTGCTTGTTATTACTCTCTACTGTTACATTTTTTCCTAAAACAATACTATGCTCTTTGTTGGGCTGAACAACCTTAAGTACTGTTGTGTACACTGTTCTTTGTCTCCTTGCCTTTGTGTTGCCTTGCCTGTTTATGCAGGGCTTGGTGCATGTGCAGACTTGTGTGCTAGCTAGTACCTAGCTAGTCATGAAGCATACATAATAGAAATTTCATTGTTCTTTTTTTTGGTGTTTTTCTAACACTATGGCTATGATTGGAATGAATGATTTTGCGAGAATTCAAATCATGAAATGACTTCGTTTCTCTCAATTTTTAATTTTTGTGTTTGGAAAGAACAATAACATAAGAATTCAATTCTAGCAAATTCTTAAGGGAATTGATTTTAAGCTCAAAATAAATTTTAGCAAAACTGATAAGATTTTGCAAGAAATGATTTTAATTAAAATTACTTAATTATCGCTAAAACTCTCATTTCATTTTTCCGTAACTCTTCATTGATAGAGTGTGTGTCCTATTTGAAACATAGGTAAGGAACCTGTGGAGTGTCTAGGTGGTTGAAAAGTAGTTTGTACCGTTCCATCAGTATTTCTTCTGAAGGAAAACTCAGTGATTTGGATCGGCTAAGAGGTTGCATGGAGTTTTTCATAGTTGGTTAACCAGGTTTTTGGAATGAGCTGCTCAAGCTCACTTCTAGGTAGTTGCCTAGGTATCTAGACTATAGTTAGTATTGTCTCAGTGTCTGCTAGTACCAGTAAGGCATCATTCGAAACAGAATGCTATGACAGATCTACTGCATGATCTTGTAGCCATCATTGATGACGCAAAGTGGCCATCATTGATGACGTCACTTATTCTGCTCCTGTGAGCTGGACTTGAACTTTTAGAGCAGTGCAGAGATGTGGATCTCACAGAGATAGGTTATAATTGGGAAAAAATGTTAATACCACACTTCCAGCATGAAGGGTGGTAAGACACGTTCCAATGACCGCATGTTCATACTGGAGAAATCTAGTGTCAAGAAGTGACACTCTAGCAGTTACTAGGAGTCCATGTCTTCCATGTAGACCGAGAATAAGTCGTACTGCTGTAAAGTGTAAGTGTGAATACCCTTCTTGTCTCCATTTGGAAATTAAAGGAGGAGGGATTTCCAGAGTAACATATTGTTCAGCAGAGGAGCTTTGGAGGGAACATTGGTCCATCCAGGAAGCTTGGACATATTCTTTAGAAAGAGATCTCCTAGAGGAGATAAGGGATCTGATACTTCAGGTAAGAGAACCAGAACATCTGTATATATTATAGGGACTAAGAAGGGGAAGCAGAGATTCCCCAACCTGGGCATCTTAGGGTAAAGTGGCTATTTCTACAAAATTATCAATGCGAGAAGAAAGAGTTCTCCTGTCTCCTATAAAGCAGAGTTTCCCCCGCTAGCCCAGCAAACAGATTAGCAGACCAAGATCTCTATAAGACCCTTCATCCACTCAACCAAAGTTGACGCTAAAGGATAGACAACCCTGATCACCCAAGCTGAAGAAGTTCTAAACTGGCAAACAAAGAATGCAGCAGTTCAGAATAAAACACTGCAACAGATTGATTCTAAAATTGATTAGGTTCTTACAAGAACCCAACACATTGATCAAAAGGTGGATTCCTTTACTACATTTGCTCAGAATATGTACAGAGAATTATAAGGAAAGATTGTGCAGCTTGAGAAGGATCTTAAGTCCTTGATACAACAAAGAAGATTTGGTATGGAGTTTACCCGAAAGGAAGCTGAGATTAGGAAACTAAAGAAGCAATTGGCTCAGGTTGAAGCAGACCTCCACCGGCCAACCGAGACACCTACTTCTTACAGCCATTTCTTTGCTCCAAGATCACAAAATCCTTTCCTTGCAACACCTGAACCTACCTACTCCCCTTTTGGTCCTTTCAACTACTCTTATGATCCTACTCCTGTAACTTATAACCCATCTCCCTTGTTCCATAAACCAATACCTCCTCCAGCACCCTCCTGATATGAGCCTAGTAGTTTATCCTCTTCTGATGAATCCCAAGCCACCAAAAGAAAAATTGACAAGGGTAAAGAAAAGATGCATCCTGAACCACCACCTCAGCACATGATATCTGTTCCTTCTGACACAGGAGACGATTCTTCCCATGATGAAGATGAACTTTCCAGTAATGGTAGTGAGCCTAGAAAAATGGATGTGACAACTCTACCCATGGCTGATCCTCCACAGCAACCAACCTCATCTCATACTGGTCCTTCTCCAACCACGGATTCTACCAGCGGCACTACAGGCCCTACAGGGCCTCCCCACGCCCAAGACCCACTTGTAGAAATACTTGAAGATGATCCAATATTAGATTTTGGTCTCCTAAGTGCCCAATAGTAGTCTAAGCCTAGTTCAGGCCCATGGTTCACATTAGATGATATAAACTTGCGGCATACTTATATTGCCTCTCTCCTAGAAGCATTATAACTAGAACTACATCGTAGCATTGCTGCCACCCGCAGAGTTATGAATGCCATAACCATTGGAGAAATACAACAAATGACACTGGCTTGTTTGGAAAAAATGTGCAAGCAACAGAAATTATTCAAAGACATTGTTGATAACAGTAAGACACTGAAGAATGTCTGCCAGAAGTCCCACCTTGCCATCAAGTGCAAAGAAAAGAACTGTGAACGTAAGCCTAAGAAGAAGGGTCATTATAAAAGGTTTTCCGGTTCTTTAGGATCCAAGCCTCCCTTCAAACATCAAAAGGGGAAGAAGCCAGTTCGATATTTCAGAAAAAGAAGGATGGCCACAAAGAAATTTGATCGCTGTTACATTTGTGGAAATCGTGGACATTATGCAAAAAATTGTTCAAAGAATCCAAACAAAGCTGTTAAGCTTCTACAGCACATTCAACAAGTTTATTATATCTCTCTGGAGTATGATGACATTGAATCCTTGTTTTCAGAATAAGATGAACCTGATGCAGAAACTATCTTTGCCCTTGGGGAAGATAATACTGACTTTGACCAAACCCAGTCTCCATCCTCAGAGAACTCAGAATCTGACTCTGAAGCCCATTACCCATTTTACCTGGCCCAAAACATCCATTCCTCTCATCCTACCCTGTCCCTCTGGTCCCATTGCATGTCTTGCCCAGTAAATATAAATGGCCCATAAATGTTATTGGGTTTCTTGACATTGGAGCCCATAAGAGTATGATGAATCCAACCATACTCCCTCCAGAATATTAGGTCCCGCACACAGAGTATTTCAAGGCAGCTGATGGAAATATTTTCAAAACTAGCCTGATTATCAAACAACCCATTGGTATGTAGTTCTTTCCCACCTACATCCTTTAGACTAAGATCATTGGATTAGACCTCCCTGATAAAGACTTGCTGATTGGTTTTGATTTGTACCAGCAAGCAAAACATTTGAAGATTCTGCCAAAAGGGTTGAAATACAAAAGACACTTCCAACCTTTCACATCTGTTCCTAAACTGTACTCCTTAGCAGATGCCTCAATGGAATTTCAAGAGCACAAAGAACTTCTCTTAAAGTCTTGTGTAGATTCTCATGCACAGTTCTATCATCATCACCCCTTATGGAGAAACCCGGAGTTCTTTGTCCATCTACCATTTAAGTTGAATGAAGACATAAATCCCACCAAAGCATCACACCCAGGAATGAATCCAGCAGATCTGGCTTTGGCTCAAGAGGAATATAAACAGTTGCTTCAACAAGGCCTAATAGAACCCACATCCTTTCCATGGGCTTGCCAAGCCTTTTATGTGAAAAAACGATTTGAAAAATTGAGGGGTAAGAAGAGGCTCATAATTGACTATAAGCCTTTTAACCATTTCCTACAAGATGATAAATTTCCACTACCCATGCCTGAAGCCCTATTTACCCAACTTCATAAGTTTGATCTCAAGGCTGGTTTTTGGCAACTAGGTATTGAACCCACGGACAGGCCCAAAACTGCATTCTGCATTCCCGCAGCCCAATACCAATGGACTGTTCTCCCTTTTGGCCTAAAGACAGCACCTTCTATTTTCTAAAAAGCCATGACAAAAATATTTGAGCCCATACTCCACAGTGCCCTCATCTACATTAATGACATTCTACTATTCTTAAAAGATGTCATAGCTCATAAAGTACTTTTGACCACTTTCCAATCCATAGTGGACTCTTATGGCATAATGCTGTTTGAAAAGAAAAGTTCTTTGGCACAATCTGATATTGATTTCCTTGGAATGCGATTCAAAGATGGAAAGTATCAACTAAGGCCACACATTGTAGAAGAATTGTTAAAGTTCCTTGATAAAGACTTGTCGATAAAACAGATACAACAATTCCTAGGCATTGTCAATTACATTAGAAAGTTTATTCCTCATGTCACCACTCATATCTGTAAGCTTTTAAATATGCTCAGGAAGACTGCACCTCCTTGGGGAAAAGAACAAACAGAGGCAGTTAAGTCTCTTAAAGCAGTGGCCTCAAAGCTGCCATCACTTAAGATTCCCAGTACAGGACATCACGCGCTCCAAATTGATGCTAGTGACACCCACTGAAGTGCTGTCCTTATTGATGAAATTCAAGGAGAAAAATACATCTGTGGACATGCTATTGGTGAGTTCCCAGATTCCCAAAAGCATTATCACTCGGTGTATAAAGAAATCATGGCTGTCAAGAATGGTATCAAAAAGTTTGAGTTTCATCTCATTGGATACCATTTCAAGGTAATCATGGACAGCTCATCTTTCCTAAAGATTCTGGACTTCAAGAACAAGTCACTTCCAGAACCACAACTGTTAAGGCTAAAGGAATGGTTCGCCAAGCATAAATTCATAGTCCAGCACATAAAGGGAAAGCACAATTTAATCCCAAACCTTCTGTCTAGACCCAGAGAACTTCACCTCATCAGATCAAATTTTACATTCCCCTTGATCTTAATGGCTTCTTCATCCTCTCCAGATACCCTTGGTTTCCTCATCCCCACATCAGATAGCTTCCCTCCAGGTTGCTCTCCTAATCAACCTATTCCAAAGATAGCCCAATTTGCAAAAGACCATTTGTTCCATTACTTGAGTGCTAGAAATACCTTGAGAGGATTGCTCCCCTCTTCCTCTCTCTTCGTCCCTGATAACCCTTTTTTAACCTTTTTCAGCATCCATCCTAACAGGGACCTTATTCTCGAGGAACTATGGCTCCTATGATGTATGGTTACTCTATACTTTATGGGTATAGAATTTCCTCTCTTGGCACTTCATCAATATACGCTCAACAACACAAACAGGACCTTTCTGTTTAAGATCCTTGAAGGGTTTAAGCCCATCTCTGTATGGCAATACAGCCTTAAACGACTCATAGAGGTCCATGGAATTGAATAAAGGCCCATCAGGACTCAGCCCACTATCAGGACCATGTTTATCATGCACAGGCCCTTTTCCAGAAGGCCTGATGGACTCCTTTGGTCTCAAAATTCTTAATATGACTGAAGAATGTATGATGGCTCAATTTTTAAAAAAAAAGTACTATGGGACCACTAAGAAGATAGCTGGTTGAGCATCTCTGTGAGATAAATAATTACCAGCCCCTGACTCTTCCTCATGTGAACTATATGTCCCTTGGACCCATCCGAGCCCTTGAAGATGAACCCATAGATTGGTCTAATCCAATCTGGCAAGATTCTCAGGACCCAATGGACATTGAAGCCCATGAAGCCATCGAGAATGCTGACCCACCTTCTCCACCAGAACATGGACAATGGCCTAAGGACTTTTTTGGAATTGATGACTTAGGTGACTCTGACTACCAGATCCTCAATGTATCAACAACTCCATAATTAAAAGTTAAAGCCTGTCGGCCATGTTATGTAATAAGTGTATCTTTTACTTTGAGTGTGTACCTTTTATTTTTTAAGTGAAAGTAGCAGGTTGCTGCCCGGTTGCCTGTAAAAGTTAAAGTCTCCATGCCTATATAAGGAGACTCCCAGTTCAGTTGTAATCAAGTTAAAAAAAAAAAAAAAAGGCTATTTGAAATAATATCTCTCAGTTTTCATCAATGGCCTTCTAATTTTTCTTTCTTTCTCCTGAAAACCCATAGAATGTGTATCATACTTATGTAACCAGAGATACGTATACTCTACACTTGCCTCGTTAGAGGATCCTGTGTATCAGAAATATCTTTGTTTTGATATTAGATGCGAAGGTCCCATTATCATACATATAACGTTACAAAAGGGCACAACCAAGAAATACCTATGGATGGGAAGAGGCATTGCATGAGTAAGTTCTATGTATGGTAAGGGCTCCCAGACCATCTTGGTATTAGAGCCTGGCTATACAAGTATTATACATACTTCAAAGGTGAGTAAGGAGATTTTCTTTCAACAATGTCTTGTCAAACACCTACACCTTCTACTCAAACAATTTTCCAACAACCTTCTCCTTCTGAGATTGTAAATCTTACCTCTTCTCCTTCTTTTTCCTCTCCTCTTAGAAGAACTCTTTTCTTCTCGCATTGATAACCTTGTAGAAATAGCCACTTTACCAAGATGCCCAGGTTGGGAAATCTCTCCTTCCCCTTCTTAGTCCCTATAATATTTACAGATGTTCTGGTTCTGTTGCCAGAAGTATTAGATCCCTTATTTCCTCTAGGAGATCTCTTTCTAAAGAATATGTCCAAGCTTCTCGGATGGACCAATGTTCCCTCCAAAGCTCCTCTATTGAACAATATGTTACTCTGGAAATCCCTCCTCCTTTAATTCCCAAATGGAGATAAGAAGGGTATTCACACTTACACTTTGGAGCAGTATGACTTATTCTCAGTCTACATGGAAGACGTGGACTCCCAGTTACTACTAGAGTGTCACTTCTTGACACTAGATTTCTCCAGTATGAACATGCGATCATTGGAACGTGTCTTACCACCCTCCATGCTGGAAGTGTGGTATAAACATTTTTTCCTAATTATAACCTAAAAGTTCAAGTCCAGCTCACAGGAGCAGAACAAGTGATGTCATCAATGATGGCCACTTTGCATCATCAAATTATTTACAGACTATAAGATCATGCAGTAGATCTGTCACAGCCTTCTGTTTCAAATGATGCCTTACTAGTACTAGTAGGCATTGAGAACAACATGGGAATCAGCACCTTCTTGAAGCATCTAGATGTCTAGCCAGGCTTTGAATTCTGCAAGGCGGTCTCTCCATTTGGGTAGAGGTATGTCATCCAATGTGAACAATGGAACTGAACTGGGCTTAGATTGCTGTTGGGCACTTGAGAGACCAAAATCTATTATTGGATTATCTTCAATATATATATATATATATATTAGCACCAACTCTCTCACCTTTTACTGTTAAATTCTAAATTAAAAAAAAAGGTTAATTAATCTTTGTGGTGATAAGTGTTGGCCACATTCATTGTAGCCATAGATTATAGCCATGGCTGCTGATTGCATAAACATTTAATTAATCAAAATCAAATTGAATGGTTGGTTACTTCTAGAATGAGTAAATGATTTTGCAAAACCTTTAGAAAAATGTTGCATTCACTCCTAAAGTCAAACCTGTCTTTTTTGGAGATTGACTAAGAACAGCTTTAGCAGACACCATATACCAAAAATATAATTGCTCACCTTATATCAGTTTGTCAAAACTTACCGTATAAGCCAAAGGTATCTTGTACTTAATTTGGATAGTAGTATTTGTTTTGATGTAGTCTACCAAATTAACCTTTTTTTTTTTTATTTAATCAGTTAGTTTTAACTTTTTAATATTGAAATCATTTTTAATATTGTAAATTTCGAATTGGATTTATCAAAACACTCAATATTGAACTCACAATTTCAATATTTTTATAATGTTTTTAATTTATTGATATACAATAGGCTTAATAAAATAATTAATTTATTACTCTTAGTCAACTCTGTGTGTTTATAAGATTTTTTTGACTCGATCTTAGAAGATTTTTTGTCATTTATTATGGGGACCATAAGGAAAATTTTTTTTTTATGCTCTTTCATTGAAACAAGGAAAGATTGAGGCTCCAAAGTCTCTAAATGCTCTGTCTCTCGTATTTTTATGGAAAGATCTCGATCTTTTGGAATGTCTTGTAAAATTCTCATGCTTTATTTCTTCTTGAGGCTTGCATCTGCAGACAACAACAATCAATCTGGATTCTTGTTCGATGGTTACTTCAAGTTGGGTGGAAGTGTAAACCATTCACACATGTCCTCTCGAGTGATATTAACAGACAGTGGGCTAAGCGAAGCAGGCCAAGTCTTCTATAACGATTCTTTCAAATTCAAGAACTCAACAACAGGTTCTGTCTTCTCCTTCTCCACTACCTTCATCTTTTCTGTAATATCCAAGGACCCTGAATTTAGCGGCCATGGACTTGCCTTCGCTATCTCACCATCGAAAGGTATTCCAGGAGCCTTACCAAATCAGTATCTTGGTCTTTTCAATGCAACTAACAACGGAATAAGTTCAAATCATGTTATTGCAGTAGAGCTTGACACAGACCAAGATTTCCAGTTTGATGACATAGATGATAACCATTTGGGGATTGATATTAATGGCTTGGTCTCCGTGAAATCTCTTCCTGCTGGGTACCATAGTGATGATTGGCATTTCAAAGAGCTAGTTCTCAAAAGTGGAAAACCACTGCAGGTCTGGGTTGAATATGAGAGCTTGAATCAACAACTCAATGTCACAATCCATCCAATAAACATACCTAAACCTAAGCTTCCACTTTTATCCTTGAAAAGAGATCTCTCCCCTTATTTCTATGAGCTCATGTATGTTGGCTTCTCATCCGCTAGTGGGACTAATTCTTCTCAGTACATATTGGGTTGGAGTTTTAGGGTGAATGGTCAAGCTGAGGAGATAAACCTGTCTAGACTTCCTGATATACCTGGTTTTATAAGAAATGAAGAGGGTGCAGGCGATGGATATAGGAAACAACAAAAGATTTTGGCAGTTGTATTATCTTTAACAGGGGGCATTTTACTTCTACTCTTGATTTTTGGAGTACTTATTATGATTTCAAGAAGGAGAAAGTTCATTCAGGTACTTGAGGATTGGGAGGTGCTATATGGGCCTTATAGGTTCTCCTATAATGACTTATTCATTGCTACGAAAGCCTTTGGAGATAAACAACTTCTTGGAAAGGGGGGTTTCGGCAGGGTATACAAAGGCATTCTGCCATTCTCAAATATTCAAATTGCACTGAAGAGAATTTCTCATGATTCCAGGCAAGGGATGAAAGAATTCGTAGCTGAAATTGCAACCATTGGCCGTCTCAGGCACCCAAACTTGGTTAGACTTCTGGGCTATTGCAGGCGCAAGAATGAACTTTTCTTAGTTTATGACTATATGCCTAATGGTAGTCTTGACAAGTTCCTTTATCGATTACCCAATTACGTACTAAACTGGAAACAAAGATTCAAAATTATCAAAGATGTGGCATCTGCACTCTTCTATCTGCACCAACAATGGGTACAAGTTATAATCCATAGAGACATCAAACCTGCCAATGTACTCATCGACAATGACATGAATGCCAGACTAGGAGATTTTGGGCTTGCCAGGTTATGTGATCACGGAAATGATCCTCAAACCTCTCATGTAGCTGGTACTCCAGGCTATATAGACCCAGATATTGTGCAGAGTGGGAAATCAAACACACGTACTGATATATATGCATTTGGGGTCTTTGTGCTTGAGGTTACTTGTGGTAGAAGGCCTGTGGATCCTCGAACTTCAACTGAGAAAGTAATGTTGATCGATTGGGTACTGAACTGCTGGGATAACGGAGCAATTTTGGACACAGTTGATAGTAGACTAGTGAATGAGTATGTCTTGCATGAAGCTGAATTGGTGTTGAAGCTTGGCTTGCTATGTTCACACCCTGTGGCTGCAGTTAGGCCGAGCATGTCTAGTGTAGTCCAAATTTTAGATGGAGCTGCTCAGTTGCCAGAAAATACAAGTGATGTAATCAAATCTCGAGATTCGGGTTATGCCTCCTGTCAAGGAGGCGTAGCAAATGAATTCCCTTCTGGGAACACTTCCATTGCTTCATTGACATTTACAGAATCATTTGCCTCTGATGGCCGTTAATATATAATGCATTTCTGTTTGATCCTTGTTTATATATATTTGTATTGCAACTAATACTATACTTACAAGAGTAATCAATGAGTAGAATGTTTAAGAATGCAGTTTAGCTCTCTCCTATTTTTATCCATTTTGCTCCTTCAACTACGTTTTGTTGAGAAGTGAGAATTAACCATCTCATTTAATTCTATTAAGATATGATTCCAGGACCAAGCCATGGTATTGAGATGGTATTTTTACCCAAAATTTTCTAATTTGAATACAAACTTTGATAACGCTGAAATCTGAGAGGCTTTCGATGGTTGTTATGTGGACAGGATCGCCAGAATGGCCTTGTACGATCTTGGGTCTTACTGGCTTACCACTAGGGATGGATCATGACCTTACAAGGTTAAAGAGGCCTTCATGGGTAGGTAGAGAGTGATTTGCAGGACAAGAGAGGGTGGTCAAAATGCCAAGTGGGACTTCTTTACTTAGCCCTTCGATGACTAAATTAGTGACAATATTGTAAGGGAAAATATTTTATACTAAAGGAAACTAAATGCTAGAGAATAAATGAATCTTAGAATATTCAATACTTGGTATTCATAGAGGTTATATATTATCATTCAACCAATATGGTAGTGCCAAGTGGCCTATGAGAGCAAAAGGGTGAGTTGTCGATATTATTGAATTAGTGCATATTTTGAGTGAAAGTTTTATCTATCGTATCTATAAATGGTAGCTATCACTGTTATATTATGGACCGTCAATGATGATTATCTTAAAATCTGGGTCTTGCTAAAATAGTTATACATCTAATGCGCTTAGTTGGTTATTTAATGCTTTCAGTCAATTTAAGATAACTTGTGATGTACGGTACTTTTGATAGGTGCTTTAAGGTATTTATTGGAAGAGTGTAGAGTGTTCAGGGGAGCTTGCGGATATCTTACGAGCAGTGTCAATAATAATAAATAGTATTAATTCATAGACTTATTTCTTTTGGGGTGGGTCCTAATAGACTTATATGGTCGTCGCCGACCTCTTTCTATTATGGCACTAAAGGTGGAGAGGGTGCACATTTTCCCTTTTATCAAAGTTTTTGGTTTCAAAGTCTTCCATAAATCATAGGTGGGGTGTTTGTCTTATGATGGAAGATATTCATTTATTATTATTTTCTTTTTGTAAATTTAAATTTTGAATAATATGATGTTAAGTGTGCCTTAAGTTCTACCATGAATTTTAGCACATCTCACACGTAAAATTTACTTTTGTAAGATTTAATAATTGTTAACTTGATAGCCAAGTTTGTCACTTGGCTTAGAGACAAAGTGATTTTATGTTCACTCATCTCTACTTGAAGGCCAATTTTTCACTGTTATAAATAGACATGTAATATGGACTAAGCTGCATTTACTAATGAGGGAATGATTGACCGTTACATTTTTCAAGAAAAAGAATTAGTATTTTCTATTTTTAGGAAAATAATATTCACCTCTTGTATTAAACAGAAATTTGATTTGTAATTTTTATATTTATAAAAAAAATAAAAGTAAAATTAAATGATAAAAGATTAAATAGTTCTATTTTACAAATATAAACTGAAAAATCAAATTAATAGTAATATATATATATATATATATATAGAGAGAGAGAGAGAGAGAGAGAGAGAGAGAGAGAGAGAGAGAGAGAAGGAACGAAAAATAAACAAAATTGCTAATGGTACCTAACAATTTTTTTTTTCCTTTGGCAAAGGCATTGTACCGTTGTGGTTAAGATCATTATTTAATTATTTGTCTCTTTTATTTATTCTTTTTTTTTTCTCAAATCTTTATTATAAGTGTCGTATTATATTTCACATCAGTAATTTCTAATACTAATTCTATTTTTTTTTTAATTATTTAATTAATATTAATGAAGATTATATCTTATATGTTCTATTATGTACCTCTAGGAAAAAGGACTTTCAGCCTCATATATGAAGCTGTGATTAATTACTTCCACAATTTCCACCGTCATATACAGCCAACAGAATTTGCTAGGTTGTGCAAAGAAGTTGGTAACAGAAAATGCATAATATATTTCACAAAACATGTTTTAAAGCTTATATGATTTAAATACTATTAGATATCGGAGAGTATCCTATTTGATGGGACTTATGAAAGAATACACTCCTTGTTCTTGCCAAATCATTGACTCTGATACCACTTGTTTGATATCGAAGAGTCCAAAGCACTAGGGAGAATCGTTATTGATGGATCTTATGAAAGAACACACTAATTGACTTAACATAACATCGAACCCAAAATTTAATATAATAGATTTATAGATCCTTTCTACTTATATGTCTCTCATTCATCCTATCTTTTTTCGATATGGAAATTTAATACTAACATATTCCCAGCAAATACAATAAAAAACACAAATTATTTAACATGTATACAATCTTACAATAATCAAAAGAAGTTTCCAATTACTACTGAGGGCTAATAAGACAAAATAAATTACCAATCAAAATAAATAATTTCTTTTAAGAATTTTTACTACCAAAAAATAGGGCTGGCCATCGGTTCGGGCTACATCGAAATTGAGATTTTGGTCCAAGGTTCATGGAAATAAGATTAGACTGTAAAGTCCCTTTTATTCAAGATTGGATTTGAATTTAGTTTCAGTTCAATCTCGGACTGATCCAGTTTTGAACAAATTCAATAAATTTTTTTAATTTTTTTTTAAAAGGAAAAACTTGGTTTGGATCCAAAATAAACCAGCTGAGTTCAATCCATTTAAGAATGATTTTGATGAATTAAATTTTAATAGGTTTTGATCTGATTTAGGTCCAATCAATTTTGATTTCAGCTCTATAGATATAATGGTTTTTAGGTAAATTATCTTACACACCAATTGTAACAACATGAATTTTATTCCTTTAAATTAAATAATAAATATTGCAATTCTTCTTATTATTATTGCATTCATTATTAAATTTTTGAAAATATTAATTTTCAACAAATGTATTCTAAATATATTAGTTTTTTATCCTATTAGTATTGGGTAATTGATGCCTTTGATATAAAAAGTACTTTTGTAAATATTATTTCAATAAATTATGAATAATAATTTTTGGTTGAAATTTTATTGTTGCAAAATATTTAATTATTTAAAGTGTTATTTTTAATTTGATGTTAGCATTATTAATTGAATTTTAATATATTAGATTAGGATTGGACTTAATTGATAGAACTTTGAAAAGTTAGGGGACATATTGTAATTAAAAGTTAAAAAAAATGCCCAATTGTGTGCAGCCAGCCCCCTCCCCTTTTTCTCTCTCTTTCCTCACCCTCCCTCTCATAGCTCCTTCCACCCGAAACCCCTTCCCCCTCTTTCCCCTTTGTCCGACGACCCTCAGCAACTAACGAAGCTCCAATTAGCTTCAGCTTGATTCGGTGACCACCAGTGGGCAAGGAATGGCAACAGATGAAGGCGGTAGCGGTGGGAAAATAAGGAGAGAGAGGATGATGATGCATGAGCTTCCAATGCCATTTTCTGGTGATTCCAGTGGTTGTTCGGTGCAAATTCATCAATGCTAGAATTCTTGAGTCATGGGTGTTCTTTTGGGACCTCCTTCGCGAGTTTTCATAGAGTTTTCCAATGAGGGAGAGGAGAGAGAAACAGTAACTTACATCGAAGATTCCGGCCAATCTGACTGTCTAAATGATAATCTAAGACCACCAATAAACTAAGCGCATCGAAATCTTCAAGATGTAACCAACCCTGCTCCGATTGGACATCAATTGGAAAGGCGATCATCGAACGGTCCAAATTGCTTGGTGAAAATTTTGAGACTTTTCAATTCCCATAAATTAAAAATAATTATATGATAATTATTAATAACTTATGGGCTTTATTTAGATGCAATCGGATTAGTGATAGCTCACTAGTGCTCGAGTTCGAGTTTTTGGCCCAATCCAAATGACTAGCAGGCCATCCTGGGGGTGGTCATTTTAATAGTCATTTTTAGTATTTTCTGATGTTTCAGACATGTTTTAAGTAGCAGAATTTGCAATGGTAAACCCGAACTCAACTTGTGCAATTTTTTACTTAGTGTTAGGTTAGCTAATTAAGTTATAAAATATTTTTGTGTTAGTGAAATTGGGTAAAATGAATTTAATTAATACAAGGACGATGTAATAGACCTCCAAGAATATTTACATAAATTTTAGAGGACTTTTGATAATTATTTAGGCTATAAAGGAGTTAGGGAGTCGAGTTAGAGATTAGAGATTTGGACTTAAATTAGGTTCTTGTAGGCTCCGGATGGGCATTATAATTGTTGTTATGGCATGAGGCCTTGTGTATTGCTATTATTGCATTTTCTTGCATTTTCTTGCAGGGGGTTAAGTCTAGTTATAGAGAAGACTCTATCAAAATTTCATCAAGACCTTAGGATTTATTCTTATTTCTATATTTTAAATTAATTATTAATTTTAGTTAGTCAATTGATAGTGGTCAGTACATCTATATAGGTGATCGATGCTGAACAGTCTTCTCCCTTCGAACCAGACTAGTTGTAGTCGGATCGTTCAGTCTGTAAGTTAGATGTTGATTATTTTTGTAAATATTATGTACATTTTGGCATGCATTTTATAAATATATTTACATAGTTAGATAAATAAATTCCGAACATTTTATTGTTGCACATTTAATTATTGACAAGTAATTGTGTTTGCGACACTGAGGATAATTTGGAGCTATTTGTGCATTATATATGATATATGATGGATATGGATTGGATGGGGAATTGCGGCTTGAGCTAGTCTTGCTAAAACCTAATCCTTAAGGATATGGAAAGTCGGGGTGATGCACAGCTTTGAGTTGATCGCGTTGGTCCCCGCACTAGGATTTAAGCAAAAGTTCGACTTAAGTTGAGCTCGCTTGTGGGATTTGAATTAAGAAAACTGTATAGGAGAACAACCCGCCATAATTATGTATTGATGTAATACACTAGGTGCATGTGTAGCTTGAAATTATCTTCTCATGCGAATATTAGTGAATTTTTTGTTATATGTGTTGGATGTGGATTACATGGTAAGATTGCACCAATTTTACATAGTTATAGAAATTGAAACTTTAATCAATATCTAAACTCACTGATTCGAATGCTCACTCATATTTAATATTTTTTTCCTCAAGTTGCAGAAGGAGAAATTTTATTTCAAAGTCTAACCTACATTTTTCCTCCATAGGTTGTTGTACTGCTTAGTTATTAATTTTTATTGTATTTATTTATTTATTTATTTTTTAGAGGTTCGATACGATACTAGTAGATAAATATATTACATTAATTAATGAAAATTAATGGTATTAAATGTTTTGTACATGCTGGGTATTAGGTTGAGATGAGCTCCCCTAGTTGTAGATTTTTAATAGTTATCAGGTTGATGTGGCCCAAATTAATTTGTAATAGTTTATTTTATTTTATTTTGCATGGTGGGCCTTGAAATTGTGCTAATCCTGGGTTTGGGATTAGAAAAGCTTACTATGGGGTTTGAGAGCTTTATGTTGACCCAAGTCCTAGTGCAGATCCGACCGATGGAGTTAGTCATGATATAGTTGAAATGGAGTATAAAAGTTAGTATCAGAACTTAGGCTCTAGATTCATGGGAAGTGTGGTCTTAGGTTTGTCACATGCTAAGTAGAGATCCTGTTTCGTCTTCTTCTGTAATTCCTTATTTTAGATTCTATGTTATTCCTCAGGTTGTGTAAGAGTGCTTTAGTTTAGTGTTTCAATTTTTGTGGAGTATATGGTGATATGAATTTGAGCTAGTAAGCGTGTTAAGGTCGGCCATAGAGATACGTACTCCAAAAAATGAAATGTTTCTATCAGAATGAGGCTAAATGGCATGCCTATCTAGTGCAAGGCATGAGTACATAAAGGTGAGTTATGGCAGTATAGCTACCCTAGATGGGCGTAAGGGTACCACTGCTGGCAATTATCAGTGGATAACCCAATCAGAGCAAGTTTATGTTATTAGTGGGTTAAGGAGAGACAAGAGGTTAAGAAAAACAGTCTATTGGGACGTATTATTATAACCTATGCAATGCTCCCTTTATTTGTGCTGTAAGTTGTAAATTACATTACTGACATGAGATTAATGTGTAAAGCTGCATACAATCCCATGGTGCTTTCATGAAGATGCTTGCAATTTACTGACATGTGATTAATGTGTAAAGCTGCATACAATCCCATGGTGTTTTCATGAAGATGCTTGCAAATAGCTTTTTCTGAAGGAGTGGAAGTGTGAATAAAGGGCATTAGAACCTTGATTTTTAAAAATTATTTCTAAGGTTACATGCATCATACCAAGCGTCTTATAATCCTAATCAATTTTCAATGCCCAATTGCATACCAAAACACATTTTAGCATGCATTAAAATTTCATTTGCCATTAAAGATTGTGAATTAATATTTAATTCAATTAAACCCTAACTAAAAGAGGGATTTTTAGATACTAACCTCTTGATGCACAATTGAAGCTTCTTAAGATGTTCTTAGGACCCCAAATATTGTCCCTCTAGTTTGTCCACCATAAGCACACACCAAAGATGCAGTGGCAGCCCCTAGATTGGCTTCTCAAGCCTTGTTAACTAATTTTGAGATGGGGTTTATGCTTTGTGAAGGTTATATGAATGTATTAGGTGTTAAAAACACTTTCTAATAATTTTAATTCAAGAGGAAATCATACTTTTTCTCTTGAATCAATTGAGAAATTGAAGAGGAGAGGGAGAGACAAAGTTTCCATCCAACTTGAGAGAAAAGAGAAAGGACTGTGTTTTTTTTCTTTATAACTTTTCTTTATATACTTAGGTCAAACCCTAACTTACTCCCTTGCCACATGTTATCACAAGATCCCATCTTGTTATTATTATATTTAATCCTATGAATCCAAGTGTCAAGCTCCATTTAAATCATAACATGTGGTCTTCCATCATAAGAAGACAAGTGACAAGATTATATGATGCCATGTGTCACCATCTCATGATGCCACATGTCACCATGTGAAAAGACCAATTTGCCCTTAGTATTTAATTCGAGTTCTCAACCCAAAATTATAATTTATCTTCTTTAAATCAATTTATATCAAATATAAAGTAATTAATTAATTAATCTCTATTAATTAATTTCTCATAATTAAATTCATATTTAATCAAATTAAATATAAATTTAATTTATACTATACATCTAATAACCTAGATTTGGTTTCAAGTCAAGCTAAGGACTTTGCAATCTTATTGCAAACCAAACCTCTTTAATTAATTAATTAAACTCTTTAATTAATCAATTAAATCACATTTTTAAATGGTGATTAGCTTGTGTAGATGTGTGACTTACTAGGCCCATTACTTATTGGCAATGAGAAATGATATTAACTCTTAATATCATCAGAACTCTTTCTTATCGTAAATAATTTCTCTAAATCATTTTAGACATCTCATAGACCATGGTTGATATCTAGCATAGTATGCCATGGCCACCCAATCAGTAATAAGGAATACTTTAAATAAACCTTTAATCATATGTTACCATGCACTAGAATCTCTCCGTTACAAAATCCCAATTTGAGCTGGAGTCATGGTTAATATCAAACCCCATTTGCTATGAACATTATGTTCTCTTTTAATTCCAGCTTTTGATTAATTAGATTTTCTTGTCAGAAACTAAATCTGTCTGTTCTGGCCAGGAACTTTAAATATCAAGAACAATTAAATGAACATAGGATTTTATCCCTATTTACTTAGGGTAACGGTTTCCATCTTGATCAACACCTATATCCATATATAACTAGTAGGAGCCAACACATTGTAACACCCCCGTTTGCATAGCCTGGTATATTTCACTGTTCCGGTAACCGGTGTCGGTCCGGACAATTAAGGGGATTAGAGCCACACTTAAGACAACTAGAGAAGCCATAAATACAAATAATTAGTAATTGTCAATTATAAGTAAGAAAAACATAACATAAGAGGTTAAACGAGCCGAGAGTCACAGCGATGGGTGACCTTCTCGGGAAGGACTGCGAAGTCATTTTAAACTCAAATTTCGAACCGTAAAATGTGACGCTGCGGTCCTTAGGACCCTTATGAACACAGTGGAAAAGAGAAAATCACGAAAAAGAACTGTTAAGTAAGTTAAAAAATTAGGTCAGGGAGCCGGAAAAAATATTAAATTATTTGCAAACCGGGATGAACTGGTGAGGGGCAGTTTGGTTAATTGACCCCGAGAGCTGACTCCTGACCTAACTGTCAAATAAAATCGGAGAAAAGAAAATTTCGGAGTCGGGAATTAAATTAAAGAACTAATAGAAAAAAAAAGGTGTAGGGAGATGACATCATGCATGATGCCATAAATGTTTTAATTAATAAATTAATTAATTAGATTTTTTGGGGTCTTCCATAAGCTAAATAGATAAAAGAAAAGAAAAGAAAAAAAAATAAAGTTGTCTTCTTTCGTCCCATTCTTGCCGCCTCACTTTCTCCATAATTCCTCGATGAAAATTTCTCCATTAAAGCTTGTACTCAAGCTTTAATTTCTCCACTTAATCCTAATAACTCCCTTAAAAACCTTACTAGAGCTTGTTATCTCAACTTAAGAACAAGAAAGAAAGAAGAAAAGAAGAGAAAAATTGAAGATTTGATATCAAAGTTGACGTAAGCACATCAATTTGAAAGTTGTGATTAATTGTTGTGTTTTTAGTTTGAATTAGCTTGAAATATGCTTAGAATAAAAATAAAAAAAATTGTGAGGGACCATTACTAAAATTTCAGCCAGCAGGTGATGGGAGTATGATTTGTATGGTTTGATGGATTTAAATGAGTTTAGAAACCTTATTTAGTTGAATGGGTAAGATTGAAATGCTTAAATGTGGTTAAATACAATAATTTAGTAAGTTAGGGTTTTGGGACTTAGGGTTTATGAACCAAAAATGAAAGAAATGAGTAAATGGTGTCTTTGACCTATTGTGAAGTGAAGAATGGTCATTTATGACCAAATGAGTTGTGTTGGAATTGTTGGAGTGAAAGCTAAATTCAGAGGGAGTGCGGTCATGCTGCTGGCAGCATGAGCAAGTCAACTTTGAAGGACCAAAAATGAAATTTTACAAGTCCAATTGATATGGCACCAATTGGAGATGAAAATAGACATAAAATGACACAATTTTCATTTAGGAACCATGCCCAAAGAGTGACCAAAACTTAGTGAACAAATTGACCAAAGTTGGATAAGTGTAGGCGGCCCTATACAAACTGACTAAATGAACAGTGTTTGTTCATTTGGTCATAATTCGAGCTAGGCAGGTCCAAATGACCTGAAATATTATCAGTGATTAGATGAGATATAGACCTAAAACTTTCATGAAGAATACAAACCCAAATTCTGCCAGCAACCAAGTCATTTGGCCACCCAACATTGGTGACCCAAAACTGCCAGCACCAAAATTGCCCAAAAAATCTGGGTTGTTTCCAATCCGGCAGCCATGGTTCAAATGGCCATAACTTGAGCTACAAAACTCCAATTGGGGTGATTCAAAAATGAGAATAAACTTAAGACAATAAGCAACATTTTCTATGAAGGAAGTTTTTCCAAATTCCGATAGTAAAATTACCAATGGAACAGTGCAACTAGGAGCACCAAAACTGAAAATTTGACAATTTTGCCAAAAGGACTTAAGCTTTGAAAAAAATGACCAAAACCAACAAATTTAATGACCAAAATGTGGTATGTGGGTGAAGTTGGAGTTCCCATACCTATTAAGCCTTAAAAAGTCAACAATTTGACTTGAATAGTGTAGTGAATAATAACCCGATACACAAAAACTTCGAGAACGTCGAATTTAGCACATTAAAGCTAGGTAAAAGTGAAGTTAAATTTATTTTTGGATTTATGCTAAGTTATGGTACTGAAACACTGTGAAACTGTGTGTTTCAGCTGAAAAAGACTTGGAAGCTCGGAGAGACTGAGTCAAGGCCTAGAGGCGACTCACGTCAGGTCTGTGCACAGTAATTTTTGTTTAAATAAATGATTCTTGAAAATTTGATTTTTTTGAGTTAATTATGAATTGTATTGCCATTTATGATTGTGAATATGACTTTAAAAATTTACCAAATTTCCAATAAATTATTTGAATAAATTGTTTTGAATTGATTTGGTGTTCACACTTAACCTGACAGTATCACATTATTCCTCCTCCATTTATGGGGTTGAGATCGTTTATTTTCCTCCCTCTCTGGCTTACCAGTTGAGGTTGAGATCGGATGAGTACTCATTAGCTAGCTAGCCACCTCCCTCATTGATTTTGATTAATGGGGTTGTAGATTGCTTTGTCGTGGTGTACAACACGGCATTGATCGGAAATTTTGTGTCATAGCTTAAGTTGTGTATGAATTGGCAACACTGTGCTTCTTAAATTATTTGACTAAATTGTGTTATTATGAGCTTTGATAATTTGCGAAATGTGATTGAGAAATATTTAAACTGTGTTTTGATAATGAATGATTTATGTATTGCATTTCAAATTTTTATTGTGCACCACTGAGTATTTTTATACTGAGCAATAGCTTATTTTGCTGTCGCAGATAAGAGCAAGGAGAAAGCAGCAGAGTGAGCCGCTATTGAATTGATGACTACACCGGTCTTTTTGTACGGGTATTATTTTATACCCTTGTAGTTAATTTTGATGTAAATATAGTAATGTTGTATATATCAATTTAAAGTTGAGCAGTTGTAAATAAATTGTAATAATATTATTTTTTTTGGATTTCTTTCTGTAAATAAATATTTGTACTTGTGAATTTCATACTTTATGCCATGTGAATGAAATTATTAAATATTTTGTGATGATAAATTTTGATTGAATTGTGGAATTATTTTGAAGTGAATTGAATTGAGTTGATTTGAGGTTTATTGGAGGTTAGGAGTTGTGAAAAATTTTTGGAAGTGTTTTTCTCAGGTATTTGAAGAACTGTTTTCTCTAAATACAAACGTAACTCTATCAAAATTTTTATAAAATTTGCGGCAAAATTAAAATAGACAAAAATTTCTACTAGTATTTAAACTTCGAATAAATGGTTTTTAATTCCTACCAAAATGCTCACCACTTCCAAAATGTAAGAAAATTATTTTAAAATCCCTTATAGGGTACTTAATGAGTTATCGGTAGGTGAAGTTTGGTAGTTCATTAAGTATTCTATGGGATCATGTTATGCCTTACGGAGGGGTAAGGTGTGACACACATGCCCATATACCCATACACAGTACAAGTATGAAAGCAGTATCAAACTCAAACCACATATATACAAGATAACTGTGTAATCTCAGGTCTAAAGATTATATGCACTGATATGATATATGACAATGCATTGACAAGAGTAAACTCCATGTGCCTGTCATAAGCGTCACTGATTCGACCTACTTATCATGTATAAGTGCCTATCATGTTTGTTACATGGCATGAGACTCATCACTCCATCTTATTTATATCTCATATAAATACCTTGGGAATAAACATGATTACAATCTTTCTAGATAAGTCATGTCTTTTGTGAAGTATCCTCGATTGTGAATCAATTTATGATACTTTGTGCTAGAAATACTGTCACTCATATTCTTAACAACTTAAGAATAGAATTTCTAACAAAACATCAATGGACCTTTTCTATTACACATAAATATATTATGTAACGGAAAAGTGAAATTGCCTTTTATTAGTAAGATATGTACAAGATACATACAAAAATGATATGCTCTAGGGCATACTACTAACAATCTCCAACTAGCACTAGAGCCATTCATTACAATATCTTAGACCCATCTTCTCACGATGTCGGTCTAACTGAGTTTGTGACATAGGCTTTGTGAATGGAACAGTTGGATTTTTGGCTGATGCTATTTTCTGCATGGCTACATCGCTTTGCCCAACTATCTCTCTGATAATGTGGTAGCGCCTTTCTATGTTTTTGGATTTCTGGTGAGACTAGGGTTCCTTAGCCTGTATGAATGCTCCATTGTTGTCACAGTAGAGATGAACTGCTGACTCAATGGAAGGAACTACTGACTCAATGGAAGGAACTACTGCAAGTTCTGTCACGAACTTCTTTATCTAAACAGCCTCTTTTACAGCATCTGATGCAGTAATGTACTCAACCTCTGTAGTGGAATCAGCAGTCATACTTTGTTTGGAACTCTTCCAACTGACTGCATCTCCATTACAAATAAACACAAAACCAGAGGTAGACTTTCTATCATCGATATCTGATTGAAAATCAGAATCAGTATAACCATCCAATTGCAAGTCACCACCTCTATAAATTAAGAATAAATCCTTAGTTCTTCTCAATTACTTAAGGATATTCTTGACAGCTATCCAGTGTTCCAAACCTAGATTGGATTGAAACCTGCTAGTTAAACTAACAGCATATGCGATATCCAGCCTAGTACACAACATTGCATACATTAAACTTCTAGTAACCGAAACATATGGAATCCTGGTCATTTTATCTCTTTTTTCTGGTGTCTTTGGAGACATCTCTTTAGAAAGGTGGATACCATGTCTTACAGGTAACAATCCTCTCTTGGAATCAAACATGTTAAACCACTTTAACACCTTTTCCAAGTATAGACTTTGAGATAAACCAATTATTCTTTTCGCTCTATATCGATAGATGCGAATTCCAAGAATATATGTTGCCTCCCCTAAGTCTTTCATGGAGAATGTATTTGACAACCATACCTTGATAGTTGTCAACATACCTATGTCATTACCTATCAATAAAATGTCATCTACATAAAAAACAAGGAAAGTGACAGCACTCTCACTAACCTTCTTATATACACATAGCTCATCCATATTTTTGATAAAATAAAATGATTTAATGACTTCATCAAAATGAATGTTTCAACTCCTCGAAGCTTGTTTCAACCCATAAATAGATCATTTTGGCTTGCATACCTTGGAATCATCTTGGGATTCAAAACCCCTAGGTTGTTCCATGAAAATGTTTTCATCAATGTTTTCATTGAGAAAAGCTGTTCTAACATCCATTTGTCAAATCTCATAATCATAGTATGCAGCTATTGCTAATAAAATCCTAATTGATTTAAGCATGGCAACAGGCGAGAAAGTCTCCTCATAGTCGATTCCTTGCCTTTGGCGAAACCCTTTCGCAACTAGCCTTGCTTTATAGGTCTCTACCTTTCCATCAAAACCAATTTTCGTCTTGAAAACCCATTTATTCCCTATAGGTACAATACCTTCAGGTGGGTCAACAAGGTCCCAAACTTCCATTTTAAAGAGTCTATATCTGATATAGCTTCTTCATAGGTAAGAGGATAATCTCCATGATCTATTTCTTCATGAGTAAACAACTCTTGTTCATCTTAATGAAGAAAACCATATCTCTCTAATGGGTGAGATATCTTGGTCAATCTGCAAGGAATTACTGTAGATGTTTCATCAATAGGTGTAGGTTGACTAGATGGATCTATATCCATTTGATCTATTGGTTGGTCAGAATTCTCCAATTCTAACTCTATTTACCTTCCTTTGCCACCTTCTTGAATAAACTGTTATTCAAGAAATATGGCATCTCTGCTTAACACAAGCTTTTGTGATGTAGGCAAATAAAAATAATATCTAAAACTTTGTTTTAGATATCCAACAAATTGACCTTTTTCCGATCTAGTTTCCAATTTATCAGTGTTCAGCTTTTTAATATAAGCTGGATAACCCCAAATCTTAACATGCTTAAGACTTGGTTTTCTTCTATGCCATATCTCATAAGGTATGGAAGAGACTAATTTTGATGGAATCCTATTCAGAATAGGCAAAGCTGATTCTAATGCAAATCCCCAAAAAGGAGACTGGCATATCAGTATAGCTCATCATACTGCGTACCATATCTAATAGGGTACGATTTCTCCTTTCAGATACACTATTCAGTTGTGGCGTTCCTAGAGGAGTCAATTGGGAGACAATGCCATGCTCTTTCAAGTATTCATCAAATTCAGTACTTAAGTATTCACCTCCACGATATGATCGAAGAGTTTTAATACTTTTTTCTGTTTGATTTTCTACTTCACGTTTAAGTTCTTTGAACTTTTCAAAGGATTCATGTTTGTATTTCATCAAATACAAATATCCAAACCTTGATTTATCATCAATAAAGGTAATAAAGTAATGAAAAATCGCCTCTAGCCATTCCTTAAATGGACCACATACATCACTATGTATAAGTTCCAAAATATTTTTAGCTCTTAACCCTTGTCCAATAAAAAGTGATCTAGTCATTTTGCTTTCAATGCAGGATTCACAAGTTGGAGTAGGTTTAGAACCCAATGAGAATAAAATCCCCATTTTCTCTAGCTTTGCAATCCTATCTTCTGCAACATGACCTAATCTTAAGTGCCAAATATATTTTGAACTTGAGTTGATTTTCATCATGGCATTACATTCATTTAGATTGCTTGCATTCGATTTGTATTTAACATTAGTATCTAAATAATAAAGTACATCATGCATATAACCCGAGCCAATATATTTATTTCCAAAATAAATATTGCAAACATCATTTGTGAAATGAAATTCATAGCCATTTCTAGTCAAACTAGATATGTAACACCCCTCACCCGTCTATAGTATAGACGAGCAAGGCGTGCTACACGGTATGCCGGAATACCTAGTCTGTGATTATGTCATTTCCTGAACTCAATTTGATTTTAAGAAGTTTTTTATGTAATATTCATATCATGCTGATACTATTTTCATACTTTAATAAAATCAGTGTTTCAAAAATGGTAATAAAATTTTAGCAAGGTGCCGTCTGTATTTCGGAAAAACTGTCCTTCCAAACCTGTTAAAAACAGTTCCATATGATAATATCAAAATCTCAACTATTTCACAGTCTAGGTTTCTCAGTAAAGTCAATAGACTTTCACAGTCATTAAACAGTTCCATAATACAGTCTATAATAGTTTAAATATATCCAGAAAATCTCCATGTTATTTAATATGTATAAAATATTACAAACTTTAGAGCTTTCATAATATTACAAAATACAGGGCCAAATTTCAAAAATACAACAGAAGTACAAAATATAAGATATCCTAAGTCCTACCATGTATGCAATGCAGTGCAGATGACTCTAGACTCTTGTGCAGATCTGATGTCTCACCTGGTCGTAGGTCTGCTGGGCTCCCCAGTTGTGTCTCCAATACCTACATGTTACAAAAGCAACGCGCTAAGCAATTTTGCTTAGTGGTGTCAATATAAAGCAATATACACTAAAATAAAATAAATCAATTGTTTATGAATTTATGATATTGATATTCTTTGCAGTTGCTGTTTCTACTTTTATTTGCTAACATTTTAATTTTTGCTAATTTTGGTGGTGCTGTATGTCAGAAAACTAGATTTAACTATTTGAATTTAATAGTGCTTAAATTAACGTCCTATGTAGCCTATATACTGACCAGACTGGATAAATGGATATACTGGTACTGGGTACCTAGTACCTCGGGCCATCACACCATCAGTCACAAAGTGTCTCCAGGTGTGCAAACAGTGTGGTTAAAAAGCCATATAGTCAATCTGACGATAAGCCAAATATAATAACACAATACGTATAGTCGTAGGCTATTAAAGTCACAGTGTGGCATAATATGCCATAAAAACACAGTGTGGCATATTATGCCATAAAAATATAGTATGGCATAAAGCTATTTATAGAACAACTGTCAGAATCCTATTGGCATGCCAACCTATCCAAACTAGTCAACTAGGCAAACTAGGGTACATTATAAATTAATTGTTTAATTCTTCAATTTTTAGAGTTTACTAGCTATTATGTAATTCACAAGTCAATGCATATGTTGAACTTTTTAGGTACTATGGATAAGTTGATTCTAGCATCAACATGTCACAAATTGTAATTCAATATGTTGCTAATATAGTGCAATTTACCATTTTTACAAGTTGGCATTCATTGCCAAATTACTTCAAGCATCTTTGTTTGTAAATGTCAAATTCTCAATTTTTGTGTGCTAGATTGGTCAAGCTTAAAGTCCTATTCGTCTTGGTTTTTAGCTTCTGGTCAATGAAGAAAAATTGTAGCTCTATGTCTTATTGTACTCCGGGCAAAATTTCAAGTCATTCTGAGTTGTATAGACCAAGATATAGTCAATTTACTAAAGCTGGACAGATTGCACATTTAGTGCAAAATTTGGTCCATTTTAGGTCACATTTAGTTCTGGCAGTTTTAGTACCCGAACTTATACAAGTTATTTGACTTGGTTCTGGCCATTTCTAGGCTTTGGTGTCTTCAAAATAATTGTAGCTCTATGTCTAAGCTATCCATGGTAAAAATTTCAGGTCAATTGAACCTGTTTGGAGTGAGTTATGGTCATCCTAATGACTACTGTTCATATGGTAAAAAATATGGGTTTGCAAGGTTGCCATTCCGGATTTGGTCATTTTTAAGGTCAGTTTCTAGGCATAATTTTGGCAATATTTCTACATGAAAGTTGGCCTATTTGGTGTCTAGTTTCACCCTCCCATAAGTCTCAAACCAATTGGGTTCACAGTTTTGCACTTATGACCTAATTTAGGTACTGCCAACATACACAACCTGCATTTGAACATCACACTTCCAATTTTGACAATCCTCCTCCTCCCAACACTTCAATATTCAATCATGGCACTTCTATGTATATTGTACACAATTCTAGCAAACATTTTGTATAGAACACTCAAGTGCTCAATGCACACAATACACATTTAAAGTTCAACATTCACTTCCACCAAAAATCAACATACATCAATATCAATATTACACATACACTTCCATGGAAATTATACAAAATGCCCACAATTCAACACCAAACTTCATATTCACACACACAAATTCATGATATTATAGGCCGCCAAACATGGCAGTTTTCCAAAGCATCAAAGTCCCATTTTCAAACCCTTAATTCAAACACTAACATGCATGTATTTGGACATTAACCTACTATAACTTCTGTTTGAGTTAATCAACCTTAATTCCCATCCATTAAAAGTAAGAAAAACTCAAATACAACAAACCTTCATGGCTGCTGAAAATGGACAAGTTCATATCTCAATATTTCTTTCATTTCTCTTCACTAAATTACTCATCTCAACCTAAACACAAGGTTTACTAAAGCTAGGGAGAAGATTTGGACACTTACCTCTTGAGAGCTTCCTTCAAACTTCACCAAATCTTGTTTTTCTTGTTGCCAATATCTTCCCCAAGGTGAGTAGGCAAGTTTTAATGAAGGAACCAAGTGGAAAGGATGGCTTGATCATGCACTAATGGAGCTTGCATGTGGGACGGCAATGGTGCTTCCATGGAGGTTCATTTTGACTGGAGAAGATGATGCAGAAAATGAATTGTTTTGTGGACATACACATGTCCTTTAGGTGTTTAAAATACCCCTTAGTGCTCCACTCACTTTTAATTAAGTTATTTTATATGTTAAGATTTTAATTATTCAATTTGTACCCCATTTCTTGCATTATTCTTATAATGTATTACAATTTAATTTTTCATGATATTTTCTAAGTGCAATATCATTTATTTTTAATGGACATTGAGGTCAAAAGGAAATCTTAGGTGTCAAATGACCAAAATGCCCCTCTTCGGGTTGTATTCCTGATTTTTGTCTGTTTCTCAATTTTTCATTTTTCTTTGTACTAATTTATTAATTTTTCTTTGATAATTCTAGTGTTAATTATATTTCAATAAACCTTTACTTACGTCCCAAAATTTAATTCTGAGAGTTCCCCGTGGTCCTCGGGTCGGCAATGGGCTTTCCGTTGCGGTCACCCATTGCTGCGATGCCGGATCGTTTAACTTAGTTTCATCTTCTCTCTTTTATTTTTCTTTAATTTTTCTTGTATTTTCTTTTTAGTTATTTCATCAATATATGTCTGTTCACTATCACCGAAGTATAGTTCCAGACATCCTGACTTTTCCGGATTGACATTAGGTTACCGGAGCGACAGAACGTATAGAACACGTACAGTGGGGATGCTACAACTCTTCCCCTCTAAATAAAAATTTCGTCCTCGAAATTTACCTGATGTGAAGATTTGAGGGAATTGTTGCGTCATTGTCTCCTCGCTCTCCCATGTTGCCTCTTCCATGTTATGGTGCCTCCATAGGATTTTCACTGTGGAATTGTCTTATTTCTGAGCTCTTTTACCTCTCTTGCCAAGATTTTAATTGGTTCTTCTTCATATGTCAGGTCAGGTTGTACCACAATTTCTTCTGCTGAGATGACATGTGAAGGATCTGATCTGTATCTTTTGAGCATCGAGACATGGAACACATTATGTATCTTGTCCAGCTCAGGTGGTAAGGCTAATTTGTAGGATAGGTCCCACACATTCAATAACTTCATATGGGCCAATGAACCTAGGGCTTAATTTTCCCTTTTTCCCAAATCTCAACACTTTCTTCCATGGTGATACTTTGAGAAATACCTTATCGCCAACTTTATACTCAATGTCCTTTCTTTTCAAGTCAGCATAAGATTTCTGTCGGTCTGAGGCAACTTTCAAATTGGTCTTTATCAGTTTCACCTTTTCCTCTGTCTATTTTATCAGGTCTGGCCCTACTAGCTTATCTTCACCCAATTCAATCCAACATACAGGTGTTCTGCATTTTCTCCCATACAGTGCTTCGTAGGGTGCCATTTGTATGCTAGCTTGATAGCTATTATTGTATGCAAATTCTGCCAATGGAAGATATCTGTCCCAGCTTCCCTCAAACTCAATAACACAACTCCTCAGCATATCCTCAAGGACCTGTCACATATATTCAGTTATTATTATCATTATCAGTTTATTGTTTGCAATAACTCAATGAGTTTCAAATTTTACCTGGATTATTCTTTTTGACTGTCCATTCGTCTGAGGATGAAAAGCCGTACTAAAATGGAGTTGTGTGCCCAAGAATTCTTGAAATTTCTTTCAAAAATCTAGATGTAAACCTCGAGTCTCTATCAGATATAATGGAAAGCGGAATTCCATGTAGTCTAACTATCTCACTGATGTACAATTCTGCTAGCTTTTCCAGTGAGTAGTCAGTTTTGACTGGCAGAAAATGTGCTGATTTGGTCAACCTATCCATAATCACCCATACTGCATCATGCTTCTTCTGAGTGAGAGGTAGACCACTGACAAAATCCATAGTGATTCGGTCCCATTTCTATTATGGTATGTTTATGGGCTGTAATAAACCTGATGGAACTTGATGTTCTGCTTTGACTTGCTGACATGTCAAGCATCTAGTTACATAGTCAGCTATGTCCTTCTTCATACCTGGCCACCAGTATCGAAGTTTCAGGTCATGGTATATTTTTGTGCTTCCTGGGTGCATAGCATACACACTGTTATGTACTTCTCTCAGAATACTGGTTTTCAACTCTTTATCATTTGGTACACACACTCCTCCTTTATAGTATAGGCACCCATTTTCTTTCACTTCATATTCAGTTTCCTTTCCCTCAGTAATTTTGCCCATAACAGCCATTAATTTCTCATTTGTCTTCTGCCCATCCTGTATCTATTGTAATAGATTTGGCTTCACTTGCAACTCAGCCAAAATAACTCCATCATGAGTTAAGGACAGTTGGGCATTCAGAGATCTTAATGCTATAATAGATTTTCTGCTTAAGGCATCAGCAACTATGTTTGCCTTCCCAGGGTGGTAGTCAATCACACAATCATAATCTTTTAGAAATTCAATCCATCACCTCTGTCTCAAATTAAGTTCCTTTTGGGTTGGCAGATACTTCAGACTCTTATGGTTTGTGTATATGTAGCATTTTTCTCCATACAAGTAATGCCTCCATATCTTCAATGCAAAGATAATTGCTGCTAACTCCAAATCATGAGTAGGGTAATTCTTTTCATGTGGCCTTAACTGCCTGGAAGCATATGCGACCACTTTCCCTTCTTGCATGAGTACACACCCTAACCCATTATGTGAGGCATCATTGTAGACTACAAAGTCTTTTCTCGACACTGGCTGTGTTAACACTGGTGCCTCTATCAACATAGCCTTCAACCTCTCAAAATTGGCTTGACACTTGTCATTCCAGTCAAATTTCATATTCTTGTGTAGTAATTTAGTCATTGGAGCAGCTATTATGGAAAATCTCTTTACAAATCTTCTATAATATCCAACTAACCCCAAGAAACTTCTGATCTCAGTTGTATTTCTGGGCGGCTTCCATTCCATCATTGCTTCAATCTTCTTGGGATCCACTCTAATCCCTTCAGCTGATACTGCATGTCCAAGGAATGCAATCTTATTCAACTAGAACTCACACTTGGATAATTTAGCATACAGTTTTTTCTCTTTTAGAGTCTACAGAACAATTCTCAAATGCTCATCATGTTCTGCTTTATCCTTGGAATACACTAGGATGTCATCAATGAAGACCACTATGAACCGATCTAAGTATGGATGGAAGATATGATTCATAAGGTCCATGAATTCTACTGGAGCATTTATTAACCCAAATGGCATCACTAAGAATTCATAATGCCCATACCGGATTCTAAATGCAGTCTTAGGCACATCTGTATCTTTAACCTTTAGCTGATGATACCCTGATCTGAGATCAATCTTAGAAAACACACCGGCTCCTTCAATTGATCAAACAAATCATCAATTCTAGGCAATGGATACTTGTTCTTCACTGTTACTCTGTTTAACTGCCGGTAGTCAACACATAACCTCAGTGTCCCATCTTTCTTCTTTACAAACAGTACTGGAGCTCCCCACGGTGAGACACTGGGCCGTATGAACCCCTTGTCTAGTAATTCTTGCAGCTGGATTTTTAACTCTTTCAATTCAGCAGGTGCCATCCTATACGGTGCAATTGAAATTGGAGCTGTACCCGGCATAATCTCAATAGCAAATTCAACTTCCCTTTTTGGTGGCAAACTAGGCAATTCCTTAAGAAATACCTCAGAGAAATCCCTTACTGTGGGTATGTCAGACAAGTCAAGTTTACCCTGCCTAGTGTCAACCATGTGCGCCAGATAGGCTTCACACCCTTTTCTCAACCATCTCCTTGCAACTGTAGCTGAGATGACATTAGACAAGAAATCTATCCTTTCACCCACAACTGTTATTTCTTCATTCTCAGCAGTTTTCAGAGAGATTCTTTTCAATTTACAATCTACTTTTGCCTGATGATGGGATAACCAGTCCATTCCCAAAATCACATCAAACTCATGGAAAGGCAGTTCAATTAAGTCTGCTGAGAATTCTTTCCCTTGAATCTTCAATGGACAGCCCTTATACACCTTGTTTACTACCACACTATGGCCTAGCGGATTTGTGATCAGGATGTCTTGGTCACTTTCCTCTACTGGTATTCCCTTTTCTATGGGCAGCTTGATACAAATATATGAATGAGTAGATCCAGGATCCACTAATGCATGCACAAAAGTATTATAGAGGAGGAACATACCCTTGATGGCATCTGGAGCATCCTGTTCCTCCTGTGCCCTTATAGCATAGGCTCTGGCTAGTTTTCTACCTTCTGCTCTCCCCACGGACTACGTCACAGGTTTTACGTGAAATGCAAGTATCTCAGCCTTACCCGGCTTTCTACTCCTTGGAGCTGGAGGGGCAGGCCTATCAGTTGATACCGGAGTAGATGTAGCAGTTCTGCAAGGACAATCTCGGACTAGGTGGTCTATAGACCCACATCGTAAACAAGCACCTATCATCCTCCAACATTCACCCTTATGCCATTTTTGGCAATGTGGGCAAGCAACAAATACTGTTGGGGCAGGTGCCCTGAACCCTGTCCTTGGAGAGCTAGCCACTGAAAGTGTGGACTGGCCTCTCCTAAGTGCAAACTGAGATTTGGGCCTCTGTGATTGACCCTGACTTAGTGCTCTACTGAAACTCTAAGTAGACGAACCTCTGAATTTCTTACTAAGGGCAGAAAATGTACTGGTCTGACCCTGACCTCTTTTCTGCTGTCTGTCCCTTCTATTCTGCTCATTCATTCTAACTTTTTCAACCTTCAGTGCAACTTCCACTAACTTGGCAAACTCTATAATCCCTAAGGTTGTAATCATTACTTTAATATTATCATTGAGTCCTTCCTCAAATCTCTTGCATCTCTTTACCTCATTAGGGACTATTTCCTGCCCATAGCGGCTCAGTCCAACAAATTCTCTTTCATATTCAGCCACTGTCAGCTGTCTCTGGCATAGGGTAATAAACTCCCTTCTCTTCTCTTTCAGGTATACACCGCCCACATACTTCTTTCTGAACTCAGTGAGAAAGAAATCCCAAGTTATTCGTTTTGGTGGCACCTCACTAGTTACTATATCCCACTATTGGTATGCATCATCTTGTAGTAGTGATACAGCAGTTTCCAAATTCTGCTCTGGAGTACAATGAAGTTGTTTTAAGACTCTTCCAATTCTGTCCAACCAGTTTTCAGCTGTGATAGAATCTTCTTCCCTTTTGCCCAAAAAATCCACTGCTCCAAACTTTCTGAGTCTCTCCATATGAGATTTTTGATGTGGAGGTGGTGGTGGTAGCATAACTCCTGCCATCTATCTAAAAAACTCAGCCATTTTGCTGAAATGTGGCTGGTGCACCTAGTACTGGTGGAGCAGGTTACCTCCTGTCTCCTGGTTCAGTCATAGATGGAGCATGACTCTCCCCCTCCTCATCGACTGCTCTCGGCGATGTGGAGTCCATATTCTGATCAAAATAACAAATCAAAAGATTTGCATTAGAGTCATCTTAACACTTACAATGCAATGCATGAAATGCAATCTATTTAGGTCCAGAAATGCCTAAACCATGCTCTGATACCACTAAATATAACACCCCTCACCCGTCTACAATATAGACGAGCAAGGCGTGCTATACGATGTGCCGGAATACCTAGTCTGTGATTATGTCATTTCCTGAACTCAATTTGATTTTAAGAAGTCTTTTATGTAATATTCATATCATGCTGATACTATTTTCATACTTTAATAAAATCAGTGTTTCAAAAATGGTAATAAAATTTTAGCAAGGTGCCGTCTGTATTTCGGACAAACTGTCCTTCCAAACCTGTTAAAAACAGTTCAATATGATAATATCAAAATCTCAACTATTTCACAATCTCGGTTTCTCAGTAAAGTCAATAGACTTTCACAGTCATTAAACAGTTCCATAATAGTGAATGTTGAACTTGAAATTTGTATTGTGTGCATCGAGCACTTGAGTGTTCTACCCAAAATGTTTGCTGGAATTGTGTACAATATACATAGAAGTGCCATGATTGAATATTGAAGTGTTGGGAGGAGGAGGATTGTCAAAATTGGAAGTGTGATGTTCAAATGCAGGTTGTGTATGTTGGTAGCACCTAAATTAGGTTATAAGTGCAAAACTATGAACCCAATTGGTATGAGGCCAATGGGAGGTGAAACAAGACACCAAATAGGCTAACTTTCATGCAAAAATGTTGCCAAAATTATGCCTAGAAACTGACTTTAAAAATGACCAAATCCGGAATGGCAACCTTGCAAACTCAGAGTTTTAACTATATGAACAGTAGTCATTAGGATGACCATAACTCACTCAAAACAGGTCCAATTGACCTGAAATTTTTACCATGGATAGCTTAGACATAGAGCTACAATTCTTATGAAGACACCAAGCCTAGAAATGGCCAGAACCAAGTCAAATAGCTTGCACACGTTTAGGTACCAAAACTGCCAGAACTAAATGTGACCTAAAATGGATCAAATTTTGCACTAAAGGTATAATCTGTTCAACTTTAGTAAATTGACCATATCTTGGTCTATACAACTCAGAATGACCTGAAATTTTGCCCAGAGTCCAATAAGACATAGAGCTACAATTTTTCTTCTTTGAGCAGAAGCTAAAAACCAAGAGAAATAGGACTTTAAGCTTAACCAATCTAGCACACAAAAATTGAGGATTTGACATTTACATACAATGATGCTTGAAGTAATTTGGCAATGAATGTCAACTTGTAAAAATGGTAAATTGCACTATATTGACAGCATATTGAATTACAATTTGTGACATGTTGATGCTAGAATCAACTTATCTGTAGTACCTAAAAAGGTTAATATATGCATTGACTTGTGAATTACATAATAGCTAGTAAACTCTAAAAATTGAAGAATTAAACAATTAATTTATAATGTGCCCTAGTTTGCCTAGTTGACTAGTTTGGATAGGTTGGCATGCCAATAGGATTTTGACTGCTGTTCTGTAAATGGTTTTACACCATACTGTGTTTTTATAGCATATTATGTAACACTGTAACTTTAATAGCCTACGGCTATACGTATTGTGTTATTATATTTGGCTTATCGCCAAATTGACTATCTGGCTTTTTAGCCACACTGTTTGCACATCGGGAGACACTTTGTGACTGATGGTGTAACGGCTCGAGGTACTAGGTACCCAGTGCCAGTATATCCGTTTATCCAGTATGGTCAGTACATAGGCTACACGGGCAGTTAATTTAAGCACTATTAAATTCAAATAGTTAAATCCAGTCTTTTGACATACAGCACCACCAAAATTAGCAAAAATTGAAATGTTAGCAAATAAAAGTAAAGACAGCAACTGCAAAGAATATCGATGTCATAAATTCATAAACAATTGATTTATTTTATTTTAGTGTATATTGCTTTATATTGGCACCACAAAGCAAAATTGCTTAGCGCGTTGCTTTTGTAACGTGTAGGTATTGGAGACACAACTGGGGAGCCCAACAAACCTACGACCAGGTGAGACATCAGATCTGCACAGGAGTCTAGAGTTATCTGCACTGTATTGCATACATGGTATGACTTAGTATATCTTATATTTTGTACTTCTATTGTATTTTTGAAATTTGGCCCTGTATTTTGTAATATTATGAAAGCTCTAAAGTTTGTAATATTTTGTACATATTAAATAACAAGGAGATTTTCTGGATATATTTAAATTATTATGGATTGTAACCACCAAAATTCAACATACCTCAATATCAATATTACACATACACTTCCATGGCAATTATACAAACTACCCACAATTCAATACCATCATATTTCATTAATAAACTCATATTCACACACACAAATTCATGATATTATAGGCTGCCAAACATGGCAGTTTGCCAAAGCATCAAGTCCCATTTTCAAACCCTTAATTCAAGCACTAACATGCACGTACTTGGACATTAACCTACTACAACTTCTATTTGAGTTAATCAACCTTAATTCCCATCCATTAGAGGTAAGAAAAACTCAAATACAATAAACCTTCATGGCTGCCAAAAATGGTCAAGTTCATATCTCAATATTTCTTTCATTTCTCTTCACCAAATTACTCACCTCAACCCAAACACAAGGTTTACTAAAGCTAGGGAGAAGATTTGGACACTTACCTCTTGAGAGCTTCCTTCAAACTTCACCAAATCTTGTTTTTCTTGTTACCAATATCTTCCCCAAGGTGAGTAGGCAGGTTTTAATGAAGGAACCAAGTGGAAAGAATGGCTTGATCAAGCACCAATAGAGCTTGCATGTGGGACAGCAATGGTGCTTCCATGGAGGTTCATTTTGGCTGGAGAAGATGATGCAGAAACTAAATTGTTTTGTGGACATACACATGTCCTTTAGTGTTTAAAATACCCCTTAGTGCTCCACTCACTTTTAATTAAGTTATTTTATATGTTAAGATTTTAATTATTCAATTTATACCCCATTTCTTGCACTATTCTTATAATGTATCACAATTTAATTTTTCATGACATTTTCTAAGTGCAATATCATTTATTTTTATTGACATTGAGGTCAGAAGGCAATCCTAGGTGTCAAATGACCAAAATGCCCCTCTTCGGGTTGTATTCCCAATTTTTTGGTAACACCGATTTTTATCTGTTTGTCGATTTTTCATTTTTCTTTGTACTAATTTATTAATTTTTCTTTGATAATTCTAGTGTCAATTATATTTCAATAAACCTTTACTTACATCCCGAAATTTAATTTTGAGAGTTCCCCGCTATCCTGGGGTCAGCAACGGCCTTCCTGTGCGGTCACCCATCGCTGCAGTGCTGCCTCATTTAACTTAGTTTCATCTTCTCTCTTTTATTTTTTTTTTAATTTTTCTTGTATTTTCTTTTTAGTTATTTCATCAATATATGTCTGTTCACTATCACCGAAGTGTAGTTTCAGACATCCTGACTTTTCCGGATTGACATTAGGTTACTGGAGCGACAGAACGTATAGAACACGTACAGTGGGGATGTTACAAGATATAAAAATGATGTTCTTAAAAGCATTAGGTACATGCAAAACATTATTTAAATACAAAACATATCCATTCATATATAAAGATTTAGATCCTATGGCTAAAGCTTCAACAGTTGAGCCATTGTCAACCCGGAGTCTAATATCTCATGACTACAAGTTGCTACTACTTACTAGTTCCTGCATATCAAAAGTAATGTGATAACGAGCACCAGTATCTAAAACCCAAGCTGTAGATGAACTATGAGTATCATCAGAATCTAAATAACAAGACACAAACATACCTTCTGAAGGTCTATCCTTCTTATCCTTCAGAGAAGTAAGATACTCTGGGTAAATCCTTTTCCAGTGCCCATCCTTTTGGCAGTGGAAACACTTTCCCTTGCCTTTATCAGCTTCAGTCTTGCCTTTTTGTTTGTTTATCTTATTGGAAGGTCCAGGAATTTGAGGTTTCTTATTCTTATTGCCCTTCTTCTTTTTGGACCTTCTAGCAGAAGAAGAAGAAGATGCAATCAAAGCCACCTCTTTTCCTTTATTGCCTAGCATATTCTTTTGGGCAATAACCAGCATGTTAAGCAACCCAGCCAGAGTACACTCTTGCTTTGTCATATGGAAATTTGTCATAAAATTTCCAAATGACTCAGGCAGGGACTGAAGGATTAGATCTGTCTGTAGTTGGAAATCAATGTGAAAATCAAGATGTTCCAGCTGCTCAATAAGCCGAATCATCTTATGAACATGATCTCCTACATTCTGTCCCTCAGACATCCTCATGCGGAATAGTTGTCTAGATATCTTATACCTAACATTCTTGCTGTGCTCACCATACAACTCTTGCAGGTGAAGGAGGATCTCACTTGCACTCTACATATTTTCATGCTGCTTTTGTAACTCATTAGTCATAGAAGCAAGCATGCAATAATTGGCTCTCATATCATGCTCCTTCCACTTGTCCAAAGTGTCTAGTTCCTCTTGAGTGGCCTCTGAAGGTAAGGAACTAGGAACCTTTGAGTCTAAAGCATATCCAATACGTTCTAGGTTCAGGACAAGTTTTAAATTTCTGAGCCAATCAGAAAGATTAGGTCCCGTCAACCTATTGTGATAAAGTATGCTCACAAGGATATTGGATGGTGGTGATTGTTGTGTGCTCATTATTATCAAAAAATTAACTACAGAAAATAACCAGATTAATTAGTAAATGTATCAAGTAATTAAGCAAAATAATTATGGTCTTTAATCAAATTGGTCCTCCCACTAACTTAGCGAATTCTACACTTTCAAGTAGGAAACAGAAATCCTAGTTGGATGGATTTCTAGTGGGTGATTGAATTCTTATAGTCTTATTGATTATTTTCAGGCACATCCATTATTGGAATTACAATAAACTATAAGTGAGCAACTCCTTGCCCATCACATCACATGTGAGGCTCAATCATTTATTTAGCCCCTAATGCTCAAAATCTCAGGCACATCCATTATTGATTTATCTTGCATTATTTAAGTTGTTCCCATTGAGCCAATAAACATGCAAATAATTTTAATGTCCTCAAGCACATCCATTATTGGCCACCAACTATTTACATATTTACAACATCTTATGCTTAACAATTATTCTTAAGAAAATCTCTTAAATAAATGCATCATATGCAAGTATTTAAAATTTCTTAAAATAATTGCCTCAATGGAGGGCCATGATATAATTACTTTAATTATACCATTTCCAACTTAATCATTTGTTTGGAAGATTTTGTGGTCGACTTAATTACTATTATGGTCTCACTGTGCACATTATCCAATTAGCATGCATATATCATATACTTGCATACATTCATACACATCTCATACATTCATGGATAAACAAATAATATGGTATGATCATGGACTTTTTAAGGGATTCAATTCTGAGCCACCAAGAATTAAATCAGGGCATTCCTAGGTGTATTTCATTCATCCATTTTACAAGAGTTGCTGAAGGAGTACATAATCAATCATTGATCTTGATTTCCTCCCATTGGTCCCACCAATGCTCTTGACCTCCTTGTTCTTCATGCAATCCAATTACATTGTAATCCTTGGCATACCAAGGTGAGTTTATAAGAATATGGACTTTAAAGTCCTCGAATAAATGAAATTACAACCTAAATTATTACAACATTTATAATAAATGTCACTAAAATAAAATTAATTATTTTATATCCCAAAGAAAAATAAAAAAAATAAATCCAATCACATTGATCTTTTATTGTCCATGATCATCCATCATGCATATTAAAATTTAACAATTAAATAAAATATACATACTAAAAATTAAATTGAATATCACATATTCAACCAAAATTAAATTTGAATCTCATTCGAATAATTTTAAATTTAGAAAGCTTTTCCAAATTTAATACCTAGAAAACAATTTTCAAAAATTAATTGTGTAATTAAAATTCCTAATTAAACAATTTAATTAGGCATGGGCTTAATTATGGACCTTAAGATATACAACAATTGCATAATGGGCTCAAAAACCAAGGCCAAAATCCAACACACCCTTGGGGTGTGTATCTCGCCCAAACCGCCTATGGTGAGCCCCAAACCAGCTTTAAATCAATCCAAATTTGATCCAATTACACAATTAAATCTCATAAACAATCTTAATGGCAAATATAGTGGCTTTGATACTAATTGAAGGAGTAGAAGCATGAATAAAGGGCATTAGAACCTCGAATTTCAAAAATTATTTCTAAGGTTACATGCACCATACCAAGTGTTTTATGATCCTAATCAATTTCCAATGCCCAACTGCATACCAAAACACATTTTAGCATGCATTAAAATTTCATTTTCCATTAAAGATTGTGAATTAACATTTAATTCAATTAAACCCTAACTAAAAGAGGGGTTTTTAGGTACTAACCTCTTGATGCACAATTGAAGCCTCTTAGGATGTTCTTAGCACCCCAAATGTTGTCCCTCTAGTTTGTCCACCACAAGCACACACCAAAGATGCAATGGCAGCCCCTAGATTGGCTTCTCAAGCCTTGTCAACCAATTTTTAGATGGAGTTTATGCTTTGTGAAGGTTGTATGAATGTATTGGGTGTTAGAAACACTTTCTAATAATTTTAATTCAAGAGGAAATCATAGTTTTTCCCTTAAATCAATTGAGAAATTGAAGAGGAGAGGTAGAGACAAAGTCGCCATCCAACTTGAGAGAAAAGAGAGAGGAGTGTGTTTTTTTTCTTTATAACTTTTCTTTATATACTTAGGTCAAACCCTAACTTGCTCCCTTGCCACATGTCATCACAAGATCCCATCTTGTTATTATTTAATCCTATAAAGCCAAGTGTCAAGCTCCATTTAAATCATGACATGTGGTCTTCCATCACAGAAAGACAAGTGGCAAGATCATATGGTGCCACATGTCACCATGCGAAAAAACCAATTTGCCCTTACTTTTTAATTTGAGTTCTCAACCCAAAATTATAATTTCTCCTCTTTAAATCAATTTATATCAAATATAAATTAATTAATTAATCTCTATTAATTAATTTCTCATAATTAAATTCATATTTAATCAAATTAAATATAAATTTAGTTTATACTATACATCCAATAACCTAGATTTGGTTTCAAGTCATGCTAGGGACTTTGCAATCTTATTACAAATCAAACCTCTTTAATTAATTAATTAAACTCTTTAATTAATCAATTAATCACATTTGAAATGGTGATTAGCTTGTTTAGATGTGTGACTTACTAAGCTCATTACTTATTGGCAATGAGAAATGATATTAACTCTTAATATCATTAGAACTCTTTTTTACCGTAAATAATTTCTCTAAATCATTTCAGACATCTTATAGACCATGGTTGACACCTAGCATAGTATGCCATGGCTACCCAGTCAGTAATAAGGAATACCTTAAATTAACCTTTAATCATATATTACCATGCACTAGAATCTTTCAGTCATAAAATCCCAATTCGAGCTGGAGTCATGGTTAATGTCAAACCCCATTTGCTATGAACATTATGTTCTCTTTTAATTCCAGTTCTTGATTAATTAGATTTTCTTGTCAGAAACTCTTTTCTTAATAAATCTGTCTGTCCTGGCCAGGAATTTGAAACATCAAGAATAATTAAATGAACATAGGATTTTATCCCTATTTACTTAGGGTAACGGATTCCATCTTGATCAATACCTATCTCCATATATAACTAGTAAGAGCCAACACATGACTATATACTCATACACAGTATAAGTATGAAAGTAGTATCAAACTCAAACTACCTATATATAAGATAACTGTGTTATCTCAGGTCTAAAGATTATATGCACTGATGTGATATATGACAATGCATTGACAAGAGTAAACTACATATGCTTATCATAAGCGTCACTAGTTCAACCTACTTATCATGTATAAGTGTCTATCATGTTTGTTATGTAGCATGAGACTCACCACTCCATCTTATTTATATCTCATATAAATACCTTGGGAGCAAACATGATTATAATCTTTCTAGATAAGTCATGTCCTTTATAAAGTATCCTCGATTGTGAGCCAATTTATGACACTTTGTGCTAGAAATACTGTCACTCATATTCTTAACAACTCAAGAATAGAATTTCTAACAAAACATCAATGGACCTTTTCTATTACACATAAATATATTATGTAAACGAAAAAGTGAAATTGCCCTTAATTAATAATATATGTACAAGATACATACAAAATGATATGCTCTAGAGCATACTACTAACATTTTCTTTAGTACAGAATAAGGTCTTATTTCTGTGGAGGAGTTAAAAACTCCTAGTTAGGGTTAAAACCCTTAGGCTAGAGTATCAAAGGTCACAGTTGTGCAGTCACTAGAGTAAGTGATTGGTTTGCCCTAACTGAGCCAGAGTTATAGCATGAGTTGTCATGGGATTAGAGGTTTAGTATGGTAGCAGTGTTAGGTTGGGCCCTACTGAGTATGATCTTTTGGTCTTCGATATGGGATCTTAGATAGTTTTAGCATTTCGATGGACATTTTGCCTAAAGTTTAGTAAGAATAGTATCTCTTTATGTGGCAGAAAGGTACAAAGTATGACTTTGTTCCCTAAAGGAGATCAAAGGTTATGAATAATGATCATAGCCTATGAAATGACATTTTTGGAAGGTTTGAAGTATGATAAGAGAGCAAATGGCTTTATATGGTTGCGATAATGTGGCAGATGCAGTACCTCTTTTACAGTTAGTGTGCTACAGAGTATGGTCGTGTCCTTTCAGGAGAGGTATGGTCTTATCCTTTTAGGAGAGGAAGAAGTTTACTACTAGTGTTGGTGACCTATGAAATGACGTCCCAGATAGGACTATAGGGGAGAGTTAGTGGCTCAAGTACCATAAAGAAGATACAAGTTTGACTCTAGGAATCATAAGTAATAAGCTTTTCAGTTAATGGTGGGTTTGGGTATCCAATATCTTAAGTTTTGGCTAGTTGAGTAGAAATGGGAAAAACGAATCCATACAAATCCCTTCCTTAAAGTAGTAGAGGGTAGTCGATACTCTACAGCAGCATTCCCTCCTACCTACCCCAAGTCTTACTCTAGCTACTCCCTCTTACTCAGCTTCTGGAGCTATCTTTGGTACCTTTGCCCCTAGAGGCGTCTTCACTCCCTCTAGCTGCCCCTAACCTTCAACACCTATCACCTCTAACCCATCTTGCCCCTCAACCTGATCCTCCTCTCTGATGTACATACACCCCATGCTTAAGATGATCTCCCATGTGGATTAGAGTAGTTGAGGTGAATGGCTCAAAGTCCCCCATCAAGACCATAGGAGGCTTACCCTCTGGGTTTATGCCTTTAGTGACAAAAATAGTGGAAAGCAAGCACCCATAAGGTAACCACCCTATAATGTACCTTACAGTTGAGGCCATGGTGTGGATCATCAACATAGGGAAGTCTATTTGTCGTCCCTCTAATAGGTAGGTCATGAAAAAATATCTAAATAGCTAAGGTCAATCATATAGCTAGCATTAGGGGTGATCTCATAAGTCAAGATGTGATGGACAACTTTAGGTCTAACAGTAGGCAAAAGTGACTAATATGCCCACTCAATGAGGGTAGGGTCCCTCGATACTATGTAAGTCTGGTCGAGAATGGTGTGAGGGATGGCAGTCCATCTGTAACTACCAATCAGGGTCAATCCTCTGAGGGGCATGCCTAACCTCTAGGCTATCATCTATAGGGTAATATGGATGGCACATCCCTTAACATTGCTTAGTAAGAAAGGAGGGTATCTGGTGACATGAAGCTGGAGGTTAGCATAAAATTCCCTAACCATCCTAAGGTATGTAGGAGCATATGTAGTAACCATTTGTCCCCAACGTTGAGTGATAAAGGTAGTTAGAAAGTCATGGAGGAAGTACTTAATTGCCTCTCGATGAATAAACCTCTTGAGATGTACAAGGAGTTGCAAAGAAAAGAAGGTAGGCTTGATCACCCTCTCTCACTATGGGGCGTGGTTGCTTTGGGGACAAATTAGGACCCTATGAGGATGGCTGGTTATGCCTTGTGAGCTAGGCTTTCCAGGCTCAAAGGTGTATGGTCTCTTAGACATGGCTTAAAATTTAAAAGAGAAAAAGGGTAAATCAAAAGTCACACATGAGGCTTGCACATGAAACAAAGTACACTAATATCTAGTATTTTAAGCAAGCCAGTAACATACTCACGTTCACAAGTAAAGTTCCTGCCTTGTTTATTAAACTATACTTGTAAAAGTTATTAAATTTTTTCATAAGTTTATACTTGTTGGTGTGTATTGGTTCCTCTAGGTTGTGATGGGGTGAATCATAGTGCCTGCTAAGATCATGGTGTGAAGGAGTGAAATTACCTTATCTTGTCTTTCTAAAGTTGTTGTATACTTATATCAGTCTATAGGTTATAAAGTGAGAATGCTCACGGCTCCATGGTTATTTTAGTGTGTATGTATTTTGGAGACTACTTAATCCTTAACTTTGGTTTGTGTATATCCACCCAAGTTTAATTTACAGAAGTTAGCTTATGCCCTTAAGCAGGTTCACTATATAAGAGAAATAATTCTTTTATTTCAGAATTTATATTTTGTGTTTCTGTTGACTAAATGTATGTCACTAGTTTATTATCACAACTCTACATCTAATGGTAATCAATTTCTTTATTAAGATTTTATTCTCCATTTAATCCATTTAAGTGTTGTGCGTGTGATTTCTTAAATTTTAGCTTTAAAATTTTAATTTCTTATAAGCAGGACAATTTCGGTAGCCGAAGGTACTTTCAGCTGCTAAATGTGCCCTTTGTAATGCATGTGATGTTATCCATTCCTTAGTAGCCAAACATTGTTAGGCTGTTGAACCTACATTTGTCCATGAAAAGGAATAGTTTCTAGTAGGTCATGAACTCATTCCTTCAAACCCCTTTCTAGCCGTCTCCTCTCACTTACAAATCCTCTAATCATACACACACATTTAGAATGTCCATAAGTGACAAACATGAAGAGTAACAAATCACTAAAATATAATATAAAATGATATAAATAAAATAAAATAAAAGAATAGAAAGAGTTTTTGGGCATGCCACTTACTTAAAGTTGTAAGGTGAGGGATCTTGGCTTTAAGGAAAAGAACTAAATAAAAAGAGAAAAGGACTCCATACAAGTAAACTTAGGAAGGCATTAGAGGGAAGAAAATAAGCTAATTGTAGCAGTTCAGTGTTTTTATAATTTTCAAAACTTTGACAGCCAAACCTGAGTTTATGAAGAACACTGATCAGTCCCAGCTTTAGCAACCGAACCATGATGTTTCAGTAACCAAAACTAGGTTTAGGAAAGAACATCATCCATCTTCCCACGTTCGCCGGCTAACCTTTGTTCCTTTGGTAGCCAAACTTGTAATTTCTAGAAAACTGCAGATTCTAAAACTATAACATTCCAACCACTTGGCATCAAACTCATCTATCAACAAAGGACATATCATAACAACTCAAGAAACATCCAATAATTTAATTGCCCTTCATTGACAATGCCACTACTAACTAACACTAACATGCATTCATAACATTATAAGTACCCCATCCAAAGTAGAAAACATAAATTTACCCAAATGCTTAGGGAAGAATTTCTCACTCTCTGACCCTAGGGTTCATACTTTAAAACCCTTTTTCTTTTCAAATGCACACAAATTTAGAAAATATCAATCATTCACACATAGCTACATGCGTATGTATGTATGTATATATGTGTACACACACACACACACACACACACACACACACACACACACACACACACACACACATATATATATATATTTCACAATTTTTCAATGCATCATCATCACTTGCACCTATTGCATGAAGGCACTTATTATAAATCTACCATTTGTACAGACAAGAAAATTTAGCAGATGCATCTCACTCCAAATTCTAAAGGTTCCTTGCATATTATCCTCCTATCTAGGTAAATTACATTCATGTGCTCTCGGTAATGACATAGACAAAATCACTTACTATCACAACTCAACTAGGGGGTCATCACTAACGCTGGAGAATGGGTTAACTTAAGGCTGACAATACCTGTAACAAGCCTAAAACTGTAAACTTTGACCAAATAAGGGCTCGTTAAATTATTTAGAACTCTTTACAAAGTCGAAGGGATGTTCTTTTCTCTACTAACTCTCAAACTTATTAGAAAAAACTAAAGCACTTTAAGTGCATTATGCTAAAGCTTATTTTTCCATTCTTATCTTAATTTACTTTTTCCTTTTCACTTTGTTTTGCTTGAATAGAGCTAAGCCCTTTAGAAAGAGCATACTTATATTCCTTTACTCTCTTATTCCTTTTCCTGCTACACAACTTTGAAAGTATTCCTCTAAAGGAACCATATTACCTAACATTATCATTTTAATTTTAACTGCATTCTATTGATCACACTAAACTTTACTTTTCCTACCTCTTTACTTTTCTTTCATCCTTAAGTTTACCCTTCATATTTAAATACATAAGAGGGTTTTTGCTTACGCTAATAGACTTTCATTACATCTATTTCAGGTTTAGTGTGATTAGTAGGACATTACTTTCTCTACTCATACATTCATGAGCATTTCCTTTCATTAGCCATATCATTTATGCAACATAATGTTTTTATCATGATAAGGAGATAACTCAACAAGTTATTCTTACTCTCTTGTCCTAATCATTTCTCTATTAACTTTTAGTTACAATTAGGGAACTCCACATTCCTTTTTTTTTCTTATACACTTATACAATATACTTATATGATTATGGCTTATGCTTTAGGTATTCATTATGCTATTCCCGTAGATTCTAGGGAAAACAACTCACCTACTTATGCATTAAATCAATCCAATTGGTAAGCACTTTTTTATTCTAACATACATTAGATTCACATGCCCATATTAACCTTACAGACATACATCCATCCACTATACTATCTTATACCCTGACATTACATATTTACAATACATGACATAAATACTTATCGGACATATACACATATTTGGACATAATATTATAGAATTACGATATGAGCATAATACATCTATGAATCTACCATCATTACATGAGCTATCTTTATAACATGCCAAAGCCTTCCTATATTGTTGTTTAATTGCTACCTACAAAACCTATGTTGGTTTGGGGGGTTAGCTGAGAGGGTCAGTAAGCATAAATTACTTAAAACATTTAGATTCTCTTTTTATCACATACATATGAATGTGTCATTCCAATGAATGCAACAAGTACCACACATTTGCAAACATGGTAGTCATGTCACTAATGACTCCCCCATAATCTAATGTGCTAGGATCATATAGAAGCTCCTTAAGAATTTCTCTTTATACATGACATATGTCATGTACTAAGGGCCTCACAAGGTGCTTACCTAGTCTTTCGAATTCGAAACATACATGCATAACATATATAGTCTCATATATTATTTAGGAGTTAGTAAGTTGTCCATAATCTATCTCACATCGTAAAAAATTCTCATTGCAATAGAGCATATGTTTCTAATGTACTGCAGCCTAATATAGATGCATTCCATGATGCATGGTTTTGCTCAAAGCAATACTTAACTGATTAAATAAATAAGAGCATTTAAAATTTTAATTAAATACTTTATACTTGCATTTAAAGATTCTATCACTATTCTTACACCCTTTGATTTGGCAGGTAGTCCTTGAGGTGGATTTACATTCCTAGGATACTTTGACTCTAAATAGACCAAAGGGCCTAACTTCATGGAACACTAATCACTAACTCTCTACAAGTGGTGAATAACAAAAACACATCAATTCTATACTCTGGATTGCTAAACACATATTAAGAACATTAACCTTTAATCCTAGGTTATTTTAGTACATAAAACCAAATTCCAAAGTCTTAAAATCAAAAGAGGAAAGTTGCTAGTAGAAGCAACTTTAGCTGCCAAAGGAGGGGAACTTCGGCTATAGAAGTTCCATAATTCCATGTGTCCTAGATAGACAATAATTATTTCGGCATTCGAAAGTCCTTCTTTTGGCTATTGAACCTGGGGAATTTCAGAACCCCAAACTCAATTCTACAGTAGTCCATAACTTCTAAAATCCAACTCAAGTCTACAAACATCATCCAACCATATAGAAACTTAAGAACATGCATTAACGACTTGAGAAAACCCTGATTTTCAACATGCATTCATACTTTAACAAAACCCGTGGAAATTTCTAAAATTTACTACCCATAACACTTAATTAACATGCTTACTTCATATAACATATATAATCAATTACTTAACCTACTCCTAGGTACATGCAAGGATTTCTCTAGCACCAAACACATTCTAAAGGTACATGCAACCCTTCAATTTATTTGCTTAAGATTTCTAAAGTCTAAGACAAGAGTCTCAACCCACATTTGTAAATTTTACAAAACCTTACATACAAAACTTGGATTATTATAAAAACCCACATGCAATTTTAGACAAGAATTAAAATAAGAAAGCACAACTAGATTTTACCTTTTCAAAACTTAAGATCCTAACTAGGAAACAGTCTTCATTTTGAAATACCAACTCCAACTTTCCTAATGAAGAAAGCTATAGCTACAGGACCCAAGTCCTCAAGAATCATGACATGCACCATAAAAATTGAATAAGAAGCTATTTGGGGAAAACATTAAAATTGAAACAAGTAAAAACAGAGAGCAAGAGAAAAACCTACCCATTTTTCTCTCCATTTTGGTCTAGGAGGTTCTATTTATACCTTTCCCAAAAATGGAATTTTCAGTTGCCAAAATTCACCTTCGGCTATCAAACTCCACTTCTTTGACTTTTCTTCCATTATCCTCCTTTTCCATTCAAAAAAACCTTATTCTACCCTAGATTGAATTACATATAAGCCTTCCAAGCTTGTTTTGAAGTTCCTAATTCTGGATACAAAATCACACCTCAATCTTGATGACCAGTTTAGTCAGTTGTGCCAGTCTGGACCTCTCATAATATCCCATCAGTTAAATAAAATTTGGAGTATCCAGTGGTGGGGTGTTACACTTACTTTGGCCATTGTCTCTTCGAGACTTCCTGCATGGATGTCAAGGTTACTAACTTACTCTTTTAATTGTTTTTACGTCAATTCCTAGATGCAACATTGTAACATTAACTTTCTCAAGACCCTAACCCATGGTTTAAGTAATTTATATTTGGGGCAATACTGTAGTACACATTACTCCTTTCTTTCTTCTCATTATCTTTAGTCTTCTATTCAGAAGGCTAAATTCTTTATTAAAGGTTCTTTAACTTTCTTTTTATGAGTAAACTCATACCCTTTGTCATACCTTACCCCTCTGTAAGGCATAACATGATCCCGTAGAATACCTAATGAACTACCGAACTTCACCTACCGATAACTCATTAAGTACCCTACAAGGGATTTTAAAACAATTTTCTTACTTTGATAAGTGGTGAGCATTTTTTAATAGGTATTAAAATTATTTATTCAAAACTGAAAACTAGTTAAAATTTTAGGCCCATTTTATTTTTTCGTAAATTTTATAAAAATTTCAGTAGAGTGCCGTCTGTATTTTGAGAAAACAGTTCTTCAAATACCTGTAAAAAAGCACTTCTAATAATTTATTTCAACAATTTCAACAACTCTACAACAATCTCAACCAATTTCTCAAGTTTCAAAATTCAACAATCCTCATTTCTCAATTTCCAAAAATTCAGTAATCATCCTGATACTATCAATCAATTTCATTCATTCATATTTCATTAAAGATAAACGATTTATATATACATCATACTAAAAATTTACATTAGGAAAATCCAAACTAAAATTTATTACAAACTTTATACAAACTTTGTACAAGCTGCTCAAGACTAATTTTACATGTCCATACATTTACGTACATTACATACATCCAAATAAATTTATATAGTCAAGGTATAAATTATACCCGATAACTTCAAGCAGGTAGATCCTCTGTCCTCAGCAGCTCAATCTGCTGCTCCTCTAGTCTCTAAATCTGCGACAGCAATAACAGCCATCACTGAGTACTGGGACTCAGTGGTGCACAACATACTAAAATAATTTTTATGCAGAGTTTAAATCATATTTATTCAAAAATTAGACTGAATATGAGAATTAAATATTAAACATAAATTATGAGATTTTAATCCAAACAATTTCATTTCGAGTATCAAAACCAATTCCATAAAACCCACAGTTATATCATGCCATTCGAAACAAATATAATCTCAATAACCAGAGGCTAAGGAGAAGTCACATCACAAGGCTAGCTAGCTCAAATATATGGATATCCATTCAATTTCTTCTTCTACTGGCACACCTCAACACTTCAGCCAGAGAAGGAATCAAAATTCGAAACTGATTTCCCCCACTAGTCATGCTAGTGAGGTGTTCAAATATGTGATCATGACACTGTGGTTTCAAAACTTATCTTAATAATTTACTAAACATTGCCATTTCAAATATACACAAATAACTTTCAACAATTTAAATCAAAAGCATCATAAATACTTCATCATAGTAATGTCACAATTCAATATTTCAAATTATTCAAAACAATATGCAGAAGATAATTTACAAAAATTATACGTTGGTACAAACCTTAAGCGAGTCGCCTCTTGGCCTTAACTCAATTCCTCGGGTTCTTTCCCGGTGTTCTTTTTCACTGAAACACACAGTTTCACAGTTTTTTAGTATCATAACTTAGCATAAATCCAAAAATTAATTTAAATTCACTTTTACCTGGCTCTAATGTGCTAAACTTAATGTTCTTTAAATTTTGTGTTTCGGGGTTACTATTCACTACACTATTCAAGTCAATTTGTTGACTTTCCAAGGCTTAATAGGTATGGGAATTCCAACTTCACCCACATACCACATTTTGGTCACTAAATTTGTTGGTTTTTGTTGTTTACTCAAATTCTAAGTCTTTTAGGCAAATTTGCAAATTTTCAGTTTTGGTGTCTTAAGTTGCACTGTTCCATTGGTTATTTTTCTGTTAGAATTTGGCAAAACTTCCTTCACAGAAAATGTTCCCTATTGTCTTAACTTTATTCTCCTTCTTTAATCACTCTAATTGGAGTTTCGTAGCTCAAGTTATAGCCATTTGAATCATGGCTGCCGGATTGGACTTAACCCAGATTTCTGGGCAAATTCTGGTTCTAGTAATTTTAGGTCACCAAATTTGGTTGGCCAGATGACTTGGTTAATGGCATAATTTGGGTTTGTGTTCTTCATGAAAGTTTTAGGTCTATATCTCAACTATCCACTGGTAAAACGTCAGGTCATTTAGACCTGCCTAGCTCAAGTTATGGCTAAATGAACAAACACTATTCATTTGGTCATTTTGTACAGGTCAGACTGAGAAAATCTAGATTTGGTCAATTTGTTCACTAGGTTTTGGTCACTTTTTGGGCATGATTCCTGAATGAAAATTGTGTCATTTTGTGTTTATTTTCATTCCCAATTGGTCTCATACCAATTGGACTTGTAAATTTTCAATTTTGGTCCCTCAAAGAGACCTTGGTCCTACTGCCAACAACATGACCACATTCAATCCGAATTTAAACTCAACTCCAACACTTCCAACACACTTCATTTGGTCACAAATGACCATTTCTCACCTCAAACTAGGTCAAACACATCATTTCACCATTTTTCCAAATTTTGTCTCCCAAACCCTAGGTGTCCGAAACCCTAATTTACATATTTACTCCACTTATGCAATTAAACTATATAAACCTCAACTACACCTTTAATCAAGCTTGCCTACCTTTTTAATTGTGTCAAAATCCATCAATTTCAAGTTATCTCTAAGCTGGCCAAATTTCACTATATTCCTCAATATGTTGTTTTTATTTTATTTTCATCAATACTAGTTCACTTCAAGTGCAAGTTCATGAATATAAGGAGAATTGAGGGGATTCTTGACTAACCTTTAAGGAAGTATTCCCAAAGCTTCAATTTTTCCACTTTCTTCTTTCTTTCTATTCACGAGATGCTTGCCAAGTTCCAAGAACAAAATTTACTTAAGGGAGTTAGGGCATGTATAGAATAAAATAAAGCTTTTAAAAGCTTGAAATGGTTGTTAATGGTGGAAAGAGATGGAAGAAAAAGATGGGAGTGATGGGGCGGCAACATGGATGAGGAAGAAGAACTTTTTTTTTTTTTCTTTTCTTTTATGAATTTTTATCCTCTTGGAAGACCATAAAATTAAATTAATTAAATTTATTAATTATATATTTATTGCATCATGCATGATATCATGCATGATGTCATCACCCTTCACTTTTCCTTTTTCTTTTTTTTTTTATTTTTTTTATTTTTCCATTAGTTCTTTAATTTAATTCTTGATCCTGAAATTTTCTTTTCTCCAATTTTATTTGACAGTTTGGTCAGGAGTCAGCTCTCGGGGTCAATTGACCAAATTGCCCCTCGGCGGTTCAACCCGATTTGCAAATAATTTAATATTTCTTTTGAATCCCTTACCTAATTATTTGACTGGCTTAACAACCTTTTTCCATGATTTTCTCTTTTCCACTGTGTTTGTAGTAGTCTTAAGGACCGCAGTGTCACATTTTACGGTTCGAAATTTGAGTTTAAATTGACTTCGCAGTCCTTCTCGATAAGGTCACCCATCATTGTGACTCTCGGCTCGTTTAACTTCTTATGTTCTGTTTTTCTTATTTATACTTAACTAATTGACAATTACTAATTATTTATGTTTATGGCTTATCTAGTTGTCTTAAGTGTGGTTCTAATCCCCTTAATTCTTCGGACCGACTCCGGTCACCGGAATAGTAAAATGTACCAGGCTATATAAATAGGGGTGTTACAATTCTTCCCCCCTTAAAATAAATTTCGTCTCAAAATTTTACCTATTATCAATTTCTGAACAGCTGTGGGTGTTGTCTCCTCATGTCCTCCTCTCATTCCCAAGTAGCTTCTTGGCCCGAATGATGGTTCCACAGCACTTTTACCAACGGTATCTGCTTATTTTGTAGCTGCTTCACCTCATAAGCCAGAATCTCTATGGGTTCTTCTTCATATGTGAGGTCTGGATTCACTTCAATTTCTTCTACTGGTAGTACATGAGATGGGTCTGATCAATACCTCCTCAACATAGACACATGGAAGACATTATGTTTCTTCTCCAACTCTGGAGGTAGTGCCAACCGATATGCTCAAGGACCCACTTTTTTCGAAACCTCATATGGCCCAATGAAGCGAGGACTCAGTTTCCCCTTTCTGTCAAATCTCATAATCCACTTCCATAGGGAAACCTTGAGGAATACTTTCTCACGCACTGCATACTCAATATCTCTTCTCTTCAAATCAATATAGGACTTCTGACGGTCTGATGCAGTCTTAAGTCGATCTCTGATCACCCTGATCTTCTCCTCGGTCTGTTGAACAATTTCGGGCCTAATCATCTTCGTTTCACCCACGTCATCTCAACACAATGGGGTTCTACATTTTCTGCCATACAAAGCTTCATATGGAGGCATCCCAATGCTTGATTGGTAGCTATTGTTGTAAGCAAACTCAATCAAAGGCAAGTGTGTATCCCAACTGCCCTCAAATTCAATTACACAAGCCCGTAGCATATCCTCCAAGATCTGAATTACCCTCTCAGACTGGCCATCTGTCTGTGGGTGAAATGCAGTACTAAAGTTCAATCTAGTTCCTAGGGCTCTCTGAAGACTACCCCAGAATCTAGAAGTGAACTTAGGATCTCTGTCTGATACAATGGATACTGGCACTCCCTGTAGTCTCACAATTTCATCAATGTACAACCTGACCAATCTTTCTAAACTGTAGTCCATCCGGACTGGCAGAAAATGAGAAGACTTGGTCAATCTGTCAACAATGGCCCAAACTGCATCATGAATCTTTTGTGTCCTCGGAAGTCCCATCACAAAATCCATTGTTATTCTCTCCCATTTCCATTATGGTACTGGTAGTAGATGTAACAACCCAACGGGTACTTGATGCTCTGCCTTTACTTGCTGACAAGTTAGGCATTTGGAAACAAACTCTGCCACATCTCTTTTCATACCCATCCACCAGTAATGCTCCTTTAGCCCTCTATACATTTTTGTACAACCAGGGTGCATGGCAAAAGGAGACTCATGTGCTTCCTTCAAAATAATTTGCCTTAAATCAACATCATTAGGAACACACATTCTACCCTGGTGTAGCAGTAGACCATCATCTCTGATTGAGAATTCTGGTTTCTTGCCCTTCCGGACTTCTTCCAATAGGTTCAGATACTTCTGATCATCCTGAGCAGCCATTCTGATCTAATCACTCAATATAGGCTGTACATGCCATACAACTGTTGTCTGCCCCTCATCATTAATCTCTAAGCTGGCATGTAATGATCTCAACTCATATACCATAGACAAAGGAGTAACCCGTAGAATTGCCATAGTCTTGCGACTTAAGGTGTCAGCCACAACATTAGCTTTCCCTGGCTGATAGTCTATCAGACAATCATAGTCTTTTATCAACTCTAACCATCTCCTCTGTCTCAAATTCAACTCTTTCTGGGTGCCCAAATACTTCAAAATCTTATGATCTGTGTAGATGTAACACTTTTCCCCATATAAATAGTGTCTCCAGATCTTAAGAGCAAACACAATAGCTGCAAGCTCCAAGTCATGTGTCGGATAATTCCTCTCATGCGGTTTTAGCTGGCGTGATGCATAGGCAATCACATTTCGATCTTGCATCAATACACAGCCTAACCCATTGTGAGAAGTATCACTATAAACTATATATTCTTTACCCGGAGTAGGTAAAGTCAGGACTGGAGCCTCAGTCAAACATCTCTTCAGTTCATCAAAACTCTATTGGCATTTATCTGTCCATTGAAATTTTACATCTTTCCTAAGCAGCTTGGTCAGTGGAGATGCCAACATGGAGAATCCCTTCACAAATCTACAGTAGTATCCAACTAAACCTAGAAAACTGAGAATCTCCGTGACATTTCTGGGTGGCCTCCAATTAAGGACAGCTTCTATCTTGCTAGGATCTACCTTAATACCCTCTGCTGATACTATGTGCCCCAAAAAGGATATCTCCTTCAGCCAAAATTCACATTTCGACAATTTGGCATATAGTTGTTTCTCCCTCAAAGTCTGTAGTACAATCTGCAGATGTCTATCATGCTCTTCTGCACTCTTCGAATAGACCAATATATCATCAATAAATACCATAACAAACTGGTCGAGGTATGGTCTGAAGATAGTGTTCATCAGATCCACAAAAGCAGCTGGAGCATTAGTTAACCCGAATGGCATAACCAAGAACTCATAATGGCCATAGCGGGTTCTAAAGGCAGTTTTAGCAATACTCTGCTCTTGTACTTTCAACTAATAATAACCTGATCTCAAGTCAATTTTGGAGAACACAGCTACACCCCTCAATTGATCAAACAAGTCATCAATACGGGGCAATGGGTATCTGTTCTTTATTTTCACCTTATTCAACTGCCGATAGTAAATGCATAATCAGAGAGTGCCATCCTTCTTCTTTACAAACAACACTGGCGCTCCCCAAGGTGACACACTAGGGCAGATAAAGCCCTTGTCAAGCAGCACTTGCAACTATACTTCCAACCCTTTTAATTCTGCTGGTGCCATTCTATATGGAGTTATGGAGATAGGGTCCACACCAGGCATAACATCAATCTCAAACTGCACCTCTCTTTCTAGAGGTAATCCTGGTAATTCATCAGGAAACACATCCGAAAAGTCACATACCGTAGGGATGTCCCTCAATGCTAGACTCTCCACTTGGGTGTCTATCACATGTGTCAAGTATGCTTCACCCCCCTTTCTGATCATCCTTCTGGCTAGTGCAGCCGAAATAATGTTTAATGGCAGTAAATGCCTCTCCCCATGTATTACCACATCACCGTACAAAGGGAGACCAAAAGTGACTGTTTTCAGTCTACAGTCAATCATGGCGTGATGCCTAGCTAACCAATCCATGCCCAAGATAATATCATAATCTATAAAGGGCATTTCAATCAAATCTAACAAAAAAACATGTCCTTGGATCACTAAAGGACAATCTCTATATATTCTGTTGACCCGGACCTCTTGTCCTAACGGACTAGTTACTAGCACTTCAAAACCCATTTGGACACATGGAACAGCAAGTGAACTGACTATGCTAGCACTAACATATGAGTGGGTTGAACCCGGATCAAACAACACAAATACTTCTTAATCAGAGATAGAGAATGTACCGGCTACCACATCAGAAGTCTCAGCCTCTTTTCGCTGTCTCATCGTGTAAACCCTGGCTAAAGCACTTCTTTGTGCTGACTGACCAACAGTGCCCTGACTGCCTGAAGTAGTGCCTCTACCTCTGCCTCTTCCTCTACCAACAGGTTGTGAACTTCTGGAAGCAGGACTCTGAATAGATCCTTCTGCAGTCGTAGGAGCTGGATCGTATCTTAGAGCACTAGTGCAGTCTTTAGCAAGATGACCCTTGCCTCCATAGTTAAAACAGGCTCCAGTGGCCCAATAACATTCCCCCCCGTGAATCTTGCCACAAGTCTCACAGGGGCGGGCAAGATATGAACCCCTGCTCGACTGCTGACCAGACCTAGGGGGTCTTTGTCTGGAGAATCGGCCCCTTCCAAATATTCCACCTCGACCTCTGCTAGGTCCACCAAATTTCTTTCTCTTCCCAGAAGTACCACCAGAACTTGGCTCTACTGACTTTTCTCCCTTGTCTTTCTCTGATTTCTCAACTTTTTCTGATTTTTCTTTTACAGGTGTTGCTTCTGATTCAATTCTTTCTAGCTCAAGTGCTTGAGAGATGAGCTTTGAAAAGTTGCTGTGTCTGAATCCCACAACTTGTATCCTCAAACTGGGCTTCAAACCAGTCTCAAATCTCTTGCACCTTTCTTTGCTGGTAGAAAGGAGACTCCCAGCATAATGGCTTAAGCGGGAGAACTCCCTCTCATATTCTGCCACTGATTTACTCTCTTGCTTCAGACTCAAAAATTCTTGCAACTTTTGATCCACATATGCATCTGGGACGTATTTTTGTCTGAATTCTCTGATGAAGTCATCCCAGGTCAGTACTGGTGGTTCAGCCAAGCTGTGGAGGATGGTCTTCCACCAATCATATCATCCCCTTGCAATAGTGACACAGAATATTCAAACTTCAGTTCAACTTGGCAGTGCAGCTTCTTAAATACTCTATCCATCCTTTCAAGCCATTGCTCTGCCTCTAAAGGGTCCAATGTACCCTTAAATTCTATAGCCCCATACTTCAATAACTTATCATACTGTCTGGCTGGAGGCAGTGGTTGTGCCACAGGTGTCTGAGGTGGAGCTTGAGCAGGCATACCCCCAGCCATTTGTTGAAACATCGCAGCCATCTATTGTGCAAACTGTGCAGGAAACTGTGGCATTTGTGGGGCTGGTGCTATTGATCCACTGACATTCTGTAAAGCTGGGGCTTCTCCTTGTGCCTCAGCTTCAACAGATTGCTCGACTGAGCTATCCCCTTCTTCCACTTCAGTCTGAAGTTAGGGTATCTCCTGAACAAATAACACATGGAAATTCCCTCCGTTAGTTCATATTTATGATGTAATGCACTGTATGTAACAAATATGGACATTGAGCAGTTGTACTTAACAAGGAAAGACACAAATTCCAAAGTTAAAACATACTTTAAAAATTTGCTCTGATACCACTAAAACATGTCACACCTTATCCCTCTGTAAGGCATAACATGATCTTGTAGAATACCTAATGAACTACCGAACTTCACCTACCGATAACTCATTAAGTACCCTACAAGGAATTTTAAAACAATTTTCTTACTTTGATAAGTGGTGAGCATTTTTTAATAGGTATTAAAATTATTTATTCAAAACTGAAAACTAGTTAAAATTTTAGGCCCATTTTTTTTTCGTAAATTTTATAAAAATTTTGACAGAGTGCCGTCTGTATTTTGAGAAAATAGTTCTTCAAATACCTGTAAAAAAGCACTTCTAATAATTTATTTCAACAATTTCAACAACTCCACAATAATCCCAACCAATTTCTCAAGTTTCAAAATTCAACAATCCTCATTTCTCAATTTCCAAAAATTCAGTAATCATCAAGATACTATCAATCAATTTCATTCATTCATATTTCATTAAAGATAAACAATTTATATATACATCATACTAAAAATTTACATTAGGAAAATCCAAACTAAAATTTATTACAAACTTTGTACAAGCTATTCAAGACCAATTTTACATGTCCATACAATTACATACATTACATACATCCAAATAAATTTGTACAGTCAGGGTATAAATTATACCCGATAACTTCAAGCAGGTAGATCCTCTGTCCTCAACAGCTCAATTTGCTGCTCCTCTAGTGTCTAAATCTGTGATAGCAATAACAGCCATCATTGAGTAATAGGACTCAGTGGTGCACAACATACTAAAATAATCTTTATGCAGATTTTAAATCATATTTATTCAAAAATTGGACTGAACATGAGAATTAAATACAAAACATGAATTATGAGATTTTAATCCAAACAATTTCATTTCAAGTATCAAAACCAATTCCATAAAACCTACAGTTATATCATGCCTTTCGAAACAAATATAATCTCAATAGCCAGAGGCTAAGGAGAAGTCACATCACAAGGCTAGCTAGCTCAAATATATGGATATCCATTCAATTTCTTCTTCTACTGGGACACACCTCAACACTTCAGCCAGAGAAGGAATCAAAGTTTGAAACTGATTTCCCCCAATAGTCATGCTAGTGAGGTGTTCAAATACGTGGTCATGACACTGTGGTTTCAAAACTTATCTTAACAATTTACTAAACATTGCCATTTCAAATATACACAAATAACTTTCAACAATTTAAATCAAAAGCATCATAAATACTTCATCATAGTAATGTCACAATTCAATATTTCAAATTATTCAAAACAATATGCAGAAGATAATTTACAAAAATTATACGTTGTGCACAAACCTTAAGCGAGTCGCCTCTTGGCCTTGACTCGATTCCTCGGGTTCTTTCCTAGTGTTCTTTTCCACTGAAACACACAGTTTCACAGTGTTTTAGTATCATAACTTAGCATAAATCCAAAAATAAATTTAAATTCACTTTTACCTAGCTCTAATGTGCTAAACTTAACGTTCTTTAAATTTTGTATTTTGGGGTTACTATTTACTACACTATTTAAGTCAATTTGTTGACTTTCCAAGGCTTAATAGGTATGGAAATTCCAACTTCACCCACATACCACATTTTGGTCACTAAATTTGTTGGTTTTGGTTGTTTACTCAAATTCTAAGTCTTTTAGGCAAATTTGCAAATTTTCAGTTTTGGTGTATTAAGTTGCACTGTTCTATTGGTTATTTTTCTGTTAGAATTTGGCAAAACTTCCTTCATAGAAAATGTTTCCTATTGTCTTAACTTTATTATCCTTTTTGAATCACTCCAATTGGAGTTTTGTAGCTCAAGTTATAGCCATTTGAATCATGGCTGCCGGATTGAACTCAACCCAGATTTCTGGGCAAATTCTGGTTCTGGCAGTTTTAGGTCACCAAATTTGGGTGGCCAAATGACTTGGTTAATGGCATAATTTGGGTTTCTATTCTTCATGAAAGTTTTAGGTCTATATCTCAATGTCCACTGGTAAAATTTCAGGTCATTTAGACCTACTTAGCTCAAGTTATGGCCAAATGAACAAACACTGTTTATTTAGTCATTTTGTACAGGTCATACTGAGAAAATCCGGATTTGGTCAATTTGTTAACTAGGTTTTGGTCACTTTTTGGGCATGATTCCTAAATGAAAATTGTGTCATTTTGTGTCTATTTTCATTCCCAATTGGTCTCATACCAATTGGACTTGTAAATTTTCAGTTTTGGTCCCTCAAAGAGACCTTGGTTCTGCTGCCAGCAGCATGACCACATTCAATCCGAATTTAAACTCAACTCCAACACTTCCAACACACTTCATTTGGTCACAAATGACCATTTCTCACCTCAAACTAGGTCAAACATATCATTTCACCATTTCTCCAAATTTTGTTTCCCAAACCCTAGGTGTCCAAAACCCCAATTTACATATTTACTCCATTTATGCAATTAAACTATATAAACCTCAACTACACCATCAATCAAGCTTGCCTACCTTTTTAATTGTGTCAAAATCCATCAATTTCAAGTTATCTCTAAGCTGGCCGAATTTCACTATATTCCTCAATATGTTGTTTTTATTTTATTTTCATCAATACTAGTTCACTTCAAGTGCAAGTTCATGAATATAAGGCGAATTGAGGAGATTCTTGATTAACCTTTAAGGAAGTATTCCCAAAGCTTCAATTCTTCCACTTTCTTCTTTCTTTCTATTCACAAGATGCTTGCCAAGTTCCAAGAACAAAATTTACTTAAGGGAGTTAGGGCATGTATAGAATAAAATCAAGCTTTTAAAAGCTTGAAATGGTTGTTAATGGTGGAAAGAGATGGAAGAGAGAGATGGGTGTGATGGGGCGGCAACATGGATGAGGAAGAAGAACTTTTTGTTTTTTCTTTTTTTCTTTTCTTTTATGAATTTTTATCCTCTTGGAAGACCATAAAATTAAATTAATTAAATTTATTAATTATATATTTATTGCATCATGCATGATGTCATGCATGATGTCATCACCCTTCACTTTTCCTTTTTTTTTTTCTTTTTTTTTTATTTTTTCATTAGTTCTTTAATTTAATTCTTGATCCTAAAATTTTCTTTTCTCTGATTTTATTTGACAGTTAGGTCAAGAGTCAGCTCTCGGGGTCAATTGACCAAATTGCCTCTCGCCGGTTCAACCCGGTTTGCAAATAATTCAATATTTCTTCCGGATCCCTTACCTAATTATTTAACTGGCTTAACAACCTTTTTCCGTGATTTTCTCTTTTTCACTGTGTTTGTAGTAGTCTTAAGGACCGCGGCGTCATATTTTACGATTCGAAATTTGAGTTTAAATTGACTTCGCAGTCCTTCCCGATAAGGTCACCCATCGTTATGACTCTCAGCTCGTTTAACTTCTTATGTTCTGTTTTTCTTATTTATACTTAACTAATTGACAATTACTAATTATTTGTGTTTATGGCTTATCTAGTTGTCTTAAGTGTGGTTCTAATCCCCTTAATTGTCCGGACCGACTTTGGTTACCAGAATAGTGAAATGTACCAGGCTATACAAATAGGGGTGTTACACCCTTGAATTCTATATCTATAAAAGAAGTCTTATCTATTCATGCCTTCCCATAAAAGCTAACATATGACACATAACTCCACCCCGTTGCCTTATGTTTGCATTGTAATTTGTAGCTTACAATGCCAACACTTAAATGCATAAGTGGAGTACTACATTACAATTTCATTATATGCTCTAATAGAGCATCTCTAACTATCAACTTTGCCCAACTTGGGAAACTATGTCCTCTCTTAGGACCATAGTACTATCAAGACTTATTAAACTTTTTCACTAATGCCTCTCGTTACATAGGCACCTTATACATGATACACTACTTTGTGACGCATAAAACTTTCATTTATCATATTTCATTTCTTCTGGTGTTGAGTTCTGATCCAGGCCTCACATTTTTTTCATTACTCTATCTGTGGGTCAGAAGTCATCATTCACTTTCTTTCATTTTAATTTCACATCATCTTGTCATTGAGCTCACATTTTGGTGGCCTTTTCCATTTTCCATACCTATTTACATTATTCTTTACATCTTTTTCTTTTTGCTTATTTTCATTTTTGATCCCTTATTCAGACCCTAATAGTAGTATGGAACTTTTCTTAATCATTCACTCCCAACTTAACAACTAAGGACATTAATTCATCAACACACTTTAACTCAATTTTAATCACACACAACAAACTGACTCACATCCCACACTTATTAATAGGGACCAAAATATAAAAATTATAGTCAGCAAGACAAAATATCAAACATGTATCCAAAATTCATCGCGTTTGCATAATAACTATTATAGCTTTATTTTTTCTATATTTTACACTTTCAGTAATTAGGTCCCATTTTAGTAACCTAAAGCTCTAATTCCATCTTTGCAAGAGCCTAAATTTAGACTATTATTGACGCTAGAACATTGGAAGACATAAGGTCACCAAAGCCCATAATGAGCCTAGTCTTGATCTTTCCTTTAACTCTTTTATAATATATCTTTATAAATATATGGGTGAGATCCATTGACATTTTATTTATAAAACATCATTTCATATATCATTTTCTCCCTATTTACTAACAAATTCAACTTTTATTTTATGAAGCTCATTTCATAAGGCCTGGGTAAGGCTTTTCATCACAATCATATAAATTCTTTCTTTTAAAATTAGAATCTGTGTAAGGGGAACATTCTTTCATGCCTTTCCTAGCCATATCGAAAAACTTATATACTTTTCATAAATAAGTTATAAATCTCTTTCATATACTTCTTATTTTAAAAGAATATACTGTGGCAAGCAAAGTGCCAAAATAACCAAAATAATACATGTCTTGAAATGACTTCACATACAAAATAAATATAAAACCTTGGAGCTTAATAATACAAAATTTGTTGATTATTGCCTTACCTATGTCCCTAAAAGAGACATACATAAATGGGGAGTGAGTATATAGACCCGATGATTAGAGAATTTTACAGAAATAAAATATATTTCAAGCACATGAAATCACCAAAGGTTCCCTATCCTTTTCCTTTTATATCATATCATATATCTAATGTGCCTAGCCTATTATAGGAGCTCCTCAAGACTTTCTTTTAACATATCATATGAATAAAGAGTTTAGAGATGCAAAATTACCTTACACGATTACCCTGGATGCCAGCGACACAGAATTGCCTTACCTAGTCATCCCTTTCCTTTTCTTTCATATGTGAGCTCATATTGCATGCATGCTCTTAACTTCACTTTCCTTTATCTTTTCCATTAGGAACCATTGGGTCATCCATACCTACCAGCATAGTACAAGTAAATAATATGCAACACCTTCATGAGTTAAATACATGTAATTATACAATACAATCCTATATGAAATATATTTAATTTAAGATAAGAAATGATGCATGAATGCACATATAGAGTAAAACAATAATTTTGGAAAAATTTCTACTTACATACATAGTAGCCCATTTTTTACACTTACTTCTAGTTAGGCACGTTCTTTTTAGTTCTAGTCCTTGAAAATTTATCCCCCAAGTCTATAAACAAAAGTATATGAAAGATATTTAGTTAACTATTTTTATTAGAATTAAAATATACTTTATATTTGAGATGCAAGCAACCTTCAACAGTCAATCATAGACCTTTTTGGCTCCCGAAGTTGCAAGCGTGGGCTTTTTACTATTTACATTACTGTTTATATAGTTTGGCTATTGGACCTTAATGTTTAAGTCACCGAACCTCCATTTTACAAAATGACTCCTTTAAGTCTATTGTCCTACTTCACTTATTTAATTACTCTAAACACATTTTGAAGTTATTATCATAGGTTCTTTCATTTATATAGGCTTTTTCCTTAAAGTTATTCTTTTAGTTATCCTTTTTATTCTTTTTCTAACCAATCAATTCATCTAACCTTAATATAAAGCATTTTTTAGAGCAATATTAAAATCCTACTCATTGTTTTAACTTCATAATTAAGAGAGTATAAGCATAGGGGATATGTATTTGTTACACTTTTAAGGTTTCTTGCTTTTGAGTTCTATCCCCTTTTTCTATGATTTCCACTTTATGGTATTCTTTAGCATTCTTAGAACTAGGATGAATTTGGGTTTATCTCATCTATAAGGGTTTGGAGAAGAAGTGAGATAGAATGTGGAGGAAGGAGAGGAAAAATAGAAAGGTTTTGTAGTGTAAAAAAGTAGGTTCTAGAAAATATCTAAGGTTCTCCCACTTTATATTCTATCCTCCCCATGTTCAGTAGCCGAAGTTTGATTCTTAGGCTGCCGAAGACATATCATCACTTAATACTTTAGAATCTCTAATTTATTTACCAATCCAATTAAACTTTTAGTTGCTTGTTCTACCTAACCATCAGCTTACTTTGGCTCCTTATAAATCAACCTTGGGAGAACATTCTGTTTTCCTATAGTATATTTCTCCTGGCCACAATGTGAGGTGTAACAAGATTAGTATATGAAATTTAAGTTTGATTTAGGAATTCAAGTTATTTAAATGTAATTTAACTATTTAAAATCCAAAATAGGAGTAAATGTTGCAATATGGGGGTTTAGAAACCCATTACTAAGTTATAAATCGAATTATGGAAAATTCCAAGTTTAATGGCTGAAACATGGATCTACGACCACTGATACATGTGAATAGTCACATAAACAATGCATGGCTCTATCAATAGCCAAAAGTCACTTCTTCGACCTTTGAAAGTGCTCTGCCTATGAATTTTAATATCATTCATTTTTGTTTAAGGTTTAAACTAAGAATCCCTCAATTTTACCCCTTATAGACTAGAAGTTAGGTCATTAAGAGTTGAAACTAAGAAGTTAAGGAATGTTTAGCAATAGCTGAGATAGTAAAAGTCAACACCTTAAGGTGATTAGAACCTATTAATTTTATTTTAAATGAATGTTTAAATTTACCATATGCATAAACATGCATCATGATATGCATTTCATTTTATAATTGCATAACTATAATGCACCTCTCCCAGGCTAGCTGGAATCTGTGATCGAAGATGAAATATTCCTTAAAGTCTCGAAGACTAGAAAAGCCCTAAAGAATTGAGTATAGGATAGAAAATGTGTAAAAAGGGATGTTTTATTTTATAATTCATGGAAAAGGAACTTCGATAGTTTAAGTTGCAAGTTTGGCTACTAAACTTCCCAAGATTAGGGTATGAAACTTAAAATATCAGAATAGCTAAAGCCTCTCCCCTTTTTCCAAAACCTCCCCTCCCTTTTTCTCCCATCTCTCTCTATTTTCTCACCTTTTTCACCCCAAAACTCCTTAACATAGCTCTTATACGAAGAAGAATCACCCCTAATTCAAAAAAAGGTAAGGACACCCTTTTCTCTTCCCCTCGCAAAGGTTTAACGGAGAGAATTTGAAGGAATCACTTCCTTAAAGACCCTAACAAGTGAGGTAAGCTCTATCTCTTCTCTCTCTCTCTCTCTAGTTTATTTAAAGGCTTAAAGGTAGTTTTGAAGTGCTAGAGTTATTTTAGGGCTTTAGCATAAAATATGAAAATTAAGTTTGATTAGGAATTTAAGTTTTTTAATATAAATTTTAATTTGAAGTAAAAAATCATGAAATAGACTTAGAATTAAGGCTTTAGGACTAAATGTCATAATTTAGGGGTAGAAACCCATTTTTTGAAACTGTGAATTGAATTTTGGAAATTTCTAAGTTCGACAATCAAAATATAGATCTTCGGTTGCTAAATAAGGATCTTTGGCTGTTAAAAAATGTGAACAGTTACATGAATAATGCATGACATATTCAACAGCCAAAAGTCCATTATTCAGCCATGGAAGTGGTTTTGCCTTATAATTTTATACAATTTTGTTTAGATTTATAATTAAATACCTCTTTAAACCCTCTCTTGTAGATATACAAATTAGAACATCAAGGACCTAAAGTCAAAGAGTCCAAGGACCATCTAGCAGTAGGTGAGATTATAGAGTCTAACAACCTAAGTTGAGTAAAACCTACTTAAGTCTTTCCATAGATGTTAAAATCACAAGTTAACTCGTAAGATTTTACAAGCTAAAATCGCTGAAACAAGTTAAAACATATATAAAATCAAAATCAATTAAAATCAAGAGAAAATCATGATTTTAAATAGTGAAATTGGATTGAAAAATAACACGACTTTATGATTATACAATTTTATATATTTGAAATTTTGGATTTTAAAGCATTACCTTTTAATTTATTAAAATCATTGTCAATTGTTTATTTTGATACTATTATTTATGTTACTATAATTATCAGACATATATATTGTAATTTGTTATATTATTTTTTATTTACTTTTGCTATACTGTTATTATCATAAATATGATCTAAATTCTATATATTGTAATCATATATTTTTATTATTTGTATTATATCTTTCCAAAGTTGGAAGCTAGGAATTATGCTTTCAAATATGAAATTTATATATGTGTGTGTACATGTGCTAAATTATTAAATTATTAAATAATTTTAATTATTCTCATATTAATAACTTGAAGATAAAAAATATTACATTTAAAATTGAAATAATTGTAATATTACACCTAACACTATATTAGAAAACTTTTTTTATAATGCTTAAATGTGTACAATATCTATTTATAAAAATATAATTATATTTTTTTGAAAGGTATTTTAAATAAGTTATAAAATCTTATGACCTTACAATTCGATTTTATGATACAATCATGAGTCGTTCAAATAAATATTATTTTACACATACATGTGTATCCACGCATCATGAATTATTTTAGTGCGTGTGTGTGTATATATATATATATTTATATAGCTCATGAAGATGTTTGCATATACTATTTAATGTAAATGTTATGGGATGTTTGGGTAAGGCAATTTTATATCTTTGGTATCCACCATTATTATGAATGTTATGAAAGTAAAGAGAAATCTGGTTATAGCCAAATCAATGCTCTAGTTCCATGGACAATGAAAGTTAAATGAATGGGACGAGGGAACCATTGGTGATGTAAACTACATTGTTTGAATTGCTTTTGCAGTGAAACCCATGTGTATCAATTAATTTTCATAATATATTATATCCGCTTTGTAGGCTTTTACTCATTCAACCCCTAAATTACGCCCTTACTTTTGTTCCCCCCCTTTAGGGACAAGAGTTGAAGACCCAGTTAGTAGCTTTTGGCTATGAGTTCCAAAGATAGTTACCTCAATTTTGTTTATAAATTTTATGAAACTCCATTTTTATGACATATAATTTTTGTATCTTGTTATTGTGCTTATTACATAGATATTTTGTAATATTAAATGATATTTTATGAACTATATTATAATGTAACTTATGAGATAAATGGACCCAAGGGAGTATGTTCTGGCTTGCTATGGGTTCTAATGGGTTTATGCCTAGCCATCCCCTAATACTGTTAATGGTCCGAAATTGGGTCATTACAATAACTAAGATGAAATACTATTCATATTGCATAAATCATGAAAATGCAACATTATTTACTTATGATGTGCCTATAGTTCAAGGATGGTCCATTGGATCCCCATGAAAAAGTAAAGTAAAGGAAAGGGAAGGAATGAAAAATGAGCTAAATGATAATTTGAATATTATGGGATGTCCAGGTAAGGTAATTGTGTGTCTTCAACATCCACTTATGATGTGTATATTATGAAAAGTAAAAAAATAAAACCCATTGTAGCCAATTTGACACTCTCATTACCATGCATAATGAAAGTTAAAGGAATGGGATGGGGTAACCATTGGTTATATGAACTACCTTTTTTAAATTGTTTATGCTATAAAACCTATGTTTATGCTGCATTCATATGAATGAATTGTTTTATTAAATATATTTTTCCTCCTTAGTGGACTTTTACTTATTGAGGCCCTAGCTCACTCCCCTTTTCTGCCTCCTCTTTTGGGGACAAGAGTTGAAGACGCAGTCAACAACTTTTGGCTATGAGTTCTAGAGGCTATTACCTCAATTTTATTTATAAGGTATATGTAAGTTTTATGGAACTCCATTTTATAGCATGCAAATTTTGTATTTTGTTATCATGCTACCTACACCAATATTTTGTAATATTAAATTATATTTTATGATTTATATCATTTAAAATATTTTATAACATGAATGGGCGCAAGAAAGCATACCAAGGCTTGCTATGGATTCAATGGCTTTATGCCTATCAATCCTTAGGTCAGTAACTGTCCCAAAATTAGGTTGCTACACTTATATTATTGGTGGTTAGAGTAATTTCCATGAAATGAATTATGGGGATATTTTCACTAAGTGTAAGGAGTTAGGGTTCAGCCAAGGGGAATCGGAACATCCAAACACTAGTTCTTAATGATACTGATGTGAGACAAATATGGGAAGAAAGGTAAAACTTGGTTTTCTTAAGATTTTCATTGAGTTCTAGCAAAAGAATGGTGATGTGTCCAATAATATTGAGCATAACCAAGATAAGAATGAAGATGAATATTATGGGAAACAATGTTTTTTTGGGTCTAAAATAGGGATTAGTCATACTAGTTTAGTTGTGGATGAGGTAAAAAATAAGGAACCTGATTATAAACGTACTCTTGAGCCAGTATAGGAACCTCAAAAAAAAAAAAATGCCAATCCTTAATACACCTGATATTGATTATAGTAGTGATGATGAAGAATTTCATCTACCAATTAATAGAAAGGATGATAACTCAGTGGATGAGAGTTTGATAAGATGGAAATTCATGATGAAGAAATATATCATTGCTGTGAAAAACAAGAAGGAATTTAGGGCATCTCTTATGGTTAATGGCGAAGGTGAGCAATGTGAAGAAGCGTTAGGCTATAGTCATTCTTAAAATACTTATAAGGTGCAGGATGCAAGTAATATGGGTGATGAAGGTGATGTAGTTAGTGATCATGAAGCTTTTAAAGGTGACGGGTTTGACACGCCATACAGTAGTAATGAGAATGACTTATGGGAACTTGTGAAGAAGAAAAGGAGAAGGCATGTTGTTTATAATCCAAGCTATGATCATACTATATTTGATTTGGTGATAGGCACATTGCAAGAAAAATGGGTCTATCACAATGTTTTTTTGTCAATGCAAATTGAAAGCATTGGCAGCACCACTTGAGATATAATTATTGACTATGCAATTGCAAAGCATTTAAATATTTGCACTCATTTACAATGCTTATCAAGATGTGTTAGCATTTAAGCAATAAATAATGATTTGCAATACTTTTTTTTACTGTGTTGCCATTTTTTAAAATATTTTTAACACTTTATTAGATGCATTCTCAATTTTAGAATATATACTCAAATTTATTTTATTTTTTTGCTATTTGTTAAAAACTATTAATTAGTATTTTAGTAACAAATACTAACAATGCTTTTTTTAATGGTGTTGCACTTTTTTAAAATAATTATTCAAGTATATTAGTCCATTTCTTTTATTATTTAATTTATTTAATTTATTAATTATTAATTTTATTAGTTATATTAATACTAATGAAAATAATTTTCTAAAAAAATATTAATAATATTAAATAAAATTCTCATTGCAAAATAAAATTCGCTTTTTTCCCCCTCATGTCTCCCTCTCTTCTTATGTGCTCCCACTCCCTTTCTTCTTATCTGCCATCCCTATCGTTGTTCCACTCACTCATCAATTAGTGAATCTAACCTCAAATCGAAATTGCCAACTCCATCGCTTATCGAATAATAGTTGGGCTGATGCCATTGCTAGTGATTCGACAATTGACACATACATTTTTTTGAGCAACTTTCCCATTAAATTTGAGTTGAACTTGCCCTCAACATCCATTTGTCTACTACCACCATTCCTGCTCTTGGTTAATTTCCATTGAGGTATTTCCTTCTTCCTTCTTCTTTTATTAGAATTCCTTAAGTCTGTTGTGAGTTGTGAACTTGTTAAATGAGTACATCTGTCAAAATTTGCAATTTGAGTACATTTTATTCCAAATATCTAGAGGGGAAAAAGGCAGGGTTATGGCATTACTTCTTTGTAGTGGCAAGAGAGCTGTGATTGGGGACTAAATAGTTAGCTAGTACTTGTTAGGTCACATTATGTTCTTTTTATTTAGGTATTGTGCACCCATCACTAGGAAATATATGCAATAGTTTACAAAATTTAATTCAAAATGGCTATCAAAAGTTAGAAAATGAAACCAATAAAATGAATTTGACCTCAAAAATATAAGTTGGACAAAATTTGAAAAGGAATGATTAAGATGATTATATTGATTGGGAAATGAGAATAATCAGAGTCAATGAAGTGGGAAATACTCTATCTTTTATTGTTTTTAGAGTTCTCTCTTCACTGGGGCTTTGATAAACTAGTAAGCCACCAATCACCAGTAACAACTACCCTATTTAATTTTTGTTACAAGTATAAGTAGATAGTTGGTGATCATGTTCAATAGCCAACTGTAGTGAATTTTGAGCTGGCAATTGGCAAGGTTACACTAATATAATGGTGGTTTATAAGCATAATAATTGTTTCTAAAAAAAATGTAATTCCGACTAGTAACTCGAAAACACCACTAACAATTATAATACTTTTTGTCCTAAGACAAGTACTATTGAATAAATATTTGGATCACTAATAAAAGACTTTATATATATATATATATATATATATATATATATATATATATATATATATATATATATATATATATTATTCATAAAGACCAATAGATCCAGTTGCCTCTTATTGTTTCATAACACACTCCGTTCATTAATTTAATTGTATTATAATAAAATGTTGGGAGAAAATTTTAGTTTTTTGTCATCTAATGTCTACAAAGTGCCTTCATCATATCTGCTTTTGATAATTTCAGGCAATTCATTGGTTGAAATTTTATTATTGGGAGTGTAACACCCCCTTACCCAATCTACAGTATAGTCGGGCAAGGAATGCTACATTCTTTACTGGAGCACCTTATCTTATCTTATTTTATTATTCTATATTAATTTATTTGCTATTTTATTTAATTGTTCAATTTATTTAATTTTTTTTTAGTGGAGAAACTGGCAAAGTTTCCCCTGTTTTATGAACATCTGCCGTGTTCCACTATTCACTCGTTTAAAAATATTTCATATACATTTTCACATTCCAACTCATAATCTCATTCCATATTCATTCATTCCATAACATCAAATCACAAGATTATTTCTCATTCATTCTCATTTCCATAAAATTCTAATATTCATCCATGAAAATTTTCAACTCATAGTATACATAGAATTTACAAATCTTATTAATTTACATAATATGCAAATTAATTATACAAATTTACAATTTACATTACAAAATTTATGCTTAATTACAATATACAAAATTAACTAATATAGCCTGGCAGACCCTACCAACATGCACTGCTGAGAGGAGGTGACACCCTAAAAGCTAGTGCAGATCCTGTCTCCAAAATCCCAGTCTAATGTCTACTGGACTTTATCTCCAAAACCTACGCATGGAAAAATCCAACGCGCTAAGCATTTCTACTTAGTGGTGTAATAATACAATGGAAATATAATATACAAATAAATGTAGTAATTTTATAGTTGTAAAAATTATAAGGAAAATACATATTTAATGAATTATGAATTAGTTTAAGGCTAATTAAGATTTATAATATCAATTCTTTCAAGCATCTTATTCGGATCCTATAATGATTTTAAACATCAATTTTCATTTTACTGATCTTTGGAAACATTTATTCTATTGGGATTTTTCTTTATCCTTTATCTTGATATTTAATTTCCTTACTTCATTTCAATACATAATTAATCTCATTAATACTTTTCGATGCCCAAGTAACCTATGACAAATTGACTGGACTGGATACGCGGGTTTCTGAGCACTGGACACCACAGTGTCTCGGGCCGTCATACCATGGGATACATAATGTCAATCATGCATGCAGAATGGCTGGAAGCCATAATATCAACAGAATAGCTCAAAAGCTATAATCGAGCATAAAGCCATGTAACATCCTCACTTTAGTTAGTCCGTACAGTCTACTATTCCAATGACCAATATTAGTCCGGGAAGCTAGAATATTTGAAATTATTATTAGACTAGAGTGACGAGTTATAAATAAACCAAATAATGCTCATAAAAATCAAGGAAAATTTTTAGGAGTGAAATGCATTAAGGTTAAACTAGCCGAAACCCCAGTGATGAGTAACTCGAAGGGGAAGTGACGGTGAAGGCCATTAGCAACCCTAGACTCGGGGAAAATTTCATGAAATAATTTTTGGGACCTTAGGGAAGGAGTTTTGGGGTTCCAATGATAATAAAATGTTAAGAAAATACACGGAAATTTTAATCAATCAGTACACATAATTTTAGCCCGTTAAGCCAAACGGGGGGCATTTTGATCATTTCGTCTTCAGAGATGATTTTTGACCAACTTGTCCATTTATGTAAGTGAGGTATATGACGTAAAATATGAACAAATATTAATGAAAAATTATTAAAAAAAATGAATAGGAAAAAAAAGAAAAGAAAATGAAAAGAAATGAGATTTATTACTTCATGCTTATGTAAGCATGAGGTAATTAAATGCTTTGGCCAATCAAAAATCACTAAACACATTTAAAATACATTAAAAAGAGAAAGAAGAAGTCAAATTTTACAAAAGCTATCTGCCTTCATCTTCCCTTCCAAGCCGAACCAGCTCCCATAGCCTTCCTCCATTTTTGCTCACCCAAAAGCTCCATTTCCCCTTCAACTTTACCATAAAACCCCTTAGTGATTTCATTAAAAACTAGTTTTACACCTTGGGCAAGCTAAAGATAACAATAAGAGGTAAAAAGGAGGAGCTCTTGCAAGATTGAAATTCACTCAATTAGAGGTTAGTGACTAAACTTATTTTTTTTCTTTAAATTCAAGTGGAAGGAGTAGAATTAGTAGATATTTACAAAGAAATTTAAATGAAACCATAAGCATACCTTCCCCAATATTTTCTATAGCCTTGAACTTGGTAGGATTTTGAGGATTTCATGGAATAGAAATGGTATTGTGGCTGCCTTTTAACACTAATCTATTGTTAGGATAATTAAAGGTAAATGAATGCATGATTTGAGAAGGTTGAGTTAGGGTTTGGGTATGAAATTGAGACTTTGATCATGAAATAGTGAAAGTAAGTTTTAAAGGTCAATTACTGACCATTTGGTTATGTGTGAATGAGAAATGAAGTGGTCTGTTTAGTGGGAATTGAAGTTAGTGTTGCTGCCCTTGGTGACCTGCAGGATTGGGCATGAGTCCAGTAGGATTGGGCAGCAATAACTGGAGTTGTAGAGGTTCAATTTGTGCAAGGCCAATTGGACATGAAACTAGACACAAAATGGCACAACTTTGGTGAAGAAACCATGCCCAGAAAATCAAACCTAGTTGACCTAAAGATTGCCCTAATCCGGGTGACCTGCATTCTGCCTGGGCAAAATGACCAAATGAATAGTATTTATTCATTTGGTCATAACTCAGTGTAGAAAGGTACAATTGACCTGAAATTTTACCAGAAAATAGCTGAGACATAGACCTACAACTTTTATGAAGAAACCTAACCCAAATTTTGACCATAGCATTTTTTTTTTTGTTTCACTCATGATGGAAATATGGGTCCCAAATACATATTCATCTCACATTCAAGTTCATTGAGCTAATGGTATTGAATACCAACTATATTCCAAGTCATTTATATGATGTTTCATAAATTCCAGAATTTCAAATTTTAATTAATTTTCATATTAGGCTAAGCTACAGTAGTAATTTGAACACACTTTCTTCATGAAAGTTGTTCGTTATTGTTTTAAATTTAATTTTCATTTTGAATCATTCAATTTGGAGTTTTCTAACTATAGTTATAGACAATTTACCAAGTACTAGTCCAGTGACCAATACTATTCCAGAACAGGGCAGATTCTAGAACTCAACTTCATTAAGCTATTTGGACTAGTTACAGCTATAATTTGGCTTAGCGTTCTTCATATGAGTTGTTCCCTGTGTCTTATGGTTACTGAAGGAACGGAAGCGTGAAAAACACAAGTTTATACCATTGAATTTAAAAATTTTCACCTAGGGTCACATGCATCATGCAAGATTTATTTTTATCTATTTGATTTCAATGATAAACAACATATTAAAACTCTTTTAATATGTTTTTGGATCTGTATTTGCCATTTAAGATTTTAAAATTAATCAGATTAATTTTAGAACCCTAGATTAAATCAAGAACGATTACACTAACCTCTTGATGCACTTTGCGCGGCGCCTTTGAGATTCATCTTGAGGACACGGATGTTGTCCCTCTAGCTTGTCCACACCAAGAACACCTATGGCAGCCCTTGAATAGCTTCTAAAGCTTTTTCTATTAATTAGAAAATCAAGTTCTGCCTTTTAAGAGATTAAAGATGTAAACAGGACACTAGAAACAATTTCTAGTGTTCTTAATTCAAGAGATTGATGGCTAATCTCTTTGAATTGATAAGAGATGAAGAATAAGAGATAAAAACCCTCAAAGTGGCGTGACAAAGGAGTGTGGCTGCTGGTTGTGTTTTATTTTCTCATAACAACACTTAAATAGCTAGGTTAACACATTAAACCCTTGCCACATGTCACCCTTTGATTAGCTCTAGGTTTAAGTGACCCAATCACATTGTGCCAAGTGTCAAACCTATATTTAATCTTGATTTTAATCATCTTACATTATTAAAAAAAACATTTGGCAAGCTTATGCGTTATGCCATGTGTCACCATCTCATGGTGCCACGTGTCACACTGCAAAATGACCAAAATGCCCCTGTGTCTTAATTTTGAGTTCTTAACCCAAAATAATTATTTTCTTCTTCTAATTAATTTATATCAAATATAAATTAATTAATTAATCTCTATTAATTAATTTCTCATTAATTAAATTCATATTTAAACACTTTAAATATAAATTTAACTTATATTATACATCCAATAATCTAGATTTGGTTTCAAGTCATGCTAGAGACTTTGCAATCTAATTGCAAACCAAACCTATTTAATTAATCAATTAAACTCTTTAATTAATTAATTAAATCATATTTAAATAGGTGATAACTTGTGTATGTGTGTGACTTACTAGGCTCATCACTAATTGGCAATGAGACATGATATCAACTCTTAATATCATTAGAACTCTTTCTTACCATAAATGATTTCTCTAAATCATTTTATGAACCTCATAGACCATGGTTAACACCTAGCATAGCATGCCATGGCCACCCAATTAGTAATAAGGTTTACCTTAAATGAACCTATAATCATATGTTACCATGCACTAGAATCTCTACATACAAAATCCCAACTCAAGCCGAGTCATGGTTTATGTCAAAATCCTTTTTCTATTAATATTTTGTTCTCTTTTAATTCCAGTTCTTGATTAAATAGATTTTCTCATCGTAAACTCTTTTACGAATAAATCTATCTGTCTGGCCAGAACTTGAAACATCAAGAACAATTAAATGAACATAGGATTTTATCTCTATTTACTTAGAGGAACAGATTCCATCTTGATCAACACCTACCTCCATATATAACTAGTAGGAGCCAACACATGCCCATATACCCATACAGTACAAGTATGAAAGCAGTATCAAACTCAAACTATCTATATACAAGATAACTGTGCTATCTCAGGTCTAAAGATTATATGCACTGATATGATTTATGACAAAATATTGACAAGAGTAAACTCCATGTGCTTGTCATAAGTGTCACTGGTTCGGCCTACTTATCATTTATAAGTGCCTATCATGTTTTTTATATGGCATGAGACTCACCATTCCATCTTATTTATATCTCATATAAATAACTTGGGAACAAACATGAATACAATCTTTCTGGATAAGTCATGTCCTTATTATGAAGTATCCTCGATTGTGAACCTATTTATGATACTTTGTGCTAGAAATATTGTCACTCATATTCTTAACAACTTAAGAATAATATTTCTAACAAAATATCAATGGACCTTTTCTATTACACATAAATATATTATATAAACAGAAAAGTGGAAATGCCATTTATTAATAAAATATGTACAAGATACATACTAAATGATATGCTCTAGGGCATACTACTAACAATCTCCCACTAGCACTAGAGCCATTCATTACAATATCTTAAACCTATCTTCTCAAGATGTTGGTCTAACTGAGTCTGTGACATAGGCTTAGTGAATGGATCAGCTGGATTTTTAGCTGATGCTATTTTCTGCATGGCTAAATCGCCTTGCCCAACTATATCTTTGATAATGTGGTAGTGCCTTTCTATGTGTTTGGATTTTGGGTGAGACCTTAGTTCCTTAGCCTGTATGACTACTCCATTGTTGTCACAGTGTAATGGAACTGCTGACTCAATGGAAGGAACTACTGTAAGTTACATCACGAACTTTTAATCCAAACTTCCTTTGACAGCATCGATGCGAATATACACAACCTCTGTAGTGGAATCTGCAGTCGTGCTCTGTTTGGAACTCTTCCAACTGACTGCACCTCCATTACAAATGAACACATATCCAGAGGTAAACTTTCTATCATCGATATCTGATTGGAAATCAGAATCAGTATAACCATCCAATTGCAAGTCTCCACCTCCATAAATCAAGAATAAATCCTTAGTTCTTCTCAAGTACTTATGAATATTCTTGTGACTATCGATGTTCCAAACCTGGATTGGATTGATACCTGCTAGTCAAACTAACAGCATATACGATATCCGGCCTAGTACACAACATTGCATACATTAAACTTCCAATAGCCGAAGCACATGGAATCCTGGCCATCTTATCTCTTTCTTCAGGTGTCTTTGGAGACATCTCTTTATAAAGATGGATACCATGTCTCACTGGTAACAATCCTCTCTTGGAATCAAGCATGTTAAACCTCTTTAACACCTTTTCCAAGTATAGACTTTGGGATAAACCAATTATTCGTTTCGCTCTATCTCTATAGATGCGAATCCCAAGAATATAGGTTGCCTCCCCTAAGTCTTTCATGGAGAATGTATTTGACAACCATACCTTTATAGTCGTCAACATACCTGTGTCATTACCCATCAACAGTATGTCATCCACATATAAGACAAGGAAAGTGATAGCACTGTCACTAACCTTCTTATATACACATGGCTCATCCTCATTTTTGATAAAACCAAAGGATTTAATGGCTTCATCAAAACGGATGTTCCAACTCCTCGAAGCTTGTTTCAACTCATAAATGGATCGCTTTAGCTTGCATACCTTGGAACCATTTTGGGATTCAAAAACCCTTAGGTTGTTCCATGAAAATGTTTTCTTCAATGTATCCATTGAGAAAAGCTGTTTTGACATCCATCTGCCAAATCTTATAATCATAGTACGCAGCTATTGCTAATAAAATCCTAATTGATTTAAGCATGGCAACAGGTGAGAAAGTCTCCTCATAGTCGATTCCTTGCCTTTGGCGAAACCCTTTCGCTACTAGCCTTGCTTTATAGGTCTCTACCTTTCCATCAGAACCAATTTTCTTCTTGAAAACCCGTTTGTTCCTTATAGGTACAATACCTTCAGGTGGGTCAACAAGATCCCAAACTTGATTCTTATACATGGAATCAATCTCGGATTTCATAGCTTCAATCCATTTTGAAGAGTCTATATCTGATATAGCTTCTTCATAGGTAAGTGGATCATCTCCATGATCTACTTCTTCATGAGTAGACAACTCTTGTTCTTCTTCATGAAGAAAACCATATCTCACTGGTGGGTGAGATACCCTGGTTGTTCTACGAGGAATAGCTGTAGATGTTTCATCAACAGGTATTGGTTGACTAGATGGATCTATATCCATCTGATCTGTTGGTTAGTCAGAATTCTCCAATTCTAACTCTATTTGCCTTCCTTTGCCTCCTTCTTGAACAAACTGTTATTCAAGAAATGTGGCATCTCTACTTATCACAACCTTTTGTGAAGTAGGCAAATAAAAATAATATCCAAAACTATCTTTTGGATATCCAACAAATTGACCTTTTTCTGATCTGGTCTCCAATTTATCAGTGTTCAGCTTTTTGATATAAGCTGGACAACCCCAAATCTTAACATGCTTAAGACTTGGTTTTCTTCCATGCCATATCTCATAAGGTGTGGAAGAAACTGATTTTGATGGAATCCTATTCAGAATATACAAAGCTGATTCTAATGCAAATCCCCAAAAGAAGATTGGCATATCAGTATAGCTCATCATACTACGTACCATATCTAATAGGGTACGATTTCTCGTTTCAGATACACCATTCGTGTGGCGTTCTGGAGGAGTCACCGAGAAACAATGCCATGCTCTCTCAAGTATTCATCAAATTCAGTACTCAAATATTCACCTCCACGATCTGATCGAAGAGCTTTAATATTCTTTCCTGTTTGATTTTCTACTTCAGATTTAAATTCTTTGAACTTTTCAAAAGATTCATGTTTGTATTTCATCAAATAGAAATACCCAAACCTTGATTTATCATCAGTAAAGGTAATAAAATAATGAAAACCCCTTCTAGCCATTTCTTTAAATGGACCACATACATCACTATGTATTAGCTCCAAAATATTTTCAGCTCTTAGCCCTTGTCCAACAAAGGGTGATCTAGTCATTTTACCCTGAAGGCAAGATTCACAAGTTGGAGTAGGCTCAGAGCCCAATGAGGATAGAATCCCCATTTTCTCCAGTTTTGCAATCCTATCTTCTGCATCATGATATAACCTTAAGTGCCAAAAATATTTTTGAACTTGAGTTGGTTTTCACCATGGCATTGCATTCATTTAGATTGCTATACTCTGTCCAGTAGAAACATTTTCTTATTGGCAATGGAAACACTTTCCTGTTGGCAATGGAAACACTTTCCTTTGCCTCTATCAGCTTTAGTTTTCCTTTTCTGTTTAGCTATTTTCTTGGAAGGACCAGGAATCTGAGGTTTCTTTTTCCTATTGCCCTTCTTCTTGTTGGACTTTCCAGCAGAAGAAGATGCAACCAAAGCTACCTCTTTTCCTTTATTGCCTGGCATATTCTTTTGGGCAATAACCAGCATGTTGAGTAAACCAGCTAAGGTGCATTCCTGTTTAGTCATATGGAAATTTGTCACAAAATTGCCAAAAGACTCAGGAAGGGACTGAAGGATCAAATCCGTTTGTAGTTAGAAATCCATGTTGAAGTCAAGATGTTCCAACTGCTCAATCAGCCGAATTATCTTGTGGACATGATCCCCAACATTCTGTCCCTCAGACATCCTCACACGGAATAGCTGTCTAGATATCTCATACCTAGCATTCTTGCTGTGCTCACCATACAACTCTTGTAGGTGAAGGAGGATCTCACTCGCACTCTGCATGTTCTCATGTTGCTTCTGTAACTCATTACTCATGGAAGCAAGCATGTAATACTTAGCTCTCATATCATGCTCCTTCCACTTATCCAAAGTATCATGTTCCTCTTGTGTGGCCTCTGGAGGTAAGGGACCAGGAACATTTGAATCTAGAACATATCCTATATGTTCAAGGTTCAGGACAAGTTTCGAATTTCTTAGCCAATCAGACAAATTAGGTCCTGTCAACCTATTGTGATCAAGTATGCTTGCAAGGATATTGAATGGTGGTGGTTGTTTTGTGCTCATTTTTATCAGAAAATTAACTGCAGAAAATAATCAGATTAATTAGTAAATGTATCATGTAATTAACCAAAATGATTATGGTCTTTTAATCAAATTTGTCCTCCCACTAACTTAGCGAATCCTACACTTCCAAAGTAGGAAACGGAAATCCTAGTTGGATGGATTTCTAGTGGGTGATTGAATTCTTATAATTCTATTGATCATCCTCAGGTACATCCATTATTGGAATTACAATAAACTATAAGTGAGCAACTCCTTGCCCATCACATCTCATGTGAGGTTCAATCCTTTACCTAGCCCCTAATGCTCAAAATCTCAGGTACATCCATTATTGACTTATCTTGCATTAGTTAAGTTGATCCCATTGAGCCAGTAATTATGTAAATAATTTTAATGTCCTCAGGTACATCCAATATTGGCCACTAAACCATTTACATATTTACAACATCTCATGCTTAACAATTATTCTTAAAAAAATCTCTTAAATTAATTGCATCTCATGCAACTATTTAAAATTTCTTAAAATAATTGCCCCAATGGAGGGCCTATGTTATAATTACTTTAATTATAGCATTTCCAACTTAATCATTTGTTTGGAAGATTTTATGGTCATTCATAATTACTATTATGGTCTCACTTTGCACATTATCCATTTAGCATGAATATATCATATAATAGCATACATTCCCATACATCTCATGCATTCATGGATAAGCAGTAAATATGGTATGATCATGGACTTTCTAAGGGATTCAATTCTGAGCCACCAAGAATTGAATCAGGGCATTCCTAGGTGCATTTCATTCATTCATTTTACAAGAGTTGCTGAAGGAGTACATAATCAACACTTGATCTTGAATTCCTCCCACTGGTCCCACCAATGCTCTTGACCTCCTTGAACTTCTTGCAATCCAATATTACATAGTAATCCTTGGCATACCAAGGCGAATTTACAAGAAATTAAATAAATGAAATTACAACCCAAAAATTATTACAAACTTAATAATACATGCCCAAAATAAATTAAAATAAATTAATTAATTTACAATCCCAAAGAAACATAAAAAAAAATAAATCCAATCACATTGGTCTTTTATAGTCCATGATCATCCATCATGCATATCACTATTTAACAATTAAATAAAATATACATACTTAAATTAAATTGAATATCTCATATTCAACTTAAAAATCCAGATTTGAATATGATTCAAATAAATTTAAAATTCAGATTTGAATCTCATTCAAACAAATTTAAAAATTCAGATTTGAATCACATTCAAACAACTTTAAAAATTCATATTTGAATCACATTCAAACATTTTTTTAAAAAATCAGATTTGAATCACATTCAAACATTTTTTAAAAAATCAGATCTGAATATTATTCAATCAACTTTAAAAAATCATATTTAAATATGATTCAAACAACTTTAAAAATTCAGATTTGAATCACATTCAAACAACTTTTTAAATTCAAATTTGAATCACATTCAAACAATTTTTTAAAATTCTGATTTGAATCATAATTTAATTGTGTGATAAAAACTACTAATTAAACACTTTAATTAGTCAAAGAATAGGCCTTAGATCATACAACAATTGCAGAATTAAAAGCCAAACCTTAAACCACCCATGGAAGCCAAACCATGCGCACCATTGATGGTGTTTTTTTTCTTTGCATTTTTTTTTGAACAAGCAACCAACAATGATTTTCAAATACAACAATCAAATCAACAACAACAACAATCAATAATCAACAAAACAACAAACACACATAAAAAATATATAAAAACAAAAAAAAAGGAAAAAAATACAATTTGAAATAAAAAATTTAAAAAAAGAATTGCAAAAATTTTTTTTAATTTTTTTTATAAAATTTTTTTATTTTTTTTTAAATTTATTTTTATTTTATTTTTTTTTTTTTATTTTTTTTTTTTTTTTTTTTTTTAAAATTTTTTAATTAATTTTTAATTTTTTAATATTAGATTTTTAATTTATTAATATTAAATTTAGAATTTGATTTTAATACATTTGAGATCTTGAATGAAACCTCTTTGTCCAGACTTCAGTCCCTCTAGCTTGTCACCTAGCTTGTCCTTCAATAAGCTCTAAAGCTTTTTCTAAAAGCTTTGAAATAAAAAAAAACCTTTAAAACAATATTAAGAGAAAAAAAAATAAGAATTTATTCTAAAGAAGATTCAAAGAGATTTAATAATAGAAGAAATAAAGATAGAAGATTTGAATTAGAAGAGAGAAAGAAAGAAGAGAGAAAAAAAAAAGAAAAAGAAGAAGAAAAAAAATTTTGCTTATTGTTTTTTGTTTTTGTGTTTGTTTATTTTGTTTTTTTTACAACACATTAACCTTGCCAAACACATTAAACACCTTTGACACTTTTTACTTTTCTGCCAATTCTATTTTTTTAAGTGTCAAACCTGTATTTTTAATTATTTTTACATTATTATTTTTTTATTTAAAAAACTTTTTTATTTTTTTATTAAATCATTATTCATGTCATCATCATGTGTTATGTGTTATGTCATAATCCAAAAAAACCAAAATAAAAAAAAAAAAAATTTCTCTTTCTTAAATTAAATATTTCTTCTAATTAATTAATTATAAAATTAAATTAATTAAATTAAAATTAAAATTAATTAATTAATTAATAATTAAAATTAATTTAATTTAATTATAAATTAATTAAATTTATATTATAATTATAATAATCTTAATTTATATTAAGTCATCTATCCAATCTTTTTTCTAACTCCAATAATTAAAAACAATAATTTAAATTAATTAATATTTAATTTAAATAAATTAAAATAATTAATTTAATTAATTACTGTTGTAACTGTGTACTGTGTGTCACTGTGTGTGTGACTAATATCATATGAATCATCACTCTTAATATCATTCTTTTCTTCTCTTTTCATAAATTCTTTCTCTAAATCATTTTATGAATCTCATATCACAAATTTAACACATAACTCATTATTACACCATGCCATAGCATGCCAATAATGTTACCAATTAAAATTAAATATAATTTTATGTTACCATTTATAATCATAATCAAATATCTCTCTACCAAACTCTAATCTCTCTTAATTCTCAACTCCAAACTCATTCTCATTTTTTTATTTTATTTTCTTTTAATTCTTTTTTTTCTTTATTTCTTTTTCTTGATTTTCTAATTTTAAACTCTTTTACTTCAATCATCACTCTAAATCGAACAGAAAAAAAAAAAAAAGAAACAAATAAATTTTACATTTTTTCTCATTTTTATTATCTCTATTTATCCATCCAGATCACATCCTCATCATTATATATAACATATAATATATACCACCCACATATGCCCATATACATATATACAACAAAATATATCAAGTATAAAAAAACTATCTATATCTATACAAGATATATATCTAATCTCTATATATAATAGATATGATATATGATATGATTTATATGAAAAACATTTACCATACATGTGCTATAACTGTGTCAGTGTCATTTATATATTAACTTATTTATTTATTTATTTATTATATATATATATTATATTATATCCATCTTACCACATCCATCCATATTATATTAATTATATATCATATAAATATAAACATGAATACAATCTTTCATTATTTCCATGTCTTATTATATGTTATATCTTATTGATGAACTTTATTAAATTATTATATAAAAAATATAAATTATAATCTTAATATAACTTTAATAATAAATATAATAATAAATAATAAAACCTTATAATATATTATATATATATTATATAATAAATAAATTAAAAAAAAAAAAAAATAATAATTAATAAAAATATATATAAATATATAAATGATATACTACTACTAGGTATACTTACTTACTATAAATTAAAAAATTTACTAGGGTGAGTTGGTGATGGTTAATTAAATTAATTAACTTAATTAATCATCAATGGATATACATTTAGGATCAATCTTTTTAATTTCATTTTTTTCTATCTTTTTTTTCTTTTTACACAAAATTTTAAAATTTTTAAAAAAAAAAAATAGCTCTATTCTATTTTTTTTTTTTTTTTTTTGAATCATCTCAATTCAATCTTCTCTCAAGTTTATATTCATTTATTTATGAAATATTGTCAAATCAAAGTCCAGTCCCAGTGAATTTTTTCAGGAATTTTTGAACAATTTCCAATTTCTAATTTTAATTTTTATTTTGGTTTTTTTTTTCAAAAAAATCAAAATTTTAGTTATAGGTCTTATGATTTTTTTTTTTTTTTTTTGACATTTTTTTCTAGTTTTTTTTTAGAAAATGGCATTTTTTTTTGCTGGCATGATATATAAAAGTCCCAAGTCCATAATTTCGGGGTGGTGGTGGTAGTAGGTTTATTGGACTAACTTTGCTTAGCAAATTGATTGGGTTAGGGTCAAAATTAGGGTTCCTAATCTTCATGATAAATGTCCTACTATGTCTAAGCTTTTCATAGGTTCAAGAATCAGTTCATTTAGAGCCTTCTACAGTGAGTTATGCCTATTTGAATATTTACTATTCATATGGTCATTTCCACAGGTTCCAGAATATGTCATTCCGGATCCAAGCCAATTTTAAGGTAATTTATGATCAGTTTCTGGGCAAGGTCTCTCCATAAAATTTGTGGTTTTAGGTCTTAAGTTTCATCTCCAATTGGCCTAACACCAATTGGAGCTATCTAGCTCTACTTATAGCCATATAAGCACACTAGACTCAGAGGTCCAAAAATCCAGCACACAAGCAACACTTCCAATAGCTCAATTCAATCTAACAACCAGTTTCAAAATTCAATCAATTCTCATTAAATGGTCAATATTTGACCTCAAACACTTCAATTGAGCATCAAGGCACAAAACCCCCAATTTCTCCCAAAACCCTAACTTCCATAATCACAATTCATACTACCATATGCAAATCAACACATAAATCATGTATTTCATTTTATCTAAGCTAGAATTCAGGTTTTAATTCAATTAACCACAACAACTCTCACTTCCATAAGCTGACCGAAATTCAAGTCCTTCATATGTGCATTAATTTCATCAATTTTCATTCAATTCCCTTGTAATTCAACTTAATTTCAATACTATAAGTAGAAAGAAGTTTAGTATTGGCACTAACCTTACTTGAGAGATTCCCAAGCTTGTAAAACTTCAAGTTTTCTCCTTCTTTTTGCTCCTAAACTCTTAAGCAAGGTCTAAAATTAAGTTTTTGTTTTAGGGACTAGGGTTTTTATGGTGAAAATTGAAGGAAAATCACGCTTGAATTAAAGATGAAAATGGTGGAAGGAGCTAGGCAAGGGGTTCGGCCAAGAAGAACAAGGGAAGAAGAAGACCACTTTTGATCTTTTAATTATTTTGTCCGTATATATAATGGTTTGTCTAATTATAATTGGTCATAATTTTTTAATTAGATCATCATGACATCATGCTTATGTCATAATTAAACTTAACTTTTTCCTTTCTTTCTTTTCCTCTTCCAATTACACTCCTCTAATTGTATTTTCATCAAAATTCCATCATATTTTATTACATAAATTTCACTTAATTTAATTGACATTTTGGTAAAAAAATCAACTCTTCATGTGAAATGACCAAAATGCCCTTCCTCGGGTCATAATTTGTCTTTACCAATTAGCATTAATTTTCTTGCATTTTCTTAACATTTTCATTATCATTACTTCCTCAATTAAGTCCTAAATATATGTCTCATAGGGTTTCCCATGAGTTTGGGATGGCAACTAATCTTTCAGTTACTTCCCGGTAAGGTTACCCATTGTCAGGACCTCCTGCTCATTTAACCGAGTTGCACTTCACTTCTTTTATTTTTATTTAATTTTACTTGATCTTTATTCGATCAATTTATAACTCCTCACTCTACTTTAAGTGTAATTTTAGACATCCTGACTGTCCGAACAGACGTTAGTCATCGGAATAGTAGAATGTATAGAACTACCTAAAGTGAGGGCATTAGAGGGAGCCTCAGATCCAACATATTCAAAAAGATGGAATTACAAAAATAAGGAAATAAATCAAATCAAAACTCCACGAATTAGCATCATGCTTAAAAGATAGTTGGAGTTCCTTATGTTGTTCTTCACTAATCAAAGGAAAAAATGTGTTTGGAACTCTTTACTCTTTCTTTTGATTTTTTGTTTTTATACTATTATGCATATCAGTGTTTTTCTTTATCTAATGTAATATGATGATGACTCTACAAAGGAGTTTGAACAAAGGATTAAGCTATTATTTAAGCTTATGCCTTTCTAACTTTGTAGATGTTGCTATTAATAAATGTTCTTAAAGCTATCATTTGATTAAGTAGTATCACCTCTTGCACCATTTTATGTTAATGCTATACAATAACTCAAGCTTAGTACTAATAGTGAGATACACAATAAATCGCTCAACAACCTCAATGTCAATCTTAGAACACAAATAATTACAACAACTCAATCTTATATTATGATACAGTTTAAAGGTTGCTTCAGGAGGCTTAGGCTTTTGTTGTCCCTTAAGCAAACCAAGAGGGGAGGGGTGAAGTAGGTTCTAATTAAATATTTAAATGCTAAAAAGAAATGGTGAACAAAAAGATTTTATAGAGGTTCAGCTATCCAAAGCCTATGTCCTCTTCTCAAAGCCCTCCTTAAGAGTCAACTCCCCTAACTATCTTCTTTGGGTGAAGGTCAAACCCTTTACAATCCTTAAAAGCAATCTTGCTCTCTTACAAGCCTTTTTTCACACAAGACCAATTTAATGCTATACAACAACTCAAGCTTAGTCTTAATAGTGAGATACATAATAAATCACTCAACAATCTCAATTTCAATCTTAGAACAAAAATAATTACAACTAAAAAATAAGCTCTCAAACAGTTAATTGCTATGACTCAAGTTTTAGAGAGAGAGAGAGAGATGAAATAGCTTTAAACTGAATAAAAACTTAATCGAATGGTTGTTGTAAGTTTTTCTCAGTCATAACTACTCTCCATTTATAGTTTGAGCAAGAAAATGACTTAGTGTGCATTTAATGCAAAAATAGCTATTCAATTACATAAAACCCATTATTTCGACTTTTAGAAACCTAGGTTTGGCAACCGAAGTCTTCTACTTTCGCTTCCGAAGTTCATTCTACCAAAATATCACTTTTGAAAAGTTGACTTTGGTTGTCAAAGTCCTTTACTTTGACTATCAAGCTCTTTTTTGTCCTCTTTTTTCAAAGACTTGAGAAAAGCACAACATTTGACCTTGAAATTGAATTTTTGATCCATTTGTAGCATTGAAAAGCTAATTTAATGTATGTTTCAATTAAAACACTTTCCAATACTAACATTGCATCATTGAACAATGAAAATTTAATTTAACTCCCCCTTGTCAAAAATTAGGTAAAAAGCTAAGTCAAATAAGAATTTCTAAGTAGCCCCTATACTTAAGCCAATACAATTAATCATCATAGATTCACAAGATATAAGATTAAATAAAAATTGAACTTTATGATCTTATAGAGCTTTGCATCCTTTTCTTGCTTTTATCCATCCTTGAATTGAAGCAATCTTATAATTTCAAATTTGGGACTTACAAACTTAACACAAACACTTCCAATATAATTAGTAGCACACTAATTGTTTATTATCATCAAAATACGGATTAAGACACCTAAGTCCAACAATCTCCCCTTTTTTATGATAATAAACAATTAGTAGATGAGAAAAATTAAACACAAATAAAGTGTGTGAGTTTATAAAATTCTCCTCCTTAGTGTACTCCCCTTATCAAACTTAATTAATTCCACAATCTAAGAGTTAAAGGAAGCACATGAAGGAAGTTGTTAACTCAATGAATGCAATGACATGAGTCATGAGTCTTAAATGAGTGATAGTGCCAAAACATAATATAATCCAAAATATGATCCAATATACTTAATAATACACTCATAAAATAGTCTAAAATATGATGATCCAAAAAATGATATCAGCATCCATTAGCTAAATTATCTCTCCCTTTTAATATCATTAAAATACGAAAATACCAAAAGGGAAGATAACATTGTACTAGCATATAGACAAAGACAAACATTGGAATAGAAATAGAAAAAAAAAATAATAAGCATGTTATGGATCTAAAGGAGGTGGAGCAAATGGAGGGAACACAGTGGACATATGTGGTAGAAGAGAGAACATCTAGACCATCTGCTCCTCCATACGTTGTTGTCTTTTCTTCATATGCAACTGTGTATCCATCATCTCAAGCTATCTGTCCTCCATCTGAATCTAGCGATCCTCTATTTGGACAGATCGGAGCTCTAAGCGAGCCAATACATCATATAGGTCATGAGAGAACCGAGATGACTCACCCTGATAAGCTACTCCACTAGTTCTGGCTATTGTGGTAGTTGGAGTGTAATGGGTTTGTCTCTCTTAGAGTGCTAATAATTATCAACATAAATCCTAAGCCCCATGTGTGGCAGTGTCCATGGTGTAGAAACCATAACAATGAATGTAGTTCCTTTATTAAATATCAAATATTAAAAGTGATTAAATTAAATGAATTTTCTATGAGAAATAAGATAGACATAGTGATTCTCCAATGAAATATTATGCATACTAAGATATTTTCTTGCTTCGTGCTTAGTTTCGTATTTGGTTTATTATTTTAAAAATTGGATTTATGTTATACCTTTTTTACTTAACTCATTTCATATCATGATTTAAAGGTTAAAAATTAGTAGGGTTTGCTAGTTTACTAATCCTTTTCGTTGAAATCTTGAAAAAGTTTTTATAGAACTCTATTCCTTAGATGATCCATCAACTGCTCAATCTAGGGATGGTCATAGGTGCCTTAATACTAAGGTCTACTTTAAGGGACTCTGAAAGCATGAAGGAGTCTAGTAATTAAATAACCATAAGGGAGACAAGTGGTCATATGCCTAATAGTTGAGGTCATGGTGTGGATTATGAGGACTAGAAGGTTTAGAGAACATTGCTCTAGGAGACAAGTCATGAGGAACATGTCAAAATAGGATAGTCAAACCTATGACTAGCTCTAGGAATGATTTCATTGGTACAATGTGATTAAATACTTTAGGGATAGCTTTAAGGTGAGCAGGATCCCTTGTGTGGCTACCCTGAGACATTATTTTGGCATGATTAACAGGGGAAAAAGGTTTAGTGACCCATTATTGAGTGATGGTGACAATCTCACTAGAGTTTAAGAGCCCTAAATGCTCAACTAGAACATTAAGAAAGATGTGAATCCTACAATAGTTTACATAACTAAAAGAGTGGGAGGGTTTGAGTGACAAAAAATATGAAGGTTCGCATTAAAGTCTTTAACTAGGTTCTCATGGGTAGGTCCAGATACGGTAATAAGGCACAACCTTAGGCTGTAAAGGGTTGAAGAGACTTGTGCTGTGTGAAGTGAGGCACAAACTCTAGATAAATAGGGTGACTTGAATGCACAAACCTTATAGAGAATTGGGCATATTGCTGAAAGTTCCTAGTTATGATAGGATACTCAAAGGCTAGAGGGGGTTGGTTAGTTTTGTGAACTTTATTAGATTCTCCCCTATGATATTTGGAATCAACTCTCTTTTGACCCATTAGTTAAGGGTGTTTAAGATAAAAGAATGGTCTAAAAATAGAAATAAAGAGAAAGATGGTGTGGCACTACATAGCAAGAGCATAAAAGCACCGCATCCAAGTGAAAAAGCAGCATAAGATATACTTAAGTCAAGAGTAACATAAGAGCATCTCAATGATAGGCAATATAATGCATAGTAGCATTACAAAGGATAAACATAGATGCCTATGCTTGATCATAACAGGTTAAAAAAAAATGCTTCACTCAGTATTTAAAATTTAAAAAGATCACACATAAGTCAAAGAAACATAGAAAATATATATGAGGCAATATGAGGTTCGTAAGGAAAGCAAAATGAATATTTGTGTCTATTTGGTATTGAAGTTTTTTCAAAAGTCTATGGTAGGCAAGAAAATACCCTAATATTTGAAATGCATAAACTCATAACAAGAAATAAGTTATAGTTATAGGAAGGTATTTATCTATCAACAACAACAGGTAACATATCAAAGTTTTCATAGGATCATGAAAGATAAGCCAAAAGATAACTACAATGTTGATATTACCAATATAGAGAAAGAAATGTTAAGAAATTTCAAATATTTGTATTCTTTTTTAAAAAAAAAATGAAGTGTAATTCGAATGAGAGAATGAAATTTTAGCATGTAAATAAGTCAATAATAGCAAGTTTCATAAAAAAAATGTAAGCATAGAGAACTCAAGTTAAGCACTCCAAAAATGAGTTAAAAGAGCAAAAGCCATAGGTATTATAGGTAAGCATAACCAGTAATAGAATATAAGTCAAGTTAGGCACTCCAAAAATGAGTTAAAAAAACATAAGCCATAGGTATTATAGGTAAGCATAACAAGTAACAGAAATAGAAACACAGTTATATTGGTTTTCAAAACAAAAACATATTACAAAGAAATAAAAAAAAATTCTCAAATTAGTCAATTTTCAACTTATATCTTAATCAAGAATAGATAGTGACACTTAAAAATAAAAGTTTTATATGATAAAATAGATTCAAAGAGGTCAATTTTCAATCAGTTAGATAGTTTACCAAGATAGCAGCAAAATTTTGAGATTACGAAATTGGTTGAGCAATTACTAAAGTTGTAACTATTTTAGTGTATGAGACTTTGCAGTTCTCATTACCCAAAAAAAAAATTAAAGAGAATGGATAAAGTTTAGGAAAATTAGGAAAAATACTTCAACAATTTCCATAAAAAAAATAATTCAATAAAAAAAAAATAAACAATCCATTTATACACACATAAATTCAAAGCAATTTAAGTTGCGTACATAATATGAGTACTCATAGGAGAAAGAATGCATAATATGAGTTTTAAAACATATAAAAGCCAATTTTAGCATAGGTACACAAATTTTGCATAACAGCAACATTCATCTATGAGACCTTCATGAGTATAGGTAACAAAACCCAAAAGCTTATATATTCGTTATGAAGGAAACATTAATATTAAGCAATAGGAAAAAAAAAAGATCAAACAACCATTTTACAAATATAACTGAAATTTATGAGCAAACAACATCGCAGCACTAATTGAACAAAAATTGAATAAAAGATGACTTATCCAAAAGAAGAAAAAAAACAAAGTAAGAGAGAGGATAACAGTAACCTGCAACTTTCAAATAAAAATCTACCAATTGACACATGAAAAGCAAAAAAATAAGTAAAAGTCTGAAGAAATGCAAAACAGAGAGGTTTTTAAGGACCAACTTTGGCTGCTAAAAGGACCCTCTTTAGCTGCTGAAGTAAGCTCTGCTTGAAAATGTAAAAAGTATTAAAATTTTAGCTTTCAAAATTGAACCAGACATTTCAGCTACTGTAAAGCTTTCTATCTAGTTTTTGAAAAAAGATTTACAAAGTTATAAAATTTATATGAAACCCCTTCCTTTTTGAATTAGAGATTCTTAAAAAAAAAAAAATTAAAAGAAAAAACATTAAAATAAATAAAAATTTTCTTCCTTATTTGTTCAAAAAAAAAAATAAAACCTTAAAAATTTGAAAAGAAAAAGAAAACTTAATTCCAAGAAAATTTTAGAAAAGTTTGCTCAAATAAAACCAATATTAAGCATAAAACACATTCAACAAAAAGAAACATAGTAAGCTTAGCACATCAACATTAAACATTTTGAAAAACAAACAAAGATTGAACCATATATAGAAATCAAAACATTACAAAATCAAGCATACCTAACCCTCTTTAATAAAATTAAACCTATCTTTACTCAATGGTTTTGTAAAGATATTAGCAAGTTGGTTATTTGGGTCCACAAACTCAAGACTAACATCACTATTTAGCACATGATCACATATAAAATAATGGTTAATGTGAATATGCTTGATCCTAGAATGTTGAATGGGGTTTTGGTCAAATTGGTTGCACTTATATTATCACATTTTATAAGAATGTGATCAAAAGACACCTTGAAGTCTCTTAATTATAGCTTGATCCAAAGAACTTAGCTACAATGAAGACTCACTGCCACATATTCAACTTCAACAGTTGAAAGTGCAACCAATATTTGTTTCTTGCTATGCCAAGAAACTAAAGAGTGTCCAAGGAGTTATAAGTACAGAGGTACTCTTTTTATGAAGGATACTTCTAGCAAAATTAACATCCGAATAAGAACTCAAATTGAATGATGCATTTCTAGGATACTATAGACCTAAATGTAATGTACCACATAAATACTCAAGAATGAACTTTAGAACATGCAAATGAGACTCTGTGGGACATGATTGAAAATGTGCACATAAGCATATGAAAAAAATGATGTTCGGTCTACTAGTTGTGAGATATAATAGACTATTAATCATACCTCTATAAAGCTTTTCGTTAACTGACTTTCTTTTTTCATCTTTGTCAAGCTTAGTGTTTGTGCTCATTGTAGTTCTACTTGGCTTGCTATTCTCCATCCCAAACCTCTTGATTTGCTCTTTGGCATACTTGGCTTGGTTGATAAAGATGTCATCCTTAGCTTGCTTGATTTGAAGCCTAAGGAAGTTTGAGTTATCCCATTATGCTCATCTCAAGCATACTTTTCATGGTGTTAGAAAACTCTTCTGACATACACTCATTAGTAGCACCAAATATAATATCATCAATATATATTTGTACTACAAGGATGTCATAATCTATTTTTCATACACTTATTCACTTTTAATCTATTTTTCATAATTTTAATTTTCTACATTTTAATGGACATGTAGGTCAAAAATCACTTCTAGGGGTGAATTGACCAAAATGCCCTTCGCTAATTCAATCCATTTTTCCAATAGTGTTTAGTAACTCTTTGAATGCTGATTCAATTATTTGAACTTATTTTCTTTTCTTTTCTGTGATTTTCATAATACCATTAGCTTTGCAATTATCCTTAGGCCTGAGCTGTTACAGGGTCCCACATGAAATTAGGGTAGCAACTGAGCTCACAGTCACTTCTTATTTCGATCACCCATTGTTGGGACTTCGGCTCATTTAACTGATTATGCTTTGTTTTTCTTATTTCTATTTCACCTTCATATATTTTTATTAATTTTTATTTATGGCTTTTCTAGATGGCTTAAATATGGTTCTAAACAACCTAACTGTCTAGACAGACACTAGTCACCGAAACAGTAGAATGTATGGAACTGTCCAATGTGAGGGTGTTACAATTCTCCCCTCCATAAAAGAATTTCGTCCTCAAAATTTGCCTAATGTCAGTCTCTAAATAATCATGGGTGTTATCTTCTTATGTTCTCATATTTCTATGCGGCTTCCTAGCTTAGATGCTGGTTCCATAGCACTTCAACCAAAGGTATACATTTATTTCAATTCTAGAGGTAAGAAAATTTGTGTGCTAATGGACCCACTCTTTCTAGGACCCCGTATGGTCCTATGAAGTGAGGACTTAGTTTTCCCCCTTTCTTCATAATCTGATAATCTTCTTTAAGGGGGGAAAAACCTTCAAAACACTTTATTATACATGATATCTTCAACATCTCTTTTCTTTAAGTCTATGTAAGACTTCTAACAATCTAATGCAACTTTTAATTTGTTTGTATAATTCTAATATTCTCTTACTGTTGTTCTATCTAATATTTCGATTCATATTTCCTTATTAAGTGACCATTGTGGTCATAGTAAAATTACTTATCTAATCATTGGTCATAGATCCATAACTGCTATCTTACTATCTTTATTAAGGACCTAAGTTAATGTGCCATTTTGCACCATCTTGTTCACTTTTATTTAAATTACTACTTACTAATTCACTCCCTTATCTCCCTGCACAATTCAACTTTGGTTATATTATTCTCTAATCTTATTCTTTTTCTTCTATTTACCAATATTCTATAACTTAGTTTTCACTGATTTGCAATCATTGCCTTCTCTCTTTTACTGAACTATAAACTACTCTCTAATACCATAAGAAGGGAGTCCACAGAACTTTCCTTTTTGCATGCTATTCAAAAGTTTTGCACTAATCATAATCTAATCGTTATGATCCGCACAATAAAATTGTGCTCTTTCTAAAAAAAAAAGACCTGACCAACTATTTCCTATCACATTATTGTCCCTATTAGAACATCATTTCGCAATCATTTTATAAGTTATGATTATCATACATAGCATCTTGTCTCCTTTAGGGGAACAAAATCATATTTTGTATCTTGCTGCTACGCAATTAAGATATTGTTTTCCTCTAAACTTTAGGCAAAAGGTCCATTACAGTGCTAAAACAACTATAAAACCCCATATCAAAGACTAGATGACCTCGCCCTATAGGTGTTATCTTTAATTTATGACTATACTGAAATCTCTAGTCTTATAGCAATTTCTGATATACTGTAACTCATGCTAGGGTAACTGAGTCGTTGACTCTTGCTACCTTGCAAACATGATCTTTTGATATTCTAATTCTAGGGTTTTAAATCCCTAAGTAGGATTTTCAAACTCAGTTCTAGTAATAAAACTTTGTTCTGGCATATCTGTACCAGAGTGAAAGCCATTTGTAACTATTCTTATCTTGGTGCACTATCGGGTAGTACATAGCTCTGCACAATAAATCCCAAGTCGGTACTGTAATCTGCAGCTTACAGTACAAACATCAAGAATATTGCATAGTTACTATGATACATCCCAATAGATCATACTTCCTTATATTTTATCCTTCTCGAGTCCACTGATATCTTAAACTTATTTTGATTATGGTATCCACTGACATCTATCAGCAATAATACCTTTGCCTGCATCTAGGACAACTATATTACTATAACTCACTTTTAGGTCCTCTTGCCTTGCACTAAACAGGCATACTAATTAGCTCTATAATTTTATTATATTCAAGGAGATGTCTCTCACTAGCAAACTTTTCCAAAACTGATTACAATCACACTTATTGTCGTAGCTCTTATCCTAAAGGATTCATCACTAACAAATCAAAATTTATTTCCATGCAAGGAGATAGCAGTAATATATATAATTTTAGCACTAGCATGCGGATGAGTAGAGCCGGAATCAAATAATAAATAATCATTCCTTTCAAAAATTTAAGAACATACCGGCAACTACATTTGAAGTCTTTGCTTCTTCTCCTTGGTGCATGGTGTACTCCCTGACTGGTGCACCCCTCTGCTCGAGTTGATTCAGTGTGCCTTGGCTGCCAGAAGTGTTGCCTCTACCTTTACCTCTCCCTCCACTAACTATCTGTGAACCTCTAGAAGCAGAACCTTGGACTGATCCTTCTGGTGTAGTATGTGGCATAGGTCGACGTACTCTAGTACAATCTCTGGCGAAATGCCCAATTTCACCATAATTATAATAGGCTCTAGTGACCTTATAGCAAATACCCCCATGTAGATTGCCACATACATCACAGGTGCAGATAGGAAAAGAACTCCTGATTTTCTGCAAATTAAATCTTGGTAGCCTCTGCCCAGAAAATCCGCCTCTGTCATACCTATAAGCATGAGGTCCCTCAAAATCTTTTCTCTTTCCCAAGCTTCTACCTGAACTTTGGCCAGCAGGCTTCACACCCTTCCCCTATTCATGCTGCCTTTGTGGGGGCTGGGTTTGTACTTGGTCTTGGGCCTACAGATTATCAGCCATTTGTTAAAAGAACGTGGCCATCTGTTGGGCCATTTGTGCAGTAATTCGTATAGGTGGGGTTAGTGCCGTTGGACCTCCAACACTATGAGGAGCTGGGGCCTCTTCTTGTAGGTCAGCTACAACAGACTGCTCTACCATTTTATCCCCCTCTTCCATATCTATTTACAGAATTTTTTATCCCCTTAACAACCAACACAAAGAGATTTCTCCCCGTTAGTTCATATTTATGATGTAAATGTATTATATGTATCAAATATTTTAGCAATTGTACTTATTGAAAAATATTTCAAATTCACAATTCTAAATTTACATTAAAAACTAGCTCTGATACCACTAAAATATGTCACTGAAGGAGCGGAAGCATATTGATTAGTTCATTGGAGCATTGAATTTTAAAAAATTTCTTCTAGGGTTTCATGCATCATACCACATATCTTATGTGCCTAATTAATTTCAATGCTCAATTGCATATTAAAATACTTTTAATATGTATTAGGATCTATATTTGCCATTCAAGATTGTGAATTAACAAATTAATTCATATAAACCCTAGTTTAAAAGAGAAGTATGGGCATTAACCTCTTTGATGCACTATGGATGCAATTGGCACCTTTAGGAAGCACCTAGTACCCCAAGTGTTGTCCCTCTAGCTTGTCCACACCAGGATCACCAATGGGCAGCCCCCAAATCAGCTTCTCAAGCCTTGCCAACCAATTATAATTTGGGTTTTTGCCTTTAGAGACATTGTATGAGCGTATAGAACACTAAAAACAATTTCTAGCAATTTTAATTCAAAGGGAATGGAGTGATTCTCTTTGAATTGATGAGAAAAGATGAGGAGGAAAGGGAGAGAGAGGTGTGCTGCCACCTTTAGACAAGAGAGTGTTATTACTTTATTCTTCTTTCTTTTCCCTTTTATAATTAGGTCTTTAAGTCTCTTAAACCGTTTGCCACATGTCACCACCACATTGCATCTTATTTTTAATTGACTTAATCACATTAAGCCAAGTGTCAAAGCTACACTTAATCTTGACTTTGATCACCTTTCATGATAGGAAGATAAATGGCAAACTTATATGATGACATGTGTTACCATCTCATGGAGCCATATGTCACCATGTGAAATGACTAAATTACCCTTATGTTGTAATTTTCAGTTACCAACCCAAAATCATTATTTCTCCTCTTCTAAACAATTTATATCAAATATAAATTAATTAATCTCTATTAATTAATTTCTCACAATTAAATTCATGTTTAAACACTTTAAATATAAATTTAACTTATACTATATATCCAATAACCTAGATTTGATTTCAAGCCATGCTATGGACTTTGCAATCTCATTGCAAACCAAGCCTATTTAATTAATTAATTAAACTCTTTAATTAATCAATTAAATCACATTTAACTTGGTGATTAACTTGTGTATGTCTGTGACTCACTAGGCTTATCACTAATTGGCAATGGGATATGATATTAACTCTTAATATCATCATAACTCTTTCTTACCATGAATGATTTCTCTAAATCATTTTATGTACCTCATAGACCATGGTTAACACTTAGCATAGCATGCCATGGCCACCCAATTAGTAATAAGGAATACCTTAAATGAACCTATAATCATATGTTACCATGCACTAGAATCTCTCTGTTACAAAATCCCAATTCGAGCTGGAGTCATGGTTAATGTCAAACCCCATTTGCTATGAACATTATGTTCTCTTTTAATTCCAATTCTTGATTAATTAGATTTTCTTGTCAGAAACTTTTTTCTGACTAAATCTATCTGTCCTAGCCAGGAACTTGAAACATCAAGAACAGTTAAATGAACATAGGATTTTATCTCTATTTACTTAGGGTAACAGATTCCATCTTGATCAATACCTATCTCCATATATAACTAGTACGAGCCAACACATGCCCATATGCCTATACACTGTACAAGTATGAAAGCAATATCAAACTCAAACCACCTATATACAAGATAATTGTGTTATCTCAGGTCTAAAGATTATATGCACAGATATTATATATGACAATGCATTGACAAGAGTAAACTCTATGTGCTTGTCATATGCGTCACTGGTTCAGCCTACTTATCATGTATAAGTGCCTATCATGTTTATTATATGGCATGAGACTCACCATTCCATCTTATTTATATCTCATATAAATACCTTGGGAACAAACATGAATACAATCTTTCTGGATAAGTCATGTCCTGTGTGAAGTATCCTCGATTGTGAATCAATTTATGATACTTTGTGCTAGAAATACTGTCACTCATATTCTTAACAACTTAAGAATAGAATTTCTAACAAAATATCAATGGACCTTTTATATTACACATAAATATATTATGTAAACGGAAAAGTGAAATTGCCTTTTATTAATAAAATATGTACAAGATACATACTAAATGATATGCTCTAGGGCATACTACTAATAATCTCTCATTAGCACTAGAGCCATTCATTACAATATCTTAGACCCATCTTCTCAATATGTCGGTCTAACTGAGCTTGTGACATAGGCTTCGTGAATGGATTAGCTGGATTTTCAGCTGATGCTATTTTTTGCATGGCTACATCACCTCGCCCAACTATCTCTCTGATAATGTGGTAGCGCCTTTCTATATGTTTGGATTTTTTGTGAGACCGGGGTCCCTTAGCCTATTTGATCGCTCCATTGTTGTCATAGTAGAGAGGAACTGCTGACTCAATGGAAGGAATTACTACAGGTTCTAACACGAACTTCTTTATCTAAACAGCCTCTTCTGCAGCATCTGATGCAGCAATAAACTCAGCCTCTGTAGTGGAATTAGCAATTGTACTCTGTTTGGAACTCTTCCAATTGACTGCACCTGCATTACAAATGAACACAAACCCAAAGGTAAAATTTCTATCATTGATATTTGATTGGAAATCAGAATCAGTATAATTGCAAGTCACCACCCCCATAAATCAAGAATAAATCCTTAGTTCTTCTCAAGTACTTAAGGATATTCTTGACAGCTATCCAGTATTCCAAACCTGGATTGGATTGAAACCTGCTAGTCAAACTAACAGCATATGCGATATCTGGCTTACTACACATCATTGCATGTATCAAACTTCCAATAGCCGAAGAATATGGAATCCTGGCCATTTTATCTCTTTCTTCAAGTGTCTTTGGAGACATCTCTTTAGAAAGGTAGATACCATGTCTCACTGGTAATAATCCTCTCTTGGAATCAAGCATGTTAAGCCTCTTTAACACCTTTTGTCACACCTTACCCCTCTGTAAGGCATAACATGATCCCGTAGAATACCTAATGAACTACTGAACTTCACCTATCGATAACTCATTAAGTACCCTACAAGGGATTTTAAAACAATTTTCTTACTTTTTGGAAGTGGTGAGCATTTTCTAATAGGTATTAAAATCATTTATTCGAAGTTTTAAGACTAGTAAAAATTTTTGTCCCATTTTATTTTTCCGCAAATTTTATAAAAATTTCGACAGAGTGCCATCTGTATTTTAAGAAAACAGTTCTTCAAATACCTATAAAAAGTACTTCTAAAGATTTATATCAACAACTTCATCAATTTCACAACCATCCCAACCAATTTCAACATCATTTCTTAATTTCCAAAATTCAACAATCATCAAAATACTATTAATCAATTTCATTCAAATTAAAACAAAATAATTCTATTCATATTTCATTAAAGATAAAGCAATTTATATACATCATTACAAAAATTTACATTACGAAAAATCCAAACTAAAATTTATTACAAGTTTTATACAACTGCTCATGACCATTTCCTACATTTACATACATTACATACATCAAAATAATTTTTTTACAATCAGGGTATAAAATATACCCGTTAGAACTTCAAGGTAGATCGCTCCACAATCCTCAGTAGCTCACTCTGCTGCTCCTCTAGTCTCTATATCTATGACAGCAATAATAGTCATCGCTGAGTACTAGGACTCAATGGTACGCAACATACTAAATAATCTTTATGCAGAATTAAAACATAATTATTCAAAAATTTAACTGAACATGAAACATAAAATTCAAAACATAATTTTAACCAAAACAATTTTATTTCAAAAGTCTCAAAACAAATTTCATAAAAACACACAGTTATATCATACCATTCGAAAAAAATATCATCTCAGTAGCCAGAGGCTAAGGAGAAGTCACATCACAAGGCTAGCTAGCTCAAATATATGGGAAACCATTCTTTTTCTTCTTCTACTGACACACACCTCAACACTTCAGCCAGAGAAGAAATCAAAATTCGAAATTGATTTCCCCCACTAGTCATGCTAGTGATGTATTCAAATATATGGTCATGACACTGTGGTTTCAAAACCATCTTAACAATTTACTAAACATTTATTGTCATTTCAAACATAGACAATTAATCTTTCAACAATTTAAATCAAAAGCATAATAAACTTTTCAAGACAATGGTGTCACAATGTAATATTTCAATTCATTCAAAACAATGTGCAGAAGAAAATTTACAGAAGTTCTATATTGTGCACAAACCTTATACGAGTCACTTTTTGGCCTTGACTCGATCCCTCAGGTTCTTTCCCAGTATTCTTTTTTACTGAAACACACAATTTCACAGTGTTTCAGTGTCATAACTTATCATAAATCCAAAAACAATTTCAAATTTACTTTTACCTAGCTTTAATACGCTAAACTTGGCGTTCTTTAAAATTTGTGTTTCAGGGTTACTATTCACTATACTATTCAAGTCAATTTGTTTACTTTCAAAGGCTTAATAGGTATGGGAATTCTAATTTCACCCACATACCACATTTTAGTTACAAAATTTGTTGGTTTTAGTTGTTTACACAAATTTTAAGTCTTTTAGGCAAATTTGCAAATTTTTAGTTTTGGTGTCTTATGTTGCACTGTTCCATTAGTCATTTTGCTGTTAGAATTTGACTAAGTTTTCTTCATAGAAATTGTTCATTATTGTCTTAACTTTATTCTCCTTTTTGAATCACTCCATTTGGAGTTTTGTAGCTCAATTTATAGCCATTTAAATCATGGCTACCGGATTGGACTTACCCAGATTTCTAGGCAAATTTTAGATCACCAAATTTGGTGGCTAATTGACTTGGTTAAGGGCATAATTTGGATTTGTATTCTTCATGAAAGTTTTAGGTCTATATCTTAGCTTTCTACTGGTAAAATTTCAGGTCATTTAGACCTGCCTAGCCCAAGTTATGGCCAAATGAATAAACACTATTCATTTGGTCATTTTTGTACAGGGCAGAATACTTAAGTCCGGATTTGGTCAATTTGTTCAGTAGGTTTTAGTCACTTTTTGGGCATGATTCCTAAATGAAAAATGTGTCATTTTGTGTCTAGTTTCATTCCCAATTGGTCTCACACCAATTGGGCTTGTAAATTTTCAGTTTTGATCCCTAAAAAGGACCTTGGTCATGCTGCCTGCATACTGCCTACATCCAATTCGAATCTCCACTCACTTCCAACACTTCCAACATACATCAATTGGTCACAAATGACCATTTTTCTTCTCAAACAAGGTCAAACACACCATTTGACCACTTCTCCAAATTTTTGTCTTCCAAACCCTAGGTGCCAAAACCCTAACTACACTAATTGTTACATTTAACTAAATCAAAGCATATCAACATCACTTCCACACTCATACAAGTTTATCTACACTATTAATTCAAGCAAATTCATACATTACCATGGAAAACCCTAGTTGACCGAATTTACTTCTAGTCCTCCAACAATTATTTTCATTTCATCTTAAATATATTTCTAAGTTAGTTAAGCTGCAAACACAATAATTAAATGAAAAGGTTGAAGTTTGAATTACTACCTTAAATGCAGAATTTTCTTCTTCCTTTCCTTCAAGTTTTCTTTTCTTTCTTTCCCTTGCACCTTCCTTTCTAGTTGCCTAAACAAGTTTTATCTATGGTAGACTATTTTTTTATGGTGGGATTTTGTTATTTTCAAGCTCACAAAAGAGCTATAATGGAGGTTTATGGGTGAGGGAAAGAGTGAGAGAGAGAGGGACGGCAATTTGAAGATGAAAACCTCTTTTTTTTTTTTTTTTCTTTTCTTTTTCTTTCATTAATTTATCCTTTATGGAAGACCAAAAATTATCCAAAATTATTATTTTTTAATTAGTGTTTATTGCATCATGCATGATGTCATACATGATGTCATCACCTTTCACTTTTTCTTTTTCCTTTTTTTTATTTATTTTTCTATTAGTTCTTTAATTTAATTCCCGATTCTGAAATTTTCTTTTCTCCGATTTTATTTGACAGTTAGGTCAGGAGTCAGCTCTAGGGGTCAATTGACCAAATTGTTCCTTGTTGATTCGACCCCATTTGCAAATAATTCAATATTTCTCCTGGATCCCTGACCTAATTATTTGACCGGCTTAACAATTCTTTTTTGTGATTTTTTCTTTTCCACTGTGTTCGCAATAGTCCTAAGGACTGCAGCGTCACATTTTACGGTTCGAAATTTTAGTTTAAATCGACTTCGCAATCCTTTCCGAGAAGGTCACCCATCGTTGTGACTCTCGGCTCATTTAACTTCTTATGTTTTGTTTTCTCTTATTTATGCTTAACTAATTGACAATTACTAATTATTTGTATTTAGGACTTATCTAGTTGTCTTAAGTATGGTTCTAATCTCCTTAATTGTTCAGACCGACACTAGTCACCGGAATAGTGAAATATAGCAGGCTATACAAATAGGGGTGTTACAATTCTCCCCCCCTTAAAATAAATTTCGTCTCGAAATTTTACCTTGTATCAGTCTCTAAATAGCTATGGGTGCTATCTACTCATGTCCTCTTCTCATTCCCAAGTAGCTTCTTGGCCTGAATGATGGTTCCACAGCACTTTCACTAACGGTATCTACTTGTTCCATAGCTGCTTCACCTCATAAGCCAGAATCTCTATGGGTTCTTCTTCATAAGTGAGGTCTGGATTCATTTCAATTTCTTCCACTGGTAGTACATGATATGGGTATGATCGATACCTCCTCAACATAGACACATGAAGACATTATGTATCTTCTCTAACTCTGGAGGTAGTGCCAAACAATATGCTAAAGGACCCACTCTTTCCATAACCTCATATGACCCTATAAAACGAGGACTCAGTTTCCCCTTTTTGCCGAATCTCATAATTTTCTTCCAAGGGGAAATCTTGAGGAATACTTTCTCACCCACTGTATACTCAATATCTCTTCTCTTCAAATCAATATAGGACTTCTGACGGTCTGATGTAGTCTTAAGTTGATCTCTGATCACCCTGATCTTCTCTTTGGTCTACTGAATAATTTCGGGCCCAATCATTTTTCTTTCACCTACTTCATCCCAACACAGGGGAGTTCTGCATTTTCTGCCATACAAAGCTTCATATGGAGGCATCCCAATGCTTGATTGGTAGCTGCTGTTGTAAGCAAACTCAATCAAAGGTAAATGTATGTCCCAACTGCCCTCAAATTCAATCACACAAGCCCATAGCATGTCCTCCAAGATCTGAATTACCCTCTCAAACTGGCCATCTGTCTGTGGGTGGAATGCAGTACTGAAGTTCAATCTAGTTCCTAGGGCTCTCTGAAGATTACCCCAGAATCTAGAAGTAAACCTAGGATCTCTGTCTAATACGATGGATACTGGCACTCCATGTAGTCTTACTATCTCATCAATATATAACTTGGCCAATCTTTCTAAACTGTAGTCTATCCGAACTGGTAGAAAATGAGCAGACTTGGTTAGTCTGTCAACAATGACCCAAACTGCATCATGACTCTTCTGTGTCCTCAGAAGTCCCATCACAAAATCCATCATTATTCTCTCCCATTTCCATTCTGGTACTAGCAGAATATGTAACAACCTAGCGGGTACTTGATGCTCTACCTTCACTTGCTGACAAGTTAGGCATTTGGAAACAAATTCTGCCACATCTCTTTTTATACCCATCCACCAGTAATGCTCCTTTAGCCCTCTATATATTTTTGTGCCACCAGGGTGCATGGTAAAAGGAAACTCATGTGCTTCCTTCAAAATGATCTGTCTCAATTCAACATCATTAGGAACACACATTCTTCCCTGGTGTAACAGTAGGCCATCATCTCTTATTGAGAATTCTAGTTTCTTGCCCTGTCTAACTTCTTCCAACAGCTTCTGATACTTTTCATCATTCAAAGCAGCCATTCTGATCTGATCAATCAACACTTGCTGTACATGCCACGCAACTGCTGTTTACCCCTCATCATTAATCTCTAAGCTGGCATGTAATGATTTCAACTCATGTACCATAGATAAAGGAGTAACCCGTAGACTTGCCATAGTCTTGCGACTTAAGGCGTCAGCCACAACATTAGCTTTACCTGGCTGATAGTCTATCAGAAAATCATAGTCTTTTATCAACTCTAGCCATGTCCTCTGTCTCAAATTCAACTCATTCTGAGTGCCTAAATACTTCAAACTCTTATGATCTGTGTAGATGTAACATTTCTCCCTATACAAATAGTGTTTCCAGATCTTAAGAGCAAACACAATAGCTGCAAGCTCCAACATGTGTTAGATAATTCCTCTCATACGGTTTCAGCTGACGTGATGCATAAGCAATAACATTTTGATCTTGCATCAACACACAGCCTAAGCCATTGTGAGAAGCATCACTGTAAACTTTGTATTCTTGACCCGGAGTAGGTAAAGTCAGGACTGGAGCCTCAGTCAAACACCTCTTCACTTCATCAAAACTCTACTAGCATTTGTCCGTCCACTGAAATTTCACATCTTTTTGAAGCAATTTGGTCAATGGAGATGCCAACATGGAGAATCCCTTCACAAATCGACGGTAGTATCCAGCTAAGCCTAGAAAACTACGAATCTCCATAATAGTTCTGGGTGGCCTCCAATTAAGGATAGCTTTTATCTTGCTAGGATCTACCTTAATACCTTTTACTGATACTATGTGCCCCAAAAAGGATATCTCCTTCAGCCAAAATTCACATTTTGATAGTTTTGCGTATAGTTGTTTCTTCCTCAAAGTCTGTAGTACAATCCGCAAATGTTTATCATGCTCTTCTGCACTCCTCGAATAGACCAATATATCATCTATGAATACGACAATAAACTGATCAAGGTATGGTTTGAAGATAGTGTTCATCAAATCCATAAAAGCAGTCGGAGCATTAGTTAACCCGAATGGCATGACCAAGAACTCATAATGCCCATAGCGGGTTCTAAAGGCAGTTTTAGGAATACTTTGCTCTTGTACTTTTAGCTGATAATAACCTGATCTCAGGTCAATTTTGGAGAACACAGCTGCACCCCTCAACTGATCAAACAAGTCATCAATGCGGAGCAAAGGATATCTATTCTTTATTGTCACCTTATTCAGCTATCAATAATCAATATATAAGCGGAGAGTGCCATCCTTCTTCTTAACAAACAACACTAGCACTCCCCAAGGTGACACACTAGGGCGGATAAAGCCCTTGTCAAGTAACTTTTGCAATTGTACTTTCAACTCCTTCAATTCTGCAGGTCATTCTATATGGTGTTATGGAGATTGGGTCCACACCAGACATAACATCAATTTTAAACTGCACTTCTCTTTCTGGAGGTAATCCTAGCAATTCATCAGGAAACACATCCGAAAAGTCACATACAATAGGAATGTCCCTCAGTGTTGGACTCCCCACTTGGGTGTCTATCACATGTGCCAAGTATGCTTCACACCCCTTTCTGATCATCCTTCTGGCTAGTGCAGCCGAAATGATGTTTGATGGCAGTAACTGCCTCTCCCCATGTATTACCATATCACCGTACGGAGGGAGACCAAAAGTGACTGTCTTCAGTCTACAGTCAATCATGGCGTGATGCCTAGCTAACCAATCCATGCCCAAGATAATATTATAATCTCTGAAGGGCATTTCAATCAAATCTGACAGAAAAACATGTCCTTGGATCACCAAAGGACAAACTCTATAGATTCTGTTGACCCGAACCTCTTATCCTAACGGACTAGTTACTAGCACTTCAAAACCCATTTTGAAACACAAAACAGCAAGTGAATTGACTATGCTAGCACTAACATACGAGTGGGTTGTGAAGGAGCGGAAGCATGAAAAACACAAATTTATACCATTGAATTCAAAAATTTTCACCTAGGGTCACATGCATCATGCAAGATTTATTTTTATCTATTTGATTTCAATGATAAACAACATATTAAAACACTTTTAATATGTTTTTGGATCTGTATTTGGCATTTAAGATTTTAAAATTAATCAGATTAATTTTAGAACCCTAGATTAGATCAAGAATAAATACACTAACCTCTTGATGCACTGCAGTGTATTTGTGCCTTTCGAATGCGTCTTCAGGACACCAGATGTTGTCCCTCTAGCTTGTCCACACCAAGAACACCTATGGCAGCCCTTGAACATCTTCTAAAGTTTTTTTTATTAATTAGAAAATCAAGTTTTTCCTTTTAAGAGATTAAAGATGTAAACAGGACACTAGAAACGATTTCTAGTATTTTTAATTCAAGAGATTGTTTGCTAATCTCTTGGAATAGATGAGAGAAAAAGATGAAGAGAAGGAGAACCTCTTGGGTGGTGGCACCAAAGAGAATAGCTGCTGGTTGTGTTGTTTTCTTTTCATAATAACACTTATAGAGCTAGGTTAACACATTAAACCCTTGCCACATGCCACCCTCTGATTGGTTCTAGGTTTAATTGACCCAATCACATTGTGCCAAGTTTCAAACCTATATTTAATCTTAATTTTAATCATCTTACATCATTAAAAAATATTTGGCAAGCTTATGTGTAATGCCATGTGTCACCATCTCATGGTGCCACATGTCACCCTGTGAAATGACCAAAATACCTCTGTGTCTTAATTTTGAGTTCTCAACCCAAAATAATTATTTCTCTTCTTCTAATCAATTTATATCAAATATAAATTAATTAATTAATCTTTATTAATTAATTTCTCATTAATTAAATTCATATTTAAACACTTTAAATATAAATTTAACTTATACTGTACATCCAATAACCTAGATTTGGTTTCAAGTCATGCTAGGGACTTTGCAATCTAATTGCAAACCAAACCTATTTAATTAATCAATTAAACTCTTTAATTAATTAATTAAATCATATTTAATTAGGTGATAACTTGTGTATGTGTGTGACTTACTAGGCTCATCACTAATTGGCAATGAGATACGATATCAACTCTTAATATCATCAGAACTCTTTCTTACCATAAATGATTTTTCTAAATCATTTGATGCATCTCATAGACCATGGTTAACACCTAGCATAGCATGCCATGGCCACCCAATTAGTAATAAGGTTTACCTTAAATGAACCTATAATCATATGTTACCATGCACTAAAATCTCTCTGTTACAAAATTCCAACTCAAGCTGGAGTCATGGTTTATTTCAAACTCCATTTGCTATGAATATTATGTTCTCTTTTAATTCCAGTTTTTGATTAAAAAGATTTTCTCATCAGAAACTCTTTCTGAATAAATCTATCTGTCCTAGCCAGGAACTTGAAACATCAAGAACAGTTAAATGAACATAGGATTTTATCTCTATTTACTTAGAGGAACAGATTCCATCTTGATCAACACTTATCTTCATATATAACTAGTAAGAGCCAACACATGCCCATATACCCATACACAGTACAAGTATGAAAGCAGTATCAAACTCAAACCACCTATATACAAGATAACTGTGCTATCTCAGGTCTAAAGATTATATGCACTAATATGATTTATGACAATGCATTTACAAGAGTAAACTTTATGTGCTTGTCATAAGTGTCACTGGTTCGGCCTACTTATCATGTATAAGTGCCTATCATGTTTGTTATATGGCTTGAGACTCACCATTGCATCTTATTTATATCTCATATAAATAACTTGGAAACAAATATGAATACAATCTTTCTAGATAAGTCATGTCCTTATTATGAAGTATCCTAGATTGTGAACCTATTTATGATACTTTGTACTAGAAATACTGTCACTCATATTCTGAACAACTTAAGAATAGAATTTCTAACAAAATATCAATGGACCTTTTCTATTACACATAAATATATTATGTAAACGGAAAACTGGAAATGCCTTTTATTAAAAAACCTGTACAAGATACATACTAAATGATATGCTCTAGGGCATACTACTAACAATCTCCCATTAGCACTAGAGCCATTCATTACAATATCTTATACCCATCTTCTCATGATGTCAGTCTAGCTGAGACTGTGACATAGGCTTAGTAAATGGATCAGCTGGATTTTCAGCTGATGCTATTTTCTGCATGGCTACATTGCCTCGTCTAACTATTTCTCTGATAATGTGGTAGTGCCTTTCTATCTGTTTGGATTTTTAGTGAGACCTTAGTTCCTTAGCCTGTATGACTGCTCAATTGTTGTCACAGTGTAGTGGAACTGCTGACTCAATGGAAGGAACTACTGCAAGTTCTATCACAAACTTTTTTATCCAAATAGCTTCCTTTGCAGCATCTGATGCAGCAATATACTCAGCCTTGGTAGTGGAATCTGCAGTCGTGCTCTGTTTGGAACTCTTCCAACTGACTGCACCTCCATTACAAATGAACACATATCCAGAGGTAGACTTTCTATCATCGATATCTGATTGGAAATCAGAATCAGTATAACTATCCAATTGCAAGTCTCTACCTCCATAGATCAAGAATAAATCCTTAGTTCTTCTCAAGTACTTAAGGATATTCTTGTGACTATCGATGTTCCAAACCTGGATTGGATTGATACCTGCTAGTCAAACTAACAGCATATGCGATATCCGGCCTAGTACACAACATTGCATACATTAAACTTCCAATAGCCGAAGCATGTGGAATCCTGACCATCTTATCTCTTTCTTCAGGTGTCTTTGGAGACATCTCTTTAGAAAGATGGATATTATGTCTCGCTGGTAACAATCCTCTCTTGGAATCAAGCATGTTAAACCTCTTTAACACCTTTTCCAAGTATAGACTTTGGGATAAACCAATTATTCTTTTCGCTCTATCTCTATAGATGCGAATCCTAAGAATATAGGTTGCCTCCCCTAAGTCTTTCACGGAGAATGTATTTGACAACCATACCTTTACAGTTGTCAACATACCTGTGTCATTACCCATCAACAGTATATCATCCACATATAAGACAAGGAAAGTGATAGCACTGTCACTAACCTTCTTATATACACATGGCTCATCCTCGTTTTTGATAAAACCAAATGATTTAATGGCTTCATCAAAATGGATGTTCCAACTCCTCGAAGCTTACTTCAACCCATAAATGGATTGCTTTAGCTTGCATATCTTGGAACCATCTTGGGATTCAAAACCCCTAGGTTGTTCCATGAAAATGTTTTCTTCAATGTATCCAATGACAAAAGCTGTTTTGATATCCATCTGCCAAATCTCATAATCATAGTATGCAGCTATTACTAATAGAATCCTAATTGATTTAAGCATGGCAACAGGCAAGAAAGTCTCCTCATAGTTGATTCCTTGCCTTTGGCGAAACCCTTTCGCTACTAGCCTTGCCTTTCCATCAGAACCAATTTTTTTCTTGAAAACCCATTTGTTCCCTATAGGTACAATACCTTCAGGTGGGTTAACAAGATCCCAAATTTGATTCTTATACATGGAATCAATCTCGGATTTCATAGCATCAATCCATTTTGAAGAGTCTATATCTGATATAGCTTCTTCATAGGTAAGTGGATCATCTTCATGATCTACTTCTTCATGAGTAGACAACTCTTGTTCTTCTTCATGAAGGAAACCATATCTCACTGGTGGTTGAGATACCCTGGTTGTTCTATGAGGAACAGCTATAGATGTTTCATCAATGAGTGTAGGTTGAATAGATGGATCTATATCCATCTGATCTGTTGGTTGGTCAGAATTCTCCAATTCCAACTCTATTTGCCTTCCTTTACCTCCTTCTTGAACAAACTGTTGTTCAAGAAATGTAGCATCTCTACTAACCACAAACTTTTATGATGTAGGCAAATAAAAATAATATCCAAAACTATCTTTTGGATATCCAACAAATTGACCCTTTTCTAATCTGGTTTCCAATTTATCAGTGTTCAGCTTTTTGATATAAGCTGGACAACCCTAAATCTTAACATGCTTAAGACTTAGTTTTCTTCCATGCCATATATCATATGGTGTGGAAGAAACTGATTTTGATGGAATCCTATTCAGAATATACAAAGCTGATTCCAATGCAAATCCCCAAAAGGAGATTGGCATATCAGTATAGCTCATCATACTACGTACCATATCTAATAGGATACGATTTCTCCTTTCAGATACACCATTCAGCTGTGGCGTTCCTAGAAGAGTCAGCTGGGAAACAATGTTATGCTCATTTAAGTATTCATCAAATTTAGTACTCAAATATTCACCACCACGATCTGATCAAAGAGCTTTAATACTCTTTCCTGTTTGATTTTCTACTTCAGATTTAAATTCTTTGAACTTTTCAAAGGATTCATGTTTGTATTTCATCAAATACAAATACCCAAACCTTGATTTATCATCAGTAAAGGTAATAAAATGATGAAAACTACCTCTAGCCATTTCCTTAAATGGACTACATACATCACTATGTATTAGCTCCAAAACATTTTCAGCCCTTAGCCCTTGTCCAACAAAGGGTGATCTAGTCATTTTGCCCCGAAGGCAAGATTCACAAGTTGGAGTAGGCTCAGAGCCCAATGAGGATAGAATCCCCATTTTCTCTAATTTTACAATCCTATCTTCTGCAACATGATATAACCTTAAGTGCCAAATATATTTTGAACTTGAGTTGGTTTTCACCATGGCATTGCATTCATTTAGATCACTTGCATTCATTTTGTGTTTGTCATTATTATTCAAATAATAAAGACCATCATTCAAATAACCCGAACCAACATATTTATTTCCAAAATAAATATTGCAAACATCATCTGCGAACTGAAATTCATAGCCATTTCTAGTCAAACTAGATATAGAAATGATGTTCTTAAAAGCATCAGGTACATATAAAATATTATTCAAACATAAAACATGTTCAGACATGTAAAAAGATTTAGATCCTATGGCTAAAGCTTCAACAGTTGAGCCATTTCCAATCCGGAGTCTAACATCTCGAGAATGCAAGCTGCTACTATTTACTAGTTCCTGCATATAATTAGAAATGTGAGAACTGGCACCAGTATATAAAACCCAAGTTGTAGATGAACTATGAGTATCATAAGAATCTAAATAACAAGATATGGACATACCTTCCGAAGGTTTATCCTTCTTGTCCTTCAGAGAAGCAAGATACTCTGGGCAGTTCCTTTTCCAGTGCCCATCCTTCTGGCAGTGGAAACACTTTCCTTTGCCTCCATCAGCTTTAGTCTTTCCTTTCTATTTGGCTATTTTCTTAGAAGGACCAGGAATTTGAGATTTCTTTTTCTTATTGCCCTTCTTCTTGTTGGACTTTCCAGTAGAAGAAGATGCAATCAAAGCTACCTCTTTTCCTTTATTGCCCGACATATTCTTTTGGGCAATAACTAGCATGTTAAGCAAACCAGCTAAGGTGCATTCCTGTTTAGTCATATGGAAATTTGTCACAAAATTCCTAAAAGACTCAGGAAGGGACTGAAGGATCAAATCCGTCTGTAGTTGAAAATCCATGTTGAAGTCAAGATGTTCCAGCTGCTCAATCAGCCGAATCATCTTGTAGACATGATCCCCAACATTCTGTCCCTCAGACATCCTCATGTGGAATAGCTGCCTAGATATCTCATACCTAGTATTCCTGCTGTGCTCACCATACAACTCTTGTAGGTGAAGGAGGATCTCACTCGCACTCTGTATGTTCTCATGCTGCTTCTGTAACTCATTACTGATGAAAGCAAGCATGTAACACTTAGCTCTCATATCATGCTCCTTCCACTTGTCCAAAGTTTCATGTTCCTCTTGAGTGGCATCTGGAGGTAAGGGACCAGGAATATTTGAATCTAGAACATATCCTATATGTTCAAGGTTCAGGACAAGTTTTAAATTTCTTAGCCAATCAGACAGATTAGGTCCTGTCAACCTATTGCAATCAAGTATGCTTGAAAGGATATTGGATGGTAGTGGTTGTTCTGTGCTCATTATTATCAGAAAATTAACTGCAGAAAATAACCAGATTAATTAGCAAATGTATCATGTAATTAACCAAAATTATTATGGTCTTTAATCAAATTGGTCCTCCCACTAACTTAGCGAATCCTACACTTCCAAAGTAGAAAACGGAAATCCTAGTTGGATGGATTTCTAGTGGGTGATTGAATTCTTATAATTCTATTGATCATCCTCAGGTACATCCATTATTGGAATTACAATAAACTATAAGTGAGCAACTCCTTGCCCATCACATCTCATGTGAGGTTCAATCCTTTACCTAGCCCCTAATGCTTAAAATCTCAGGTACATCCATTATTGACTTATCTTGCATTAGTTAAGTTGATCCCATTGAGCCAGTAATTATGCAAATAATTTTAATGTTCTCAGGTACATCCAATATTGGCCACCAAACAATTTACATATTTACAACATCTCATGCTTAACAATTATTCTTAAGAAAATCTCTTAAATTAATTGCATCTTATGTAACTATTTAAAATTTCTTAAAATAATTGCCCCAATAGAGGGCCCATGTTATAATTACTTTAATTATAGCATTTCCAACTTAATCATTTGTTTGGAAGATTTTATGATCATCCTAATTACTATTAAGGTCTCACTTTGCACATTATCCATTTAGCATGCATATATCATTTACTGCATACATTCACATACATCTCATGCATTCATGGACAATAAATAAATATAGTATGATCATGGACTTTCTAAGGGATTCAATTCTGAGCCACCAAGAATTGAATTAGGGCATTCCTAGGTGCATTTCATTCATTTATTTTACAAGAGTTGCTGAAGGAGTACATAATCAGCACTTGATCTTGAATTCCTCCCACTGGTCCCACTAATGCTCTTGACCTCCTTGAACTTCTTGTAATCCAATTACATAGTAATCCTTGGCATACCAAAGCGAATTTACAAGAACTTAAATAAATGAAATTACAACCCAAAAATTATTACTACCTTAATAATACATGCCCAAAATAATTTGAAATAAATTAATTAATTTACAATCCCAAAGAAACATAAAAGAAATAAATCCAATCACATTGGTCTTTTATAGTCCATGATCATCCATCATGCATATCACTATTTAACAATTAAATAAAATATACATACTTAAATTAAATTGAATATCTCATATTCAACTTAAAAATCCAGATTTAAATATGATTCAAACAAATTTAAAAATTCAGATTTGAATCTCATTCAAACAAATTTAAAAATTCAGATTTGAATCACATTCAAACAACCTTAAAAATTTAGATTTAAATCACATTCAAACAATTTTTAAAAATCAGATTTGAATCACATTCAAATAATTTTTAAAAATTCAGATTTGAATATTATTGAAACAACTTTAAAAAATCAAATTTAAATATGATTCAAACAACTTTTAAAATTCAGATTTGAATCACATTCAAACAACCTTTAAAATTCATATTTGAATCATATTCAAACAATTTTTAAAATTTTGATTTGAATCAAAATTTAATTGTGTGATTAAAACTACTAATTAAACACTTTAATTAGTCATAGGATAGGCCTTATATCATACAACAATTGCAGAATTAACAAGCCAAACCTTGCACCACCTATGAAGCCACAAACCTTGCATGCCATATTGGTGTTCTTCAAGCATGCCGCTACACATCCATTGTAACTAGCAATGGATAAATCATCTCATGACCAAAACACACAATTAAATCATATAATAAACAATATAAATGGCAAATATAGTGGCTTTGATACCAATTGAAGGAGCGGAAGCATGAAAAACACAAGTTTATACCATTGAATTCAAAAATTTTCACCTAGGGTCACATGCATCATGCAAGATTTATTTTTATCTATTTGATTTCAATGATAAACAACATTTTAAGACACTTTTAATATGTTTTTGGATTTGTGTTTTCCATTTAAGATTTTAAAATTAATCAGATTAATTTTAGAACCCTAGATTAGATCAAGAACAAATATACTAACCTCTTAATGCACTGCAATGTATTTGTGCCTTTCGGATGCATCTTCAGGACACCAGATGTTGTCCCTCTAGCTTGTCCACACCAAGAACACCTATGGTAGCCCTTGAACATCTTCTAAAGCTTTTTCTATTAATTAGAAAATCAAGTTTTTCCTTTTAAGAGATTAAAGATGTAAACAGGACACTAGAAACGATTTCTAGTATTTTTAATTGAAGAGATTGTTTGCTAATCTCTTGGAATAGATGAGAGAAGAAGATGAAGAGAAGGGAAACCTCTTGGGTGGCGGCACCAAAGAGAATAGCTACTAGTTGTGCTGTTTTCTTTTCTTAATATCACTTATATAGCTAGGTTAATACATTAAACCCTTGCCACATGTCACTCTCTGATTGGTTCTAGGTTTAATTGACCCAATCACATTGTGCCAAGTGTCAAACCTATATTTAATCTTAATTTTAATCATCTTACATGATTAAAAACATTTGGCAAGCTTATGTGTAATTCCATGTGTCACCATCTCATGGTGCCACATGTCACCCTATGAAATGACCAAAATGCCCCTGTGTCTTCATTTTGAGTTCTCAACCCAAAATAATTATTTCTCTTCTTCTAATCAATTTATATCAAATATAAATTAATTAATTAATCTTTATTAATTAATTTCTCATTAATTAAATTTATATTTAAACACTTTAAATATAAATTTAACTTATACTGTACATCCAATAACCTAGATTTGGTTTCAAGTCATGCTAGGGACTTTGCAATCTAATTGCAAACCAAACCTATTTAATTAATCAATTAAACTCTTTAATTAATTAATTAAATTATATTTAATTAGGTGATAACTTGTGTATGTGTGTGACTTACTAGGCTCATCACTAATTGGCAATGAGATATGATATCAACTCTTAATATCATCAGAACTCTTTCTTACCATAAATGATTTCTCTAAATCATTTGATGCATCTCATAGACCATGGTTAACACCTAGCATAGCATGCCATGGCCACCCAATTAGTAATAAGGTTTATCTTAAATGAACCTATAATCATATGTTACCATGCACTAGAATCTCTCTGTTACAAAATCCCAACTCAAGCTGGAGTCATGGTTTATGTCAAACTCCATTTGCTATGAATATTATGTTCTCTTTTAATTCCAGTTCTTGATTAAAAAGATTTTCTCATCAGAAACTCTTTCTGAATAAATCTATCTATCCTGGCCAGGAACTTGAAACATCAAGAACAATTAAATAAACATAAGATTTTATCTCTATTTACTTAGAGGAACAGATTCCATCTTGATCAACACCTACCTTCATATATAACTAGTAGGAGCCAACACGTGCCCATATACCCATACACAGTACAAGTATGAAAGCAGTATCAAACTCAAACCACCTATATATAAGATAACTGTGCTATCTCAGGTCTAAAGATTCTATGCACTGATATGATTTATGACAATGCATTGACAAGAGTAAACTCCATGTGCTTGTTATAAGTGTCACTGGTTCAGCCTACTTATCATGTATAAGTGCCTATCATGTTTGTTATATGGCATGAGACTCACCATTGCATCTTATTGATATCTCATGTAAATAACTTGGAAACAAACATGAATACAATCTTTCTAGATAAGTCATGTCCTTATTATGAAGTATCCTCGATTGTGAACCTATTTATGATACTTTGTACTAGAAATACTGTCACTCATATTCTTAACAACTTAAGAATAGAATTTCTAACAAAATATCAATGGACTTTTTCTATTACACATAAATATATTATGTAAACGGAAAAGTGGAAATGCCTTTTATTAAAAAACATGTATAAGATACATACTAAATGATATGCTCTAGGGTATACTACTAACAGGTTGAACCAGGAACAAACAACACAAATACTTCTTGATCAGAGATAGAGAATGTACCGGCTACCACATCGAAAGTCTCAGCCTTTTCTCGCTGTCTCATCGTATAAACTCTGGTTGAAGCACTTCCTTGTGCTGACTGACCAACAGTACCCTGACTGTCAGAAGCAATGCCTCTACCTCTACCTCTTCCTCTGTCAACTGGTTTTGAACCTCTGAAAGCAGGACTCGGTATAGATCCTTCTGCAGTAGTAGGAGCTAGACCGAATCTAAGAGCGCTAGTGCAGTCTTTTGTAATATGGCCCTTGCCTCCACAGTTAAAATAGACTCCTGTTGCCCAATAGAATTCTCCCCCATGAATCTTGCCACAAGTCTCACAGGGGCGGGGAGGTTGTAAACCCCTGCTCGACTGCTGACCAGACCTAAGGGGTCTCTGTCCATAGAATCTGCCCCTTCCAAACCTTCCACCTCGACCTCTGCTAGGTCCACCAAATTTCTTCCTCTTCCCAGAAGTACCACCAAAACTTGGCTCTACTGTCTTTTCCCTCTTATCTTTCTCTGATTTCTCGGCTTTATCTGATTTTTCTTTTACTGGGGTCACTTCTGATTCAATTCTTTCCAACTCAAGTGCTTGAGAAATGAGCTCTGAAAAATTACTGTGTCTGAATCCCACAACTTGCATCCATAGGCTGGGCTTCAAACCGGTCTCAAATCTCTTTCACCTTTCTTTGCTGGTAGAAAGGAGACTCCCAGCATAGTAGATTAGGCGGGAGAACTCCCTCTCATATTCTGCCACTGATCAGTTGCCTTGCTTTAAACTCAGAAATTCTTGTAGTTTCTTATCAACATATGCATCTGGGATGTATTTTTGTCTAAACTCTCTAATGAAGTCATCCCAGGTTAGTACTGGTGGTTTAGCCAAGCTGTGGGGTATGGTCTTACACCAATCATAAGCATCCCCTTGCATTAGTGATACCAAGTATTTAAATTTCAACTCATCTGGGCAATGCAGCTTCTTGAACGCTCTGTCCATTCTTTCAAGCCATTGCTCTGCCTCTAAAGGGTCTATTGTACCCTTGAATTCTGTAGCCCCATACTTCAACAACTTATCATACTGTCTGGCTGGAGGCTGTGGTTGTATCACAGTAGTCTGGGGTGGAGCTTGAGTAGGCATACTCCCAGCCATATGTTGGAACATCGCAGCCATCTTCTGTGCGAACTGTGCAGGAAACTGCAGCATTTACGGGGCTGGTGCCATTGACCCAGTGACATTCTATAGAGCTGGGGCTTCCCCTTGTTCCTCAGCTTCAACAGACTGCTCAACTGAGCGATCCCCTTCTTCCATAACAATCTGAAGTTAGGGTATCTCCTGAACAAATAACACAAGGAGATTTCCCTCCGTTAGTTCATATTTATGATGTAATGCACTGTATGTAACAAATAAGGACATTGAGTAGTTGTACTTAACAAAGAAAAAACACAAATTCATAAGTTAAAACATACTTTAAAAATTTGCTCTGATACCATTAAAACATGTCACACCGTACCCCTCTGTAAAGCATAACATGATCCCGCAGAATACCTAATGAACTACCGAACTTCACCTACCGATAACTCATTGAGTACCCTACAAGGGATTTTAAAACAATTTTCTTACTTTTTGAAAGTAGTGAGCATTTTCTAATAGGTATTAAAAACATTTATTCGAAGTTTTAAGACTAGTAAAAATTTTTATCCCATTTTATTTTTCCACAAATTTTATAAAAATTTAGGCAGAGTGCCGTCTGTATTTTGAGAAAACAGTTCTTCAAATACCTGTAAAAAGCACTTCTAAAAATTTATCTCAACAACTTCATCAATTTCACAACCATCCCAACCAATTTCAACATCATTTCTCAATTTCCAAAATTTAACAATCATCAAAACACTATTAATCAATTTCATTCAAATTAAAACAAAATAATTCCATTCATATTTTATTAAAGATAAAGCAATTTATATACATCATTACAAAAATTTACATTATGAAAAATCCAAACTAAAATTTATCACAAGTTTTATACAACTGCTCATGACCATTTCCTACATTTACATATATTACATACATCAAAATAATTTTTTTACAATCAGGGTATAAAATATACCCGATAGAACTTCAGGGTAGTTCACTCCACAATCCTCAGCAACTCACTCTGCTGCTCCTCTAGTCTCTATATCTGCGATAGCAATAACAACCATCGCTGAGTACTAGGACTCAGTGGTGCACAACATACTTAAATAATCTTTATGCAGAATTAAAACATAATTATTCAAAAATTTAAATGAACATGAAACATAAAATTCAAAACATGATTTTAACCCAAACAATTTCATTTCAAAAGTCTCAAAACAAATTTCATAAAAATACACAATTATATCATGCCATTCAAAACAAATATCATCTCAGTAGCCAGAGGCTACGGAGAAGTCACATCACAAGGCTAGGTAGCTCAAATATATGAGAACCCATTCTTTTTCTTCTTCTACTGGCACACACCTGAACACTTTAGCCAGAGAAGAAATCAAAATTCAAAACTGATTTCCCCACTAGTCATGCTAGTGAGGCATTCAAATATATGGTTATGACACTGTGGTTTCAAAACTATCTTAACAATTTACTAAACATTTATTGTCATTTCAAACACAAACAATTAATCTTTCAACAATTTAAATTAAAAGCATAATAAACTTTTTAAGACAATGGTGTCACAATTTAATATTTCAATTCATTCAAAATAATGTGCAGAAGAAAATTTGCAGAAGTTCTATGTTGTGCACAAACCTTATACGAGTCACCTTTTGGCCTTGACTCGATCCCTCGGGTTCTTTCCCGATATTCTTTTCCACTTAAACACACAATTTCACAGTGTTTCAGTATCATAACTTATCATAAACCCAAAAATAATTTCAAATTTACTTTTACCTAGCTTTAATACACTAAACTTGGCGTTCTTTAAAATTTGTGTTTCGGGGTTACTATTCACTATACTATTCAAGTCAATTTGTTGACTTTCTAAGGCTTAATAGGTATAGGAATTCTAATTTCACCCACATACCACATTTTAGTTACTAAATTTGTTGGTTTTGGTTGTTTACTCAAATTTTAAGTCTTTTAGGCAAATTTGCAAATTTTCAGTTTTGGTGTCTTATGTTGCACTGTTCTATTGGTCATTTTGCTATTAGAATTTGGCTAAGTTTTCTTCATAGAAATTGTTCTTTATTTTCTTAACTTTATTCTCCTTTTTGAATCACTCCATTTGGAGTTTTATAGCTCAAGTTATAGCCATTTAAATCATAGCTGCCGGATTGGACTTACCCAGATTTCTAGGCAAATTTCTGGGTTTTGATAGTTTTAGGTCACCAAATTTGGGTGGCTAAATGACTTGGTTAAGGGCATAATTTGGGTTTGTATTCTTCATGAAAGTTTTAGTCCATATCTCAGCATTGTACTGGTAAAATTTTAGGTCATTTAGACCTGCCTAGCCCAAGTTATGGCCAAATGAACAAACACTGTTCATTTGTCATTTTTGTACAGGACAAAATACCTAAGTTCGAATTTGGTCATTTTGTTCACTAGGTTTTAGTTACTTTTTGGGCATGATTCCTAAATGAAAAATGTGTCATTTTGTGTCTAGTTTCATTCCCAATTGGCCTTACACTAATTGGCCTTGTAAATTTTCAGTTTTAGTCCTTAAAAAGGACCTTGGTCATGCTGCCTGTATACTGCCCACATCCAATCCGAATCTCCACTCACTTCCAACACTTCCAACATACATCAATTGGTCAGAAATGACCATTTTTCATCTCAAACAAGGTCAAACACACCAGTTGACCACTTCTCCAAATTTTTATCTTCCAAAACCTAGTTGCCAAAACCATAACTACACTAATTGTTGCATTTAGCTAAATCAAAGCATATCAACATCACTTCCACACTCATACAAGTTTATCTACACTATTAATGCAAGCAAATTCATACATTACCATGGCAAACCCTAGCTGACCGAATTTACTTCTAGTCCTCCAACAATTATTTTCATTTCATTTTAAGTATATTTCTAAGTTAGTTAAGCTACAAACACAATAATTAAATTAAAAGGTTGAAGTTTGAATTACTACATTGAATGCAGAATTTTCTTCTTCCTTTCCTTCAAGTTTTCTTTTCTTTCTTTCCCTTGCACCTTCCTTTCTAGTTGCCCAAATAAGTTTTATCTATGGTAGACTATTTTTTTACGGTGGGATTTTGTTATTTTCAAGCTCACAAAAGAGCTCTAATGGAGGTTTATAGGTGAGGGAAAGAGTGAGAGAGAGGGGGATGGCAATTTGAAGATGAATTCCTCTTTTTTTTTGTTTTCTTTTCTTTTTCTTTTATTAATTTATCCTTTATGGAAGACCACAAATTATCCAAATTTATTTTTTTTTTAATTAGTGCTTATTGCATCATGCATGATGTCATGCATGATGTCATCACCTTTCACTTTTCCTTTTTTCTTTTTTTTTTTATTTATTTTTTCATTAGTTCTTTAATTTAATTCCCGATTCCAAAATTTTCTTTTCCCTGATTTTATTTGATAGTTAGGTCAGGAGTCAGCTCTAGGGGTCAATTGACCAAATTGTCCCTCGCCGGTTTGACTCGGTTTGCAAATAATTCAATATTTCTCCCGGATCCCTAACCTAATTATTTGACCAGCTTAACAATTCTTTTTTGTGATTTTCTCTTTTCCATTGTGTTCGCAATAGTCCTAAGGACTGCAGCATCATATTTTACGATTCGAAATATGAGTTTAAATTGACTTCGCAATCCTTCCCGAGAAGGTAACCCATTATTGTGACTCTCGGCTTATTTAACTTCTTATGTTCTGTTTTTCTTATTTATACTTAACTAATTGACAATTACTAATTATTTGTGTTTAGGACTTATCTAGTTGTCTTAAGTGTGGTTCTAATCCCCTTAATTGTTCGGACCGACACCGATCACCAGAATAATGAAATATACCAGGCTATACAAATAGGGGTGTTACACCTTTTCCAAGTATAGACTTTGGGATAAACCAATTATTCTTTTCACTCTATCTCTATAGATGCGAATTCCAAAAATATAGGTTGCCTCCCCTAAGTCTTTTATGAAGAATGTATTTGACAACCATACTTTTACAGTTGTCAACATACCTATGTCATTACCTATCAACAGAATATCATCCACATATAAAACAAGGAAAATGATAGCACTATTAGTAATCTTCTTATATACACATGGCTCATCCATATTTTTGATAAAACCAAATGACTTAATGGCTTCATCAAAATGGATGTTCCAACTCCTCGAAGCTTGTTTTAACCCATAAATGGATTGCTTTAGCTTGCACACCTTGGAACTATCTTGGGATTCAAAACCCCTAGGTTGTTCCATGAAAATGTTTTCTTAAATGTATCCATTAAGAAAAGTTGTTTTGACATCCATCTACCAAATCTCATAATCATAGTATGTAGCTATTGCTAATAGAATTCTAATTGATTTAAGCATGGCAACAGGCAAGAAAGTCTCCTCATAGTCGACTCCTTACCTTTGGCGAAACCCTTTTGCTATGAGCCTTGCTTTACAGGTCTCTGCCTTTCCATCAGAACCAATTTTCTTCTTGAAACCCATTTATTCCCTATAGGTACAATACCTTTAGGTGGGTCAACAAGGTCCCAAACTTGGTTCTTATGCATGTAATCAATTTCGGATTTCATAGCTTCAATCCATTTTGAAGAATCTATATCTGATATAGCTTCTTCATAGGTAAGAGGATCATCTCCATGATCTACTTCTTCATGAGTAAACAACTCTTGTTTATCTTCATGAAGAAAATCATATCTCACTGGTGGGTGAGATATCCTGGTTGAACTGCGAGGAATTATTGTAGATGTTTTATCAATAGGTGTAGGTTGACTAGATGGATCTATATCCATTTGATCTGTTAGTTGGTCAGAATTCTCCAATTCTAACTCTATTTGCCTTCCTTTGCCACCTTCTTGAATAAACTATTGTTCAAGAAATATGGCATCTCTGGTTATCATAACCTTTTGTGATGTAGGAAAATAAAAATAATATCCAAAACTTTCTTTTGGATATTCAACAAATCAACCTTTTTCTAATCTGGTTTCCAATTTATCAGTGTTCAGCTTTTTGATATAAGCTGGACAACCCCAAATCTTAACATGCTTAAGACTTGGTTTTCTTCCATGCCATATCTCATAAGGTGTGGAAGATACTGATTTTGATGGAAGAATATACAAAGCTGATTCTAATGCAAATCCCCAAAAGGAGATTGGCATATCAGTATAGCTCATCATACTACGTACCATATCTAATAGGGTACGATTTTTCCTTTCAGATACACCATTCAGCTGTGGTGTTCCTGGAGGAGTCAGCTGGAAAACAATGCCACTCTCTTTCAAGTATTCATCAAATTTAGTACTTAAGTATTCACCTCCATGATCTGATCAAAGAGTTTTAATACTTTTTCTCGTTTGATTTTCTACTTCAAATTTAAATTCTTTGAACTTTTCAAAGGAGTCATGTATGTATTTCATCAAATACAAATACCCAAATCTTGATTTATTATCAGTAAAGGTAATAAAGTAATGAAAACTGCCTCTAGCCATTTTCTTAAATGTACCACATACATCACTATGTATTAGCTCTAAAATATTTTCAGCTCTTAGTCGTTGTCCAACAAAGAGTGATCTAGTCATTTTGCCTTGAAGGCTTGATTCACAAGTTAGAGTAGGTTCAAAACCCAATGAGGATAAAATCCCCATTTTCTCCAGTTTTGCAATCCTATCTTCTGCAACATGACCTAATCTTAAGTGCTAAATATATTTTGAACTTGAGTTGATTTTCATCATGGCATTACATTCATTTAGATTGCTTATATTCAATTTGTGTTTATCATTATTATCCAAATAATAAAGACTATCATGCATATAACCCGAGCCAACATATTTATTTCCAAAATAAGTATTGCAAACATCATTTGTGAACTAAAATTCATAACCATTTCTAGTCAAACTAGATATAGAAATGATATTCTTAAAAGCATCAGGTACATACAAAATATTATTCAAACACAAAACATGTTCACACATGTAAAAAGATTTAGATCTTATGGCTAAAGCTTCAATAGTTGAGCCATCGCCAATCCGGAGTCTAACATCTCTAGCATGCAAGCTGCTATTGTTTGCCAGTTCCTGCATATCATAAGAAATGTGAGAACTGGCACCAGTACTAAAACCCAAGCTATAGATGAACTATGAGCATCATCAGTATCTAAATAACAAGATATAGACATACCTTCTAAAGGTGTATCCTTCTTGTCCTTCAGAGAAGCAAGATACTCTGGGCAGTTCCTTTTCTAGTGCCCATCCTTCTGGCAATGGAAACACTTTTCTTTGCCTCCATCAGCTTTGGTCTTCCCTTTTTATTTGGCTATCTTCTTGGAAGGTCCTGGAACTTAAGGTTTCTTATTCTTATTACCCTTCTTTTTCTTGGACTTTCCAGCAGAAGAAAATGCAATCAAAGCTACCTCTTTTCCTTTATTATCCGGTATATTCTTTTAGGCAATAATAAGCATGTTAAGTAAACTAGCCCAAGTGTATTCCTGCTTAGTCATATGGAAATTTGTTACAAAATTCCCAAATGACTCAGGTAGGGACTGAAGGATCAAATCCATCTGCAGTTCGAAATCCATGTTAAAGTCAAGATGTTTTAGCTGCTCTATAAGTCGAATCATCTTGTGAACATGACCCTAACATTCTGTTCCTCAGACATCCTCATACGAAATAGCTGCCTAGATATCTCATACCTAGCATTCCTGCTATGCTCACCATACAACTCTTGTAGGTAAAGGAAGATCTCACTTGCATTTTGCATGTTCTCATGCTGCTTCTGTAACTCATTACTCATAGAAGCAAGCATGTAATATTTAGCTCTCATATCATGCTCCTTCCACTTGTCCAAAGTATCATGTTCCTCTTGAGTGGCCTCTGGAGGTAAGGGACCAGAAACCTTTGAGTCTAGAACATATCCAATACATTCTAGGTTCAAGATAAGTTTTAAATTTCTTAGCCAATCAAAAGGATTAGGTCCCATCAACCTATTATGATCAAGTAAGCTTGCAAGGATATTAGATGGTGGTGGTTGTTATGTGCTCATTATCATCAGAAAATTAACTGCAGAAAATAACTAGATTAATCAGTAAATGTATCAAGTAATTAACCAAAATGATTATGGTCTTTTAGTCAAATTGGTCCTCCCACTAACTTGGCAAATCCTACACTTTGAAAGTAGGAAACGAAAATCCTAGTTGGATAGATTTCTAGTGGGTGATTCAATTCTTATAGTCTTATTGATCATTCTCAGGCACATCCATTATTGGAATTACAATAAACTATAAGTGAGCAACTCCTTGCCCATCACATCTCATGTGAGGTTCAATCATTTATCTAGCCCCTAATGCTCAAAATCTCAGGCACATCCATTATTAATTCATCTTGCATTAGTTAAGTTGATCCCATTAAGCTAGTAAACATGCAAATAATTTTAATGTCCTTAGACACATCTATTATTGGCCATCAACTATTTATATATTTACAACATCTCATGCTTAACAATTATTCTTAAGAAAATCTCTTAAATTAAATGCATCACATGAAAGTATTTAAAATTTCTTAAAATAATTGCCTCAATGGAGGGCCCATGATATAATTACTTTAATAATACCATTTCTTACTTAATCATTTATTTGGAAGATTTAGTGGTCGGCTTAATTACTATTACGGTCTCACTTTGCACATTATCCATTTGGCATGCATATATCATATACTTGCATACATTCCCATACATTTCATGCATACATGGATAAACAAATAATATGGTATGATCATGGACTTTTTAAGGGATTCAATTCTGAGCTACCAATAATTCAATCAGGGCATTCCTAGGTGTATTTTATTTATTCATTTTACAAGAGTTGCTAAAGGAGTACATAACCAACACTTGATCTTGATTTCCTCCCACTGGTCCCACCAATGCTCTTGACCTCCTTAATCTTCTTGCAATCCAATTACATTGTAATCCTTAGCATACCAAGGCGAATTTATAAGAATATGGACTTTAAAGTCCTCAAATAAATGAAATTACAACCCAAATTATTACAACACTTATAATACATGCCACTAAAATAAAATTAATTATTTTACAACCCAAAGAAAAATAAAAGAAATAAATCCAATCACATTGGTCTTTTAGTGTCCATGATCATCCATCATGCATATTAAAATTTAACAATTAAATAAAATATACACACTAAAAAATTAAATTGAATATCACATATTCAACCAAAAAATTCATATTTGAATCTCATTCAAATAAATTTAAATTTAGAAACTCTTTCCAAATTTAATACCTTGAAAACAATTTTCAAAAAATTGATTGTGTGATTAAAATTCATAATTTAAAATTTTAGTTAGGTATAGGCCTAAGTATGGGCTTTGAAGTATACAACAATTATACAATTAGGCCCAAAACCATGTGCCCCATCTTCACTCTTTTGATGCCGCCACCATGGTGCACTCCAACATGTATGCCGCCACACATATGGCACCCAAACAGCTTTAGATCAATTCAAATTTGATCCAATCACACAATTAAATCTCATATTCAATCCTAATGGCAAATATAGTGGCTCTGATACCAATTGAAGGAGCGGAAGCATATTAATTAGTTCATTGGAGTATTGAATTTTAAAAAATTTCTTCTAGGGTTTCATGCATCATGCAACATCTCTTATGTGCCTAATTAATTTTAATGCTCAATTGCATATTAAAACACTTTTAATATGTACTAGGATCTATGTTTGTCATTCAAGATTGTGAATTAACAAATTAATTCATTTAAAACTTAGTTTAAAAGAGAAGTTTGGGTACTAACCTCTTTGATGCACTATGGATGCAATTGGCACCTTTAGGAAGCGCCTAGGACCCCAAGTGTTGTCCCTCTAGCTTGTCCACACCAAGATCACCAATGGGCATCCCCCAAATCAGCTTCTCAAGCCTTGCCAACCCATTATAATTTGGATTTTTGCCTTTAGAGAGGTTGTATGTGTGTATAGGACACTAGAAACAATTTCTAGCAATTTTAATTCAAAGGGAATGGAGTGATTCCCTTTGAATTGATGAGAAAAGATGAAGAGGAGAGGGAGAGAGAGGTGTGCCACCACCTTTAGACAAGAGAGTGTTATTATTTATTCTTCTTTCTTTTCCCTTTTATAATTAGTTGATTAAGTCACTTAAACCCTTTACCATATGTCAGCACCACATTGCATCTTATTTTTAATTGACTTAATCACATTAAGCCAAGTGTCAAAGCTAGACTTAATCTTGACTTTGATCACCTTGTTTGATAGGAAGATAAATGGCAAACTTATATAATGCCATGTGTCACCATCTCATGGTGCCACATGTCACCATGTGAAATGACCAAATTACCCTTATGTTGTAATTTTGAGTTCTCAACCCAAAATTATTATTTCTCTTTTTCTAATCAATTTATATCAAATATAAATTAATTAATCTCTATTAATTAATTTCTCACAATTAAATTCATATTTAAATACTTTAAATATAAATTTAACTTATAATATACATCCAATAACCTAGATTTGGTTTCAAGCCATGCTAAGGACTTTGCAATCTCATTGCAAACCAAACCTATTTAATTAATTAATTAAACTCTTTAATTAATCAATTAAATCACATTTAACTTGGTAATTAACTTGTGTATGTGTGTGACTCACTAGGCTCATCACTAATTGGCAATGAGATATGATATTAACTCTTAATATCATCAGAACTCTTTCTTACCATTAATGATTTCTCTAAATCATTTTAGGCATCTTATAGACCATGGTTGACACCTAGCATAGCATGCCATGGCCACCCAATCAGTAACAAGGAATACCTTAAATGAACCTATAATCATATGTTACCATGCACTAGAATCTCTTTGTTATAAAATCCCAATTCGAGCTAGAGTCATAGTTAATGTCAAGCCCCATTTGCTATGAACATTATGTTCTCTTTTAATTCCAATTCTTGATTAATTAGATTTTCTTGTCAGAAACTCTTTTCTAACTAAATCTGTCTGTCTTGGCCAGGAACTTGAAACATCAAGAATAATTAAATGAACATAGGATTTTATCCCTATTTACTTAAGGTAACAGATTCCATCTTGATCAACACCTATCTCCATATATAACTAGTAGAAGCCAACACATACCCATATACCCATACACTGTATAAGTATGAAAGCAGTATCAAACTTAAACCACCTATATACAAGATAATTGTGTTATCTCAGGTCTAAAGATTATATGCACTGATATGATATATGACAATGCATTGACAAGAGTAAACTCCATGTGCTTGTCATATACTTCACTGGTTCGGCCTACTTATCATGTATAAGTGCCTATCATGTTTATTATATGGAATGAGACTCACCATTTCATCTTATTTATATCTCATATAAATACCTTGGGAACAAGCATGAATACAATCTTTCTGGATAAGTCATGTCCTGTGTGAAGTATCCTCGATTGTGAACCAATTTATGATACTTTGTGATAGAAATATTGTCACTCATATTCTTAACAACTTAAGAATAGAATTTCTAATAAAATATCAATGGACCTTTTCTATTACACATAATATATTATGTACACGAAAAAGTGAAATTGCCTTTTATTAATAAAATATGTACAAGATACATACTAAATGATATGCTCTAGGGCATACTACTAACAGTCACACCCTATCCCTCCGTAAGATATGACATGATCCCATAGTATACCTAATAAATTATCGTACTTAACCTACCGATAATCTATTAAATATACTATAAGGGATTTTGGCAGAATAATTCCATTTAATAATCTGGGGTGGTGATAAAAATTTAAACTAAGTGTTTTCAAATCAATTATATGTCATAAATTTTATTTAGGAAAAATTAAGCATTTTCAAAATTTTATAGAAAATCCGCATGGTTACGACTAAAATTATATAAAAACAATTCTTCATAAATTGTTGAACAACAATTTACAAAAATATATAATGTCCAATTGGAACTCAATCAATTCATCATAAAGAAAATAATTCATTATTTACAATACTCAGGAAGAAAGTTAAATGTTTGCATTCATTGAGATAACAAAATTAATATTACAAATATTTACATTTGATTACAATCCCAAAATAATATTACAAGTGAATCTATACAACTGCTCGAATGCGGTTACATACGTATAATTGCATGATTACACTAAAACTTAATGTACAAGGGTATACCTATCATATACCTGAAGATAGTCCCCATATGTCTTCAAGTCACAACTTCGAGTGATCTTACTCAGGTACTCTATATTTTCTTTCACCTACGACAACATACAAAGCTATCACTGAGCGGTGAACTCAGTGGTACACAAACTAATAATTTAAAACTTAATACAAATCATAACAAAAAGAAAAGCTTGAATCTTTAAATTCTTTAAAATTCATAACGTCCAAAATCAATATTTTCAACTATACAAATCATTCGTTTGAATGACATTTTGATTAAATAATAACAATTTATCCACATTTCTCTTGAACTATGAAAACAATATAATATTTTTCAATCACTAACAAATATTTATATCGATCACATTTTATCAAAGTATGCATAATTTAAGGGTGTTGCCAACAATTCGCACAGTTAGACCCATAACACAAAATTTCACGATCAATATCGTGTTGTACACCACGACAAAGCAAACTTTCCCAATAACCGAGGCTAAAGGGAGGAACAAAGACTAGCTAGTATATATGAGTACTCATCCAAACTCTTTCTCAACTGGCAAGCCAGAGAAGAAGGAACTCAACCCCAAACAAGTGGAGGAGATATCTCACTAAACAAGCTAATGAGAAACACAAAGCATATTACCATGTCAACTGTGGTTTTAAAACATATTTAAAGAAATTTCATTTACAAAATACATTTATAAAAATAAATAAACACATTCAATTATAGTAAATTCATGCACAAGGTTGGCAACACATCAAGTTTGCAAAACACTTCTAAGAACATTCAAATACTGGCCCACCCCCTTACTACAATGAAACCAAGGGCCAACATCCGCCTTTTCATAATATAAAGTCATTTCATAAATCACATTTTTTGAAACAATGTAAATAATTCTTTAGATGCATAGGAAAATCATATTTGGTTCATAAAAATTTTATTCAACAATTTAAAGCTCTCAATGCAATAAGTGTAACACCCCTAACTTTTAAATTTATTATTTGGTGAGTAAATATTAATATTTTATTTTATTTAAATTTTAGGAAATTATTTGAAATTGTTCAGATTTTAAAAATTGGGTTCGATTTTTCGAAAATATAAAACTTTGATGATTTTTAAAAATTAAATTAAAGACCACATGGCAAAACTAAAAATATATTTGGACTCTATGAATTTTTCTGAGTTTTCTAGAATTTTTTCAGAATTGTTGGGC